>NW_026057586.1:37221094-37521094 GCF_023721935.1 Panthera uncia | reverse complement strand
CTGGAGCCTACCAACCCCACCCCAATAGTATCAAATAAAGTTTGGCGCCTTTGAAATGTTCCATTAGCCTTTTCAGTTTAACAACGTTTTAGAAGCAACTAAAATGTAGGCTTAGTCATAAAAAAAAAAAGAAAAAGAAAAAAAAGAAAAAAAAATCAATGATTGTGTATGTAAAGCCATGAGTCAATGTTACAGAAACAGAAACGGTCAAATTTGCCTGAAGGGGAGACCCAGGGAGAATGCTCTCACTTTGCCACTTCTATGACCCGTCCACGGAGGGAAATTAGCCTGGATGAAGAAGCTGCCAGGGTGTCTCTGGGAACTCTGAAGGATGGCATTCCTACACGTATTTCATTTGGCTCTGCTGCACAGAGGGAGAGAGGGATGTGGTTAAATAATCAATGTTCTGGTTGATGCTGTTCAAGGTGCCTGTTAGGCCTCCCTCTTTGAGCCCATATCAGTTTCTGGATTTGGGTGACAATGGTAACTGAAATTCTAGATTTTTTTAAAAGGGAGACAGTCGTTTCATATAAAATATTAGATTTTTATTTACATTAATGAATTAGGAACTTAACCTTGTAGGAGTAAAATGAAGGGAAATTCTATTAATGGCTTAAGATCCAACTGGAGTTTTCGCCGGTTAATCTTAAGCTCTTTCTCTCCTTTCCTTTCCATGCCCAGTGGCTTCCAGGGAAAGGCAAAGAAAAGGTGTAGGAGGACATAGTAGGCCCGTGGGTTCCCACTCAAAACGCATGCCCTAGAGAACGTTGAAGTGGTTTTCCTTGACTACTCTGTGAGCACATGCTTGCTTGAGGGGTCGGAATGCTGTTTTCGTTCGTTGGACTCTCTCTGTCTTTCTGCATGGCTTCCAACCAAATAATTCACCAGCTTGACCGCGTCACAGACTTGACATGTCACCTTTCTTGTTTGTGTCCTTTGTCACCCGCAGGTCAGCTTGCAAGGTTGAATACAATATCCTTTTATCACTCTCCTCTCAAGTAAGTACCGTCTTATTTAGGAGGAAACGTGGCCACTGTATACTGAACTCCAATGACTTGTAACCTAAATGCACAATCACTCTCTCTTAGGTGTTTCTGTGTTCTGTGTGATAAAATATCCTCCTTCCCTGCTGATGTCAAAGAATCATCCTGGCCTGTGGAGCATTACATTATAATCCAGTGGAGATTTGGCAGACAATCTTGGGAATTGACTTTTTACTCTATTAATTAGGAAAATTGGCACAGAGACTTCTGTAACACCAGAGATGCCCCCGAAATCTTCTATGGCTATGAAGCCTCATCACCAATCCACTAACAGCATCTGAGTTTGCAGCCTCTCTGTCCCTTGAGAAGGAAAAGTCCAGGCTTGCTCATCACGTCCAGAGATGATGGGTCAGCTTCTTATCATGCTGTATTCAAGACCCAAAGATCAAATGTGTGTACTTTAACAAGTAAAGGCAAAACCATGTATTATTTAAAAAAAAAAAAAAAAAAAAAAAAGCAAAACAGAGAGGAGAAATTCTGCAGCCTTATATTTTTGGAATAGTTGATCAGATTCACTGTGGAATTCAGCAAGATACAGCTTAATTTAAAATATCATATACATGGCATGTGGTTCCCCACCCCCGAGGACCTACCTACATACATGGGAAATCCTCAGCAATGTGTTTAATATAGAGAGAATAGCACTGGATTGGCAGGACCACTTGAGTGTAGCCATCTGAAGCTTAGACTCTGGACCCTAATAGACCTGATTTCAAATACGGATTCCGCCAAATCACAGCAGCATAACCTTGACAGATTATTAAACCTCTGTGAACCTCTGTTCCCTCTGCACAACATATATCACGCTACTCACCTCACAGTGGAGTTGTCTTCACCGGGGTGTAGCTTTTAAAGAGTTTAACATGGTGCCAGACACACCATAATTTATTATGAGCACACACATACGTGCCTGGAACTATGCTTAGTGCTTTACAAGCAGTTTCATCCTGGGGAGCTGCTATTTTGTAAGTGTATGGGAACCTCCGGGACTCAGAACCAGCTTGCTCTCTGTATTTTTATAAACAAAGCTAGGACTCAGCTATGTGCACATAATTTTATACACCTTTGGCCACACTGTCTCATAAGTCTAGCTGCTTTCTCTGGCTCCAGCCAGTGGCCCTTTAGCTGTACCCCATACGGTTCAGAGTAAATGCACCTCTCACAGTCTCTGGCTGGCAGGGCCCCGGGGACTTGTATCTACCCGAGTGATATAGTCTTTCCCACCCATAGATTTCATAAGTCTATCCGACAGATGGTAGTAAAGTCCACTCTGGCTGCTAAATTTAAAAAGGAATATATAGCTCTTAAATGACAAATCAACTTGAAAAGAATACATCCTAACTCACGCATTACTGACTGACCCGTCTCAGTCCTCAGGTTAGGATTAAGCAAGTAGAAATCGTGACATAGCTGCTGTTAGGGAATATACTTTAGGAGCTTTGAGGCCTTTTTGGTGTGAAAAGAAGGATCTGACTGTCTGCATTCCAGTCTACCTCCCTTGGATTTGAGAACGCCACACCACATGCTCTCCTGATTCATTATGACCACGGTGAAAAAATTCCCAGGAGCTGTTTCTGAAAATATCTATTCCGGTTATAACAAATCTAGTCCCAAAGGAGCAAGCCTCTCCTTTAGCAGCATTTTCTGTCTCTTAGTGCCAGCGATTGGATCGTTTTTATTCCGCACATTATTTAAACATCAGTAACTAGTTCTTAGAAAAATATTTTTCTTAAAAACTAGTGAAATGTCTTGACATAAACTCAGATAAGAAGTGGCATTTGGGTCTTCTACCTAAAAGCCAAAGATCTCAGTTCGCTAAAAGTTCTCAGGCCTTTTTTTTTTTTCATCTTTTGTTGTCAATCTGGCGGTGAAAAATTGAAACAGTCGTGGCCTCTGCCATTTCCTGCCTCCCCAGCGGGCATTCCACAGGACTCTAAACATGAACCAGCCTGTCACTAAATCAGCTCCTTAGGCCAAATTTACTTAAAATCTTCTGGATCAGTCCAGAAGCCAGTGACTTTTCATCTTTGTGGCTAGTTCTAGCCTAGTATAATTTTTCTTGAGGCAGCCAAGAAATACAGCTGAAATCTTGGAACCGTTTATGCTATTGAAATCGATTTGTCTGGGCTTTCTGATTGTGCTGCAAGACCAGAAATTATCCCAAAGCCGTGCCTTTCTTACCCAAGAGTCCTGAAGCCAGCTTCATTGCTGAAAGTTCATTAGGGGTCCACCAAGGCACAGCCCTACATGGGTACGGGGCAGAGGGTGGGACGCCAAAGAAATAAACGACCCATCCTCTGCTCAAAAAGAGCTTCAGTCCTGTTTGAGGATAAGAATGCACTCATCAATACTAACAGGGGTGAATAGAGCGAACCTTGCTTTCCAACGAGCCTCTTTGGAAGAAACAGTGTATGTAATGTCTAACACTAAATTTAAGAATCCACCAAAACACCATTTGGGCAGACTCAGATCTTGGATTGGGCCCTTTTGCCTCCCTCTGGCCACATGATACCCCGCTCTCCTTGGCCAGCCACATCCTAACTTCAGAAACCGGGGGCTTGGACAATCGAAAGTGGGTATTTTTTTTCTAATTATGATGTCATTCTGATGGTAGGTTAGGGGTCGCATCTGCTGGCCGGCTGAGGACAACACAAATATTCCTGTTTGTGTGGCTTCAACCCTCCAGATGCCTCCAGTGCCCGTGAAGCAAGAGACTCAACACAGAGG
This sequence comes from Panthera uncia, assembly GCF_023721935.1. Taxonomy (NCBI): domain Eukaryota; kingdom Metazoa; phylum Chordata; class Mammalia; order Carnivora; family Felidae; genus Panthera; species Panthera uncia. The sequence goes on along the minus strand of NW_026057586.1, from coordinate 37,517,324 downwards.
ATTCCTGTCCTCACTGCAGCAATAGCAGTAGCCCATAGTGTCCCCGGACGTTGGTTTCGGATTGTCAGAGGAAGGGAGGACAGAGAGAGAGTGTGTGAATACGTGTGTGTTGGGGGAGGCGGGTGGGGGGAATCTTAAGCTTCATAACCCTGATTTAGAGGACAGTTTTCGTCTTAAAAAAAGAAAAAAATCACACGTTCCTTATTCCCAGGCAAGCTATAGTCAGACAGATGATGAAGGTAACAGGAAAGCTGGTGGTGAAGGAGAGCCCCGCACCCACCCACACAGAGGAGAAGACGCGGCCTGGCAGCAGCCTCATTGGAGACAGAGGAGCCGCCCGCACAGCAGCTCCTGACAGACCCCCCCACCCCTAGAGACGCGTTCTGCCAACCGGAGCGCAGCGAACTTTTCGTTCTAAGATTCCTAGTTCTTAGGTGTGTGTTTTGAGAAGGGAAAAAAAAAAAAAAGACTTCTGACGTCTGTTCGAAGCTAACTTTTCAACCACATCTTCTGTAACATGGCTGACCCCTGGTTAACAACAAACAAAACAAACCAACCACCACAAGGACAACAAAAAAACAGAACTACAGCCACACACGCGCACAGATGTATCCCACAGGCTGAAAACCCACGCTGCTGTTACTCACGATGGCAGTGTTAACAAGCATTTTCAACCTTTGCACATGATATTGAACCTGTTCCGTTTACAATGACAATATTAATACTGTGTACAGCTGGAAGTTTGATTTCTGAATTCTTTGAGATTTTAGCGAAACAGTTTATTATACACTGTACATTTTTTTTTTCCACCACGGTTGGGAAAAAAACAACCACTTGCAATTATTCACTAACCCCGAAGGATTTGGTACCTGAGTGTCCAGACTCAGAGCCCGGAAGCCAAGAAGGGTCCTTGGCCCGCACGATCCGCATTTGTCTCTAAGTCTCTGTGAGCAGTGACTTGAACCAATCACACCAGGATAATCCAGTCTTCGGGGCTTCTTTCCAGCTTGGGGTTGTTTTCTTTCAAGATACTCTAACAAATCAGCCATAGAATTTAGTGTAAATATTTTTTTTCCAAATAGTTATCATACTCAAAAAAAAAAAAAAAAGGCAACATTCAAATTATATAGAATCTAGTTTTTAAAATCAGCACAGATCTTCTTAAAAACTGTGAACTATGTTTTGAAATACTCGTTACTAAAGCTGTTTATAAACCACAGGTGCCATAAGATCCCCAAACGGACTAAAGTTCTCTCAACTCTTCCACGGGCTCGTTCCTCTTGTTTTAGCTTTAGGGAGCATGTCTAACCGCACCGCTCATCCACAGGTTCCCCTATCAGGCCGTTTGGAGCCCTTCAGCTTTAAATGTACAGGCTTAAAGTGCGCTTCCAAATGCTCACTCTCCTTTTATTTCTGAATGTTTATTGCCTTAGCTGGCTTACCTGGTGTTCTGCATGCAGCCTTCTGTGGTCATGTGCGAGGAAACAGGCTCTTCTAAGCTGAGTTGGGATTTTGCACTCAGTGAAAAGCCAGTGTGCAAAAGAACTGTCGAAGAAGGAAGAATGAAAGCCTCTGTTGACGGTCCTTTATGAGGGCCCTCGTTGGGGAGCGCTTAACGACCTCCCTTAGGGATTCTGGGGAAATGAAAAAATAATCCACTTGTTTCAAGATTTGATGAGACGAAAATCCTGCTACATATTGAATAGGTTATACTTAAGTTGGCAACTTCTCTGGCATTCCTGTCTCCTTTAAAAGAAGGAAGAGAACATCCGTTTAGAGCAGTGGCTCTCGAAGTGTGTTCCCTGGATCAGCAGCATCAGCATCACTTGGGAATTTATTTAGAAATGCAAATTCTTAAGCCCCAACCCAGGCCTGCTGAATCACAAACTCTGCATATTGGGCCCAACCAGATGTGCTCTAATAAGCCGTCCAGGTGACCCCTGATGCACGCTAAAGTTTGAGAACCACTGCTTTAGGGTAAAGTTGCATAACAAAATCTCTAACAAGGCCTTATTCAGAATAAGCGAGAAAGGCTCTGAGTCAACCTCAAAGCTTCAGCAATTCGATTTTGCTTCCGGGGCTGGCAAAAACCTTCTCCCCCACCCCAGGTAGTCGATAGTTGGTCTGTGCCCAGCTGAGAAGAGACATCAGGACACCTTCCAGGTCCCTCTCCAGAGGGCTCTCAGCTGTTCCCGTCCCTGCATTTGGTCACAAACCATCTCCTTGGCTGCCCTTTGGAACAAAATCGCTTGCCTTGGGGACCGTAAAGCTCTCCGCCGGCATTACTAAGAAGCCCGTTCTGTCCGTTGATGTACTCCATCATACTTTCCCCAGAGAACCAGCCTGACAAATGTCCCTGAAAACAGGCTGACACCAAAGTGGCGCAACTGCACGGTTGTCAGATTTCTTTGCACAGATGGGTTTTGTTCTGGGTTTCGTTGGTTTATCGTAACGTTCATCTCCTTTCCACTGCCCATCGTCTGTGAAACCGTACCTCTCTAGATGGAGCAGGTGACCCCTCGTGCCTCATACTCGGTACTTAAAACCACTACATCCCAGCTACCTACATTGCTGTCAGCTCTCAATCATAGCCAGGTAGTTCTTGAACTCGGAACTCTGATCCTGCAAGTGGCACTCAGCCACCGACTGGACCGAGCTGACCTCTGTTGTCACTTTGTGTTTCTCCATCAAAATATCTGTCTAAGGTATGAACTATTGGGCTGATAGCCTTCCCCCTTGTCATAGCTTTCATTGCCAACTCCATCACACGGTTGTCGATAGCGTCGTACAAAGCCATTGCAAGGACTCTGCAAACTGCCACCAATGACCAGTTCCTGACTAACCAGCCACCTTTTCTTTCTCTTAGCACCACGTCAGCACTGAGACCAGACTCAAGCACCCCTGTCCTGTAACCGAGACAAAATGGCGTGTATTGTTTTGGGTTTTTGTGTTTCTTGGCGGGTTTCTTTCCCTGGCTCTCCAAATTTACCTTTGGGACCTGTTCTAAGTGCAAACCCAGCAGGTTTCGCCTGTCCTGTCCATTAGCTACAATTATATCTCGCAGGGGTTGTTTCTTTCTTGTTCCACAACAAATTGCACATCCATCTCCGTCGGGGATGATGGCCTATTAATGAGCACTGGTCTAACACAGCCAACCTCCCTCCTCCACTGCACCATGTGAATGGAGGGAGGGAGGATGGAGGGCAGAATCTACTGTATGAGATTTCAGGAATCAGTTGTGGTTGGTCAGGACGCAAGTCGGGGTAAGTTCGGTTGGTCAGAGGGAGATGTGCTGGAGATTGGGAAAAATGGATTCTCGAATGATCTCTATAAGGCAGGGAAGGTTCATTTGTAAGTAGTAATGTGAACTGAATTGCATAAGAGTGTGGCCTTTGTTGTGATATACTATGTATTTTCTTATATGCATGAGCCAAACTGTTGCATCATAATTTAGCACTGATGTCTGCTTTTATTTTGGTCATCCTTGTCCACCCTTATTAGTTCTGGGCTGTTAACTGTAGATAGACCTTGTAAATACGGCAACCTTTGGTTGCTGCAGTCACCTTGGTTTGATTCCGCCCAAGGAGCCACAAACAAGAACTCCACTGTGTCCTCAGAAGAAAGGGCATTTTTACTTTTGAACCAAAAAGAGGGGGAAAAAATCAGAAACGTTACATCTGGAGGCTAATTAACTGCAAGACATTTTTAATTATGACTACTGTAATTTGACACCATTTGAAATAACCAATTCAGAGACACTAAAGCTTTCACACTATTCATTGGTATTGTAACAAAACTACTACTGTATGGGTTTTTTTGTATTGCTGTTAAGTATTGTTTTGTGTGTGTGCGTGTGTGTGTTGGAACCTCCTGGGGACATGTTATATTTTGAAGTGATTAAACTATTTAATTGTGTGTCTATATTTTGGAATGGAATTATTTCTTCATTAAAAAATGTTTTTAAAAACACTATATCCGTGTATTTTATACCTTTGTTTCAATGAAAACTTTCTGGAGTCTGTCTGTTGACAGAAGAAAGACAAGTCAGCACTTGCAGCAGGAAGCGGGACCTGTCAGTTGAGTATTAAACAACTAGAGCAAAATTTCTCACCTTTCCCTGCCTTTGGAGACACAATTTTTTTTGAAGAGGGAAAACCTTGTTGTACTCCATAGGGGATGAGTGTGAGAACAGGAATAGCTAACATACAGCTTGCTTTCTATCTGACACGGTTACAAGCAGTTTATGTTACTTGACCCGATCCTTTGAATCACAGCATCTAGCCAGGTACTTGGCAGTTATAAGCTCCACAATTATTTGTTGAATGAATGAATAAGTGAATTCGTGGCTTTTGTTTGGTGTGTGCTAGAGCTGGTGAGGAAGGAGAATCGGCACCTCCTGGAGGTCAGTGTGCTGAGAGCAACAGGAATCAAATGAAGAGTTCCAAAGAGCAGACAGAAACTCAGGGTCCGCAGAGGTAATCACCCCCTACATTCTCGCCTCTCTCCGGGGAACCTCTGGATTCCCATGCAATGTTGGGTTGTGTGTTTTGTTTGCTCAAGGAGCCGATTCCTTTGCAGAGCCAATAGCAGAATCTGTGAGTCTGGCTCCAACACTTCATGAATGGCATTTTTGGGAACTCTGAGCTGGAATGTTGCTGAAAGTCTGTGCTCACAGAGTCTGGGGTTGATTTACAGTTCATGAAAATGCTATAAACACTCCAGAGGCACTAGAGAAAGAAACCAAGAGGCTCTGCTCTACATCAAGTGCCGGGGCAAACCCTGACCTGATACGACCACTAGTGGGAGCTCAGACACCCCATCCCATTTGGAGGTGAGAGACCAACGCATGTCCATGGGTGTCTTTCCAAGTCTCTTTCAGCTGCATCTTAATGTCTCATCCTCTCATCTCCTAGGAGCCACATGTAGCTCTGATCCCTACCTCAGCATTTCCTAAATTTATCTAATTGCCAAAGTCACTTGAAGAATCCATTTACCAGACTTAGCAGGTCTAGCCTGGGGCCAGGGAATCTGTATTTTTTAACAAGTGCCTCTGGTAATATAGTCTGACAGATTTTAAGAACTACTCTCCTCTTGCTACTCAAAATGTGGTCCAACGACCAACAGCATTGGCATCACCTGAGAGCTAGTTTCAAATGCAGAAGCCCGGGCTCTAAACCGGACCTACTGAATTAGAGTCAGCATCTCCTCAAGAGCCCCAGGGAATCTGTGTGCACTTTAAAATTTAGGAGGCACTTGACCTGGAGATCAGCTTTAATCCTAGCCTTCTAGGATTAGGTTCAGTTGGGTCCTCGGGGCATAGAATGACAAGCCAGGAGTCCTCCTTAAACTAAGTGTCATGCTTCTTGAACGTACAGTGTTTTGATTTAGTAAGTCTGGGATGGGGACTGAGATCTGCATTTCAAATAATTTCTCAGGTGATGCTGATACAGGTCTGAGGGCCACACTTTGAGGTGCAAGGCTATGGGTTTCTTTTTTTTTTTTTAATTTATTTGTTGTTTTTTTTTTTTAATTTACATCCAAATTAGTTAGCATATAGTGCAACAATGATTTCAGGAGTAGATTCCTTAGTGCCCCATACCCATTTAGTCCATCCCCCCTCCCACAACCCCTCCAGTAACCCTCAGCCCTCAGTTTGTTCTCTGTATTTGTGAGTCTCTTATGTTTTGTCCACCTCCCTGTTTTTATATTATTTTTGTTTCCCTTCCCTTATGTTCATCTATTTTGTCTCTTAAAGTCCTCATATGAGTGAAGTCATATGATTTTTGTCTTTCTCTGACTGACTAATTTCACTTAGGATAATACCCTCCAGTTCCATCCAGGTAGTTGCAAATGGCAAGATTTCATTCTTTTTGATTGCCGAGTAATACTCCATTGTATATATATGTATATATACCACATCTTCTTTATCCATTCATCCATCAATGGACGTTTGGGCTTTTTCCATACTTTGGCTATTGTTGATAGTGCTTCTATAAACATGGGGGTGCATGTGTCCCTTTGAAACAGCACACCTGTATCCCTTGGATAAATGCCTAGTAGTGCAATTGCTGGGTCATAGGGTAGTTCTACTTTTCATTTTTTGAGCAACCTCCATACTGTTTTCCAGAGTGGCTGCACCAGCTTGCATTCCCACCAACAATGCAAAAGAGATCCTCTTTTTCCACATCCTTGCCAACATCTGTTGTTGCCGGAGTTGTTAATTTTAGCCATTCTGATAGGTGTGAGGTCGTATCTCATTGTGGTTTTGATTTCTATTTTCCTGATGATGAGTGATGTTGAGCATTTTTTCATGTGTCAGTTGGCCATCTGGATGTCTTCCTTGGAGAAGTGTCTGTTCATGTCTTTTGCCCATTTCTTCACTGGATTCCTTTTTGGATGTTGAGTTTGGTAAGTTCTTTATAGATTTTGGATACTAATCCTTTATCTGATATGTCATTTGCAAATATCTTCTCCCATCCTGTCGGTTGCCTTTTAGTTTTGCTGATTGTTTCCTTCGCTGTGGAGAAGCTTTTTATTTTGATGAGGTCCCAGTAGTTCGTGTTTGCTTTTGTTTCCCTTGCCTCAGGAGAAGTGTTGACTAAGAAGTTGCTGCGGCCAAGATCAAAGAGGTTTTTGCCTGCTTTCTCCTTGAGGATTTTGATGGGTTCCTGTCTTACATTGAGGTCTTTCATCCATTTTGAGTTTATTTTTGTGTATGGTGTAAGAAAGTGATCCAGGTTCATTCTTCTGCATGTCGCTGTCCAGTTTTCCCAGCACCACTTGCTGCAGAGACTGTGTTTATTCTGTGGATATTCTTTCCTGCTTTGTCAAAGATTAGTTGGCCATAGGTTTGTGGGTCCATTTCTGGGTTCTCTATTCTGTTCCATTGATCTGAATGTCTGTTCTTGTGCCAGTACCATCCTGTCTTGATGATTACAGCTTTGTAGAATAGCTTGAAGTCTGGGATTGTGATGCCTCCTGCTTTGGTTTTCTTTTTCAAGGTTGCTTTGGCTATTCGGGGTCTTTTCTGGTTCCATACAAATTTTAGGATTGTTTGTTCTAGCTCTGTGAAGCATGCTGATGTTATTTTGATAGGGATTGCATTGGATATGTAGATTGCTTTGGGTAGAATCGACATTTTAACAATATTTTTTCTTCCTATCCAGGAGCATGGAATCTTTTTCCATTTTTTTTGTGTCTTCTTCAATTTCTTTCATAAGCTTTGTAGAGTTTTCAGTGTATAGATTTTTCACCTCTTTGGTTAGATTTATTCCTAGGTACTTTATGGGTTTTGGTGCATATGGGTTTCTTTTAAGGTAAATTCTAGGGACCTTGTTACTGGTAAGTCAGATTTGTGCATTTCTATACACAGCAGGAAAGATACTCAAGTCTAAGGACATGAACATAATGGAAGCTCAGTTGGTTGGATCCCCATGGGTAACACCGCAGCAGTTAAACTATACAGTGAGTACTGGAAGCAGCTGCATTTAAGTATTCTATCAAAGAAGAATCTTTTGCTCCAAGAATTGAGGCCTTTGTCTCCATGATACAAAAAATCACCAGGGAGTAGGACTCCATGGTCCTAGTGGTCCGAGAAGGGCGGATTTGCAAAGTTGGGATAGGGCCACGTGTGGTGAGAAGAAGCTGGCAAAGTTTCAGATTCATTATTCCATCAGAGCACATCAGCTACTGAGACACGCAACACCCAGGAAGAGGTTCTCTGGGCACCTTGGAAACCTAGACTGGGACTCTGATGCCATGGACTATGCTGGGGCACTATGTTGTGATGGAGCCACCTCCGCTTTTGAGAACCCAAAGATACATAAACAAGTATGTTCATGCAGCCTTATCTATAATATTAGAAGATAATAGACACTAACAGAGGAACACTTAAACTACTTATGGCAAAATATGGTAGGCTGGAATACTAAGAAGCCATAAAAACTGATGATGAAGATACATATTTATCACCAAGGAAGATGTTTACATAAGTCCGGCCAAAAGCCAGGTTATAAAATAGTGTAAGAATGATCCTGGTTTGATAAATATTTGAGTGCTGGTGCATGGAAAAATATACATCAAAATGTTGATGATCTAAATCATGGGATTGTGGGTGATATTTTTATTTCCTTCATCAGGCTATTCTATCTTTTCCAGGTTTCATGCCATAAATAGAGTAAATGGGAGAATGGCTGGATGGATAAGAAACACCAGGGTTGGACAGTTTCTTCAATTCAGTAACAAGGCTACTTGAGTTAGCCAACATCTTTGAAGGGCATGTCTAACAGTGAGAATTTTTCTATGCCTTCAGTAAACAGAGGATTCTCTTTTTGCCTGAAGAGATGCTCAATAACATTAGTATGCCACAGAGCATTGGAAAATAAGTGTATGCTTGCTTTAAAGAAAACCTAATAAAAATATCAGAGGCTTATGAGTCAAGTTAAATAATGACAGTTCATCCTCTTCCCAGTGCTAATTGGTTCAGTAATAGGTAGAAACAAAGCAAGTGAACCAGTAATGTTCCCCATGTCTGGTTCTCCTGTCTCATGTGTAAAATGGGGCTAAATCACACTGGTGGTTGTCTCCTTTGCTTTCCAGTCTCCTAATTGTGCTCCTGAGGAGGAGGGCTGCTAAGGATAAATCTTGGGCAAGAACATCTGTTGGAACACAGATGGCAGTAGGTAAATGGTTTCTCTGGCATTCCATTTTTCTGGAAGTTTCTTTGTAGCTGCTCTTTCTTGAGAACAGATACTCTCTGAAAATATCTGGGAAGGGCCAATTAGACCAGCTCTCCAGCTTGAGGTGGCTCAATCAAGTGGCTCATTGCATGTGTGTCGAATTGAATTAATCATATTCAAAGAATCTCTTTGCTGGTTCTTGACTCCTGTGTTCTCAGTGAAATCTTGAGAAACACTGAGTGGAAACTCGTGTTTGTTTTTCCTCTCAGGGCCTTAGGGGATTAGTTGTGTGGCATAATAAATGGACAGTTTGACTCTGATTTCCATCTCCACACTCCCTTATGGTCAGCTCCCTACCTTCTCTCACTTGGGGAGATCAATCCACAAAGACAACACTGAAAACTTAGAGACTATGTTAGGCACTCGATAACAACCAAGTTAAGATAGAAAGCATTTCCTTATTGACCCTTCAAAATGGCTTTTTTTTTAATTGTTATTTTTGGAAAAGGACCATTTTATTGATTTTAGGACTTTGCCTCAGTTATATTTCTGAGAAAGAAAGGCTAAATTATAAAACGCTTCTCCTGGTCTCTGGATGTGTAAAAATAAAGTTTAAAAAATGGCTCTCCCATTTTATGGCACTATGTATCTATTTGACACTATCTGTTGGTAGCTTTGAGCGCCAAATTTAAGGAAACAATACATGTAAAACACCGAGCCCGATTCCTGAGCATGCTGGAAGGTCAGCTTACATCAGTTCCTTTCCCTTTGTCCCTTGTGAAGTTTACAATTCTCGTTGTAAATGGGGGTGGTAGTTTTAGTTTTCAGAACACTCACGCAAAAATAAATTTAGCTTAAAAACAAATATAAGGAAATCTAAGACTAGAAATTAAAATATTGTTATACTAGAGGGATTTAGTGATCCTATAAACACTAAATTCTGAGGCCCTCCAGCTGGCTTTCCCCACTCAACACACAGAACACTGGCAGCCAGGAATTTACTCTTCAGATAAAAGATGAAAGAGCCCTCTCTGGGAAATCTGACTAACCCCACTCCTGCCCCCAAAAAAGCCCTAACAATACTGACATGGGGCCAACCAGAGTACCCTACAGAAAAGGTCATATGCTAAGACTACCAATTAGCTCCTTATGAGCAGATAACCAAGTATAACCAGGCACTTGAGAAAAAGCCTTTACCATGAGTGATAGAGACCAAAACAGGAAAAAATAGCACCTTAGAGGAAGAATGGACTATCATAAGGAAATTAAATAATGTCATGCTAACTGCTAAAACAATCAAACCCATATAGAATGATGATTATGTATAGCAAAATGCCCAAAAGGGAAATTCCTGATACGTGGGTGGCTTTCCTCCAAATACTGATTTAGGGATCCTGGCTCCTTCCAACCTTTTGAAAATTTGTCATTTGTATTCTATTTTGTAGTGGGTTTCCAATACCGTGTAATGTCCATGCTGACAAAACCTGGATCTATTCATTTATACCTAGAAAATAAATGAGAAAATCAGGAAGATTATTATTACCAAGTTGTTCAAAAAAAGGAAAAGCAATCATAGTATACCACATAGTTCAACTTTCAATCTCACCTTTAAATAGCATACATACAATAATAACGTAAGCACAAAATAACAATCAGCTAAAATCACGCATAATCATTTTGGGAAGACGTGTACATGTGCGTTGTGGAGGGGGAGAGCTAACTTCTCGTTTTCCATAGTGGGGAAGTCATAGATGATCCCTAAAACATAACAAGAATATATACAAACATATTATTTAGAGGTAAATACCAAAAGAATAAAAAAATATGAAATTAGTTGTTTCCAAGAAAAGGAATTTAGAAAGTGACAAACTTTTAGACCAAGTGAGCATAATTTTGATTTCTTAAAAGAAAAAATGGTAAGCAATACTTTAAGGTGTTAACAGTGATTGTCCTTGGATGATGGATTTTTGGACAAACTTTTAAAATATTTTTCTTCCATCTGTATTTCCTGCATAATCTAAAATAAACATGGACTACTTTTATGGTTGAAATATTAGATAAAGTTTAAAAGTAATGTGTTTTTCTATCTGAAAAGGAGTTTTCATGGCATTAATTTGCTCTTCTAATTGATGGAAAACTTGCATACATTTGACACTTTTGTAAACATACCAGATATGACCCTCTTCCACTTACTTTCTTAACTACCTTGTTGTTTTCTTTTTCTTAACAACAAAATAAATGTCTCTCTAGGAAGGGTTGCAATTTTTAGGACCATTTCAAGGCAAATTTGACCAGTAGTAAGAATACACAGAGAGAGAGAGAATAAGAGTGCATGCACAAGCGGGGGAGGGGTAGAGAGAGGGAGAGAAAGAATCCCAGGCAAGGCTCAATCCCACCAACCATGATATCAAAACCTGAGCCAAAATCAAGGGTCTGACGCCTAACTGACTGAGCCACCCAGATGCCCCTCTTTGCCACAATTTATAAGAATCTCAAGGTCAAAAATCTATATACTTTCTCTCCTTCCCTTCCTCTTAGCCTTTTTTCCTCCCAAATTCCATATATTGGGGAAAAATAACTAACATTTGTATAATCCTTTACACCTTTCAAAAAGCCTGTGTCATCTACATTTAATCCCCACAATACCCATTTCAGGAGTGCTTAGTCATCCAGAAGTATAACCTAGAGAGTTGTCTTTGTTGTGAAAACATCTGCAGCCAAGGTCAATATGGGGGAGAAGACTGGGCATTCAATCAAACAAAAAACAGAAGGGACACACAAGAAATTTCCTACTATGATAAGATGATATGCTTCTCAGAAGAGTTTCAGAAAGCAGGCTTCTCTCCCTTGATCCAAGGCTAAGCAGACTGCAACTCACCTCTGCTAGATCTGGCACCAGCCAAGACTAAGAATCACCCAAGGAGTTGTGCTCAGTTCCTTGGCTTTGGTTTAATTCCTGCAGCTCTCTCTGGTTACCCTAGCAACACATATTAAGCCTAGAGGTTTTTTTGTTTAAAATATTATTTGAGGTAGTAAAGCAGAACTGGGAGGGTAGGAAAGGTGAAAGGAGATTTTAGGACCAAATTTTTCTAAGACTTCAGACTGAAGTAAGGCTATAAAATACACCAAGAACCACTCCCCACCCATGAAACATTTCCCTAAGACTTCACCGGCCAAAGTCAGGAGTAATGGGGCAGGTCTGGTTGTAGAATATTGAAGAAGCCTAGGGCAAGAATCTTTTCCCTGGTTCACAGCCAATTTGGTAACAATGGTCCTCTGAAACACAAAATCCTTTCGAGTCTTTTCAAAAATACTGCCTTCAGAGGGGTTAGTATATGAGAAAAGAGCAGTATTTCCCCTGTATTGTAAAGAGAGCCAGGAAGCCTCCTTGATGGAGAGAGATACAAATATTTTTACCAGGATAATAAGAACAGTATAATTTTACCAGAAAACCTAAACCAAGGCTAGAACAGATACTGAAAACTGCCTGTAAAACTTAGCTTCCTAGCTCCCACTGTCCACCACAAGCATCATACTTGTTCAACGGCAGAGACATGTTTTTCCAGCCATTGTAAAGGTCTCTGTATTATGAACACTGGGCGGTGCCAGGGACAGTCTTTCCTTTTTTTCCGAAAAAGCACAAAGTCATTCTTCACGTGACCAATTCGCATAATGCTAAATTGCAAGTCTGTGATGGTGAGGAGTATAAAGCTAACAGGATTTATTCCAAGACCATAGCTCTGTCCTGGCCTGGCCTGATGAAGGAGCAAAGCTTTGTAAATAATTGCTCGTATACTTATTTGCCTTACCGGACTCTATGCCTGTGGTGAGCAGGGTCCACCCTCACTTACATCACTTACCCCAATGCCTGGTGCTAAGGGGTTGAGCAATAAATATAGAAGAAATAAAGAAAGCAGGGAGAACACACCATTCCTCAGGCTACTCTTCTAAATATGTAGTCATGGCCAAGATTTTTCATGGAAGCTTTGGAAGAGATGAAAATCTATCTGGAATAGACTCTGGTAAGCAGGAGGTTGAGGAGATGCCCCCGGGTGCCGCAAAGCTAGGAAGTGGTGTTGCTTATTCTCAGATGTGGAGATGCTGATTTGTGCCCTGACCTCCAGACTGCAAAAATCCCTGAGAGCAGAGCCACGACTTTTCTCAGAAGGGGATTAGGCAGTTTGCCTGAGACTGACCCAGTTTTAGCACAGAAAGTCCGGAGCCCGGAGGAATGCCTCAGTCCCCATCAAGTCAAGCAACTGGTTGCCCCAGAAAGCATGTGAAGAGACACTCAAGCACCCAGGCAGGTAACAGATCTCAGGTGAATTCTGCATCAGAAAGCAAGATATCACTCTACAGTGGGACATTGGGAGAACAGAAAATGCTTAATCTACCATGAACATGTCTTTTCAGTCAAAAGTTTAACTTTTTGCAGGACTATATTCTGATGTCCTGCCAAGACCGTATTAGCTGCAGAATTCCCTTGGGGTAACTAAAATGACTTGTGGGTTCACTGTGGGGTTATCTGAGATAGCCTATAGATAAGAATTGTTTACACATCTAGATGCTAAAGAGAGTCTGCCGTTGTGAATTTTGGCATAATATTGAGCTTTAAAAAAAGCGACTGACTATATTAAGCAATTTGTTCTTGAGGCTACCTCAGAGGTTTTGAGTAGGTCATTAATTTCCACTCCCGTTTTTTTTTGAAGAGAGGACATTATTTTGTTCATCTAAGAGCAAATCAAATTTGTTAGACCTGAGCTCAGAGAGAGTAGCTAAGACTCAGCCCTATTTTCTCCATTTTGTTCTTCCACCCCGTGCACATTCTCTCCAATATGTCAATGGGGTGTTGGAACAGTCTGGAAACAAACATATAAGCTTGGACTCTACAGACGGAACATCTATACAGACCTTTCCATTTATTAAATAAGATACATGCTATAAAGGTTTGTGTTCTCAACGAAGAAAAAAAAAAGCCAGCTTGATATTTCTGGAATAGTTACTAACATTTAGTGGGATTTATATATGGCATGATAGAATTGCCCCTATCCTGCAATTTCTGGAGGAAGCTTGTTCTGACATATTTTCTTTTTTGTGCTCTAAATATTTCGAGGTTTAAAATACGTAACAAGCAAATTTGACAACCCAGAAAAACTACAGAACACGCCACAAATTACACAAAAGGTCCCCAAGATTTCCTGGGTAAGATGCTTCAGCAGTTGCCGAAAGAGTTCACCTCTGGATGAACTTGCATCTCTACCAGTAGTTCATTACTCATTCAGTTGAATAGTAACTGCCAATGAAGAAATAGTAACTGCCAAAAAAATACGTAGTAACTGCTAGAGATTTAGACAAGTACAAACTGGTCATACATTAGTTTTACTCAGTTTGTTGTTCCAAATTGCATGTATTCCTTGAAAGCAAAAAAAAAAAAATCAAAAATCTTGAATATTTTTATACTAGACGTAATATTCTCCTAATGTTATCAGTACACACCCATTGTAGCAACCAAAGGCCATTGTAATCAATGTTGACATGGAACACACTGTATTCTTTGTTTATAAGTTATCAACAAACTTGGCCCTTTTGGAGTTTTGTGTTTTAATTCCACTTTTTTTTTTTTTCCTGAAAGAGACAATATACAAGTGCAAGGAAGAGGGTTTGAAGTTTATATATGGATGCTAGACTAGTGATTGGAAAATTACTAGGATCCGTAAATTACATACATATGGACATGGGAGCTATTGCAATGGGGAGGGGGCAAATATATGACAACTCCTCCCTGACTATACAGAGGTAGGAAAGCATGAATTAAAACACGAGAAATGCCGGGAGAGAGCAAAAAATGTTTTGGAGTAATCATGTTTATTCTCTCTGAAAAGGTACATCTCTAGTGAGTTGCTTGTAACCATAACCTAAATCCTTGTATTTCCCATGAATCAGCTTTTACTGAACAAATGTAAGAGGATAAATGATTACCATTCCCCTTCCAGGAACATCTGCTTCCAAAGGAATTTTGGCAGAGTTTACAAGTGATGTCAGACTGCCAGGCACAAAGATTACAATCTGGTTAATTCTTGCCCTGGCATTCCTACCTCCAGGGGAGCCTTGTTTAAATCCATGCAAACCAGAGTTTGAAAATGGATTACTATACATTCTCACTGGAAAACAAACAAAAGCTTGGAAACAGGAAGTGCTTAGAATTTCAGTTTTACTGAGTCTCTTAAATATTTATATTCAGCATTCCACAAAATATCATTTTATAAAGATGTTTGGGAAAATAAAATCCCAATGAGAAATACTTCCAGTCCTGTTGTTCACCATCAACGAGTATTTATTGAATAACTATCTTCTTCAAGATCTAAGGAGTCACCAGGTCCTTTCTTTATAGACCAAGGCTGTTATTCACAGAATAACTATACTTTAGCCATCTAGTGGGCTGATCTGAATTTCATAGGATCCTACAGTTACTTTCTTCAGCTTTCACTGGGTCTTCTGAAATGTGGTTAAAAAAGGATTTTGACTAGTTTCTCTAGGCCAGGAGCTCCAACACCACTTTGGCTGAGATGATTCATTATTGTGAACATTTTTAATGGGGATGAAAGGAAATGACTTTTGGGTTTGGTTGTAATCTACAAAACAAAGGAAAGGCAACTCCTTTGAATGTAAGCTTTGACAGATAAGAAAGATACCCTAAATTAATTCAAGACAGGATTATGTGAAAATATCCACTGAAGTCAAGTGACAATCAGATTTTAACAGCCAAAATAAAGTGGCTGGGTGTGGGGATGGTGGGGGAGGGGGGGAGGGGGAAGGATGTAGGGGTGGGGGCAGGCAGGTAGAGAGGAATGTACTCTGTGGGGCACACAGGAAGCAGCAATGACTCTTGCCAACATTTGTTCAGGTCAGAACTGAGTTGAAGAACAAGAATGTGCCTTATAGATTGTTCAAAAGATGGCACGTTATCATTTTATTGTATTTTAATGATTGAATCATTTTTTTAATATTTATTTTTGAGAGAGAGAGAAAGAGAGAGAGGGGCAGAGAGAGAAAGTGAGAGAGCATCCCAAGCAGCCTCCGCAGTGTCAGTGCAGAGCGCAATGCAAGGTTCAAACTCACGAACTCAGATCATGATCTGAGCCAAAATCAGGAGTCAGACACTTAACCGACTGAGCCACCCAGGTGCCCCTCAACTGTTGAATTATTATGTTTGGGCTCTCTGTCAACATTTCATGAAGTCAGTTGATACAATGAAAAATAATGTGGCTTTAGTAATCAGGAGATTGGGTCAGTAGACTGGCTCATTAGACCCCAGGCTAATCTCTTAACTTCTCATTCTCAACATTGAGAGTGCAGATACCTATTTTAAGTTCTTTACAGATTTATTGTGATGATCAAATAAAGTAATATAATAAAATATGAATGTAGCTATGTAGTAATTTGAAGTAATATGAATGAAGAGCATTGTGAAAAACCATAATTCACCATTCGAAAAGAAAGTATGATTATCCCACACATCAGTTCTGGCAGTTTATCTTAGTTAACTTTTACATTCAGAGAACTCCCTGTCATCAATTCCCTTCACCTCTTCTATGAAGTCAGCAGCACTGGATTATTTTAACGAATGAGGATATTCTTACATTGATCACCGTAGAAAAATGGGTCTGCTCTGTAGACACCAATTAACAGGGAAGTGACCCTTGCCTGTTGCCAGGTTACCAGAAGCTCTCAGTCACCCTGCCTTCAAGTTCTCATTCACTCTAGCAGTTAAAGGTTACAGGATGCCATCAGTTTCCTCTGATGTTCAAGATTAGCTTAACTTTGTTTCCCCTAGACCAGAGGCCTGATGGTACTCTTAACCAAGAAGCTGAAACGAACTATGCAATGATTATACTCCCCCTTCTCCTGCAACTTGACAGGAACTGCCCAACTAGAACCACAAAGAGTGCGAGCACGAGCACAGGAAAATCTGACCCAATGGCAAAGGAATGTCGTCCCCCTCCTCCAAGTAAATACAAATGTGTATCTAGTTATCAAAGAACTGTCCAGGAGGGTTAGCAGGCTCTGGTGTTAAGGAGCCCGCTGACTTGTCACTCAGCAGCCCCAATGGCTCAGACAGGAACTCCAAGGACATATGAATAGAAATGATAGCCGGATTTTGGGGTTTGTTTTTTTAAGAGTGAGATATTGGAAGCTGGCTCCCATTCCGTGGCTATGGGCCTTCCTTTAAATACAAACAGCAGCGAGAGCCGAGAATGACTGCCATACGTGAATGCCAAATAAACACAAAATGACAAGCACAGATTTTTGGCTTTATATTAAAGCTTGGTTTTTCAACAACCCCTTTTGTTGCCTCTAAAGACAATGGTCGCAGTGTTTCTGAGCCAGATCCTGGGCTTCCGAGCATAGCCTTCCTTGCCGCACCCGAACCCAGTTCACTCCACAAGCAGGGCGCGTGTCCCCTTTGGGTTTGAAAACAAGCCATCTCTCCCCTCCTGGCTGGCTGTTCTCGAAGTACTTGTTTATTGAAACTACTGAGGAGTGGTATATGAAACTGGGAATTTGCAGGCCAAGCCCAGGGTAGTCTGATGAGGGATGTGCTGGTGATTTCTACTGGGTTGGGAAACAGTAGCTTAAATTGAGAGCTGTACAATGTGAGTCCCCCCCGACAGAGTAGCTGGAGAGAGTTGAGGATTCACACATTTGGTTCATTCATTATAGGTTTAGTGTTTTCTTTTCTTTTCTTTTTTTAATGTTTATTTATTTTTGAAGGAGAGAGAGAGAGGGAGAGAGAATGAGTGGGGGAGGGGCAGAGAGAAAGGGAGACACAGAATCCAAAGCAGGCTCCAGGCTCTGAGCTGTCAGCACAGAGCCCGACGCAGGGCTTGAACTCACGAGCCATGAGGTCACAACCTGAGCCAAAGTCGGACACTTCACTGACTGAGCCACCTAGGCTCCCCTAGGTTTAGTGTTTTCTAGTTAGTGTTTATCATTTGTCTTTATGTCACTGAGGGGTAACAATAATTGATTTAACTGGGTAGAACTGGTGGGCTTTCTACTCTCCTTCTCACGTAGCAGTTAAAACAGTTCCAGAATTCTCTTACGTGGCTGAATAAATATCTCAGATGTTTACACAGGTACGTGTCTAAGTGCAGACTTGTGACCCACCCCAGTAAGCCCCCATCTGGTCGTGTATGTCAATTCCTCCCCAGACATTGCCTTTTTGAGACTTCACAAGTTCTGCTGTATGAGCATTTCAGCACTGGAATACATATTTTTTTACTCTTTCCCATAATCTCACAAAGGGTTTTTTATATTTTGTTTTGCTTTGCTCTTTGCTGATTTTTTTAACCCCCAAGGAGAAGGATTGGATTCAAAATTGTGCACTGATATTTTTAATGATTATTTCCATAACGTAAGTAATTTCTCCTTCTAATCCTTTGCTTCGATAAGCTTAGTAAGTTCTGAAGAGGAATGATTTAAGCATAAATACAGTGGCACTCACTACCAGTTTTCTGTCGCCTCCAAGTCTGTGACAAAAATGACTTAATGGACTCCACGCCAAATGTGGCACCTTCACATTTTGTCTTTGTGAAAAAGTGATGGTTACAGCCCCTGACAGTTCCTCCTATCTCCATAGTTCTTTGCCTTTCACAGTACCCTCCAATAACCATTATCAGGCTTGGTCACCAGAGCCATCCTTATGAGGGGATTGTCATCATCTCCATTTTATACAGGAGAACACGGAATCTTAGAAAAACGAGATTTACCAACAGCCATGCTATCTATACACGGGGCAGAATTGTGATCCAAGCCCACATCTCCTTATTACGAAGTCAATGATCACTTAGGTGGCGAACGCTATATGAGTAACAGGAAAAAGAAATAGTACAATGTTTGTAAACCACCTGGTAGAGCTGGACATATTATTGCTTATGGAGGCTCAGGGAGGAACGCGTTTCTTCTTCAAACAGCCACGTTCTGCCGAACGTGGCTTCTTACCCGTTCACGGTATGAGACTTGAATCACTCTGAGAATTATCTGAACAGGTCATGCTCAGTGTACCTTCTATTTATTTATTCATGCTTTTAGTCGCTCACTCACTTTTCTACGCATTTGCTTATTTCTTCATCTACTTATTTATATTGGGAAAATGTTGCTTTCTCTCTTACTTGCACTATTGGCCTCGGTAAACTTGGTAAAATCGTCTAACATTTAAAGAATAAGAAACAAGAATTGCAGGCCACTTCTCAAGCATGTTGTGAAGGATAACTAACGAAAATTAATGTGATGCTTAGCAGTACATTGTTCTAAGCAGTTTTAAGGACATCTATAGCTGGTTTCAATGAAACGTGTTTGTCCCTTTCATATTAACCCATTTCCAACGCAAATTTCAATAGGTCTAAAGAAGCTAAACGCACTCTAAAGAAGACATTGTTTATAATTCTCCTACTTTCAACATTTGTGGTAGAATCAAAATAATTCATTTCACAAATGCAAAGAATCATATTCATCAAAAATACGTTGAAATTTTAAAAATGGTACTTCTATATAACTAGAAGTCAGTTTACTACATCCTTAAATGAAGGCTTTCATGATGGAGATCATTTAGTATCAGAAGTTTTGAGGGGCGCCTGGGTGGCTCAGTCGGTTAAGCGTCCGACTTCGGCTCAGGTCACGATCTCGCGGTCCTCGAGTTTGAGCCCCGCGTCGGGCTCTGGGCTGATGGCTCAGAGCCTGGAGCCTGCTTCCGATTCTGTGTTTCCCTTTCTCTCTGCCCCTCCCCCGTTCATGCTGTGTCTCTCTCTGTCTCAAAAATAAATAAACGTTAAAAAAAAAAATTAAAAAAATTAAAAAAATTTTAAAAAAAGAAGTTTTGAATATTCATACATTAAGTTCATGAAGACCAAGAGAAAACAGAAGCTGATATTAATAAAAGATATTTATTCTTTGCTGACACATTCTCTCCTTTTGTTGTTTGCACACAAACTAAATTCTGAATCTGGTGGAATTCAATGAAAGCTGAAGTTTCTACATGAGTCCAATGAACTCTGGACCAGAAGCTTCATTGAAGGCCAAATTCTTCTTCCGTGTACATTTAAAAAGTACTCTATTCATTGTTCCCTAGACAGTGTTTTCTGAACAAAAGAGAACAGCAGGCCCCAAACCACAGCCATGAGCTAGGATTCCTCAGATTTAATTTGTTCAAAGGCCTGAGCGGGGTCAAGTAATCATCTGTAGATAAACTTCACATTGGATAAAACGCCAATTTTCAAAACAAAATACCAAGAGAGGATGAGAGAAAAAAATCTGAATGCTGGCTAGACTTGTCATCATCGATGGCATAGATTTAATACATCTTTGGGCCTAGAAAACTTCAGTGAGTCAACAACATTTTCCTTAGTTGTGGCTTATAATTAACAAGGTGAGGTGACAATTTAGGATTCAAGCAATCACACCAATAATCTGAAGAAGAAAGGAACTGATGAGGCCATTACTTTCATTTGTATTAAAATTCTTCTTTTCCTAAATGCATTCTTTCAGACTAAGCCTAATTTTGTTTACTTCTAGGACTCTCCATTTTGCACTTATTAAAGAAAATTTATTATAAAAGTGCAACCAAAGAATAAAGGATAATCTTAAGGAGAACAGCATTCATTTAGGAGATGCTAGGAATATCACTTAAGTATCATTTTGAGGAGAAAAAAAAACCCCAGAGAATCAACATGTGTCTCTTCCAAAATTGTTCTCACGGATCTAATATGTAAATCCAGGCTTTTTGTGTCTTTTGTATTAATAATACTCACTCCAAAAAGGAAAAATAGACCCCCATGTAACTTCTTTTTTTCCCCACAGTAACCTAAATCCTAGTAAAATTGAATTAAACTTTTCTGTAAATAGTTTGAAAAAACAAGGGGGGGGGCTGTGGCGGTGGTCAGCTATGAGGCAAACTTCCCGATGTTCCCTACCGGGCACTTGTATTTGAACCTGTGCCTCCAGCAGTTTCCTATTATCTTTCTTTCTTTTCTTAGAAATTCTCTTCAGAAATCCCTTCAGATTCCCTCCCCTCCCTGCCATCTCCCATTTGCTCGGGAGCCCAACCTGTCAGCCTCTGCTGGTGCTCTGAGCTGCTCAGTCAAGTCCTATTGGTTCATGAGTTTTTTAAGCAAAATACTGGGAGAAACTGTTAGAGGTTTTGTTGTTGTTTTCCTTTAAGCTCAATAAGACAAAAAAATTTTTCTCCCAGTAGCCATATAGAAATAAAAGAATTAGGGGCGCCTGGGTGGCTCAGTCGGTTAAGCGGCCGACTTCGGCTCAGGTCACGATCTCGCGGTCTGTGAGTTCGAGCCCCGCGTCGGGCTCTGGGCTGATGGCTCAGAGCCTGGAGCCTGCTTCCGATTCTGTGTCTCCCGCTCTCTCTGACCCTCCCCCGTTCATGCTCTGTCTCTCTCTGTCTCAAAAATAAATAAATGTTAAAAAAAAAAAAATTAAAAAAAAAAGAAAGAAGAGAATTAAACTGATATTTTAAAAAAGGAAGAAAACTATGATCTTTTCATTGTATTCCCTTTCCTGGATACCACTCCCAGCAAAAGAATCTCAAATCTTAATCTCAAAATCTCTTGTGCTACCTCACCTAGGGTTTTGTAGTCCTTCTGTCACAGAGCTTCTTCCACCGGTTTCCTGGGGCTTCTTCAACGGCAGAAAGCATTCCTTTGATCAGAATTTGGGTTCAACTACCAGCTGGA
The DNA here is from genome assembly GCF_023721935.1 of Panthera uncia. Taxonomy (NCBI): domain Eukaryota; kingdom Metazoa; phylum Chordata; class Mammalia; order Carnivora; family Felidae; genus Panthera; species Panthera uncia. The sequence continues at coordinate 37,495,900 of NW_026057586.1, read as the reverse complement.
TGCACATTCCCAACTCCCCAGTGCTTTGCTTTACAGCCCAAACTGACCCCACTGCCCAAAGAAGGAAGCAAGGATGTCAGAGCAAGTCCTGGCTCTGTTTGCAGCAGAGAGAGTGCTTTCTGGTATCTCACACTGGAACCCTGAAAGATCTCCCCAGAGGGAAATATATCTACACACACGCATGTGCACATGCGCACACACACACGCACACACACACACAAATGACTAAGACTAGAATAGTTTAAAGAGAATTAGGAACTCTAAGGAATTATGTTAAGGAAGTATCATTCCAAAAAAGCATAAGCAAGAGCTAACTTTGGTTAAGTGAGTGACTTAAATCTTGATCCTACTCTCTTTTTACTGTATCCTCCTTCTGAGTGGAGCTGGCGTGCAGGGGTGCAAGGTCATTTGGTTCCAGGAGTCCCAAACAGACCAGGCTCTGCCACTCGCCTTCTCTGACAAAATCCAAAGGCAGAGAAAGGGGTGGTGGTGACCCAAGAAAGGAACTTGTTTCAGCGAGGCCAATATGGGGAAGACAGCAGACTAGCGTCTCAAAGACCGTCTCCAAAGTGCCGAAAATACTTACAGGTTTATATAAGGAAAATGTGGGGCAAGGGTGAGTGGGCAGTGAAGGTCAAGTCCATCATGGTCTTTGGACTCCATCATGGGCAGGGTCTTGCTGGGCTCCTGGCAGTCCTTATGCCAGGAGGGGGCATTGCTGGTTCCCAGCAGGGGGTGCTTTCCCCTCAGGGTCTTCCACCTCAGCCAAGAGACAAGCTGGAAAGACCCAACTAGAAAGTTTGAAGTCAAAATGGAGGCAGGCAGAGTCCTCTTTCATGAGCACTTGACTCCACACAGTTAACTTCATGGGCATGTTTTTTAATGTTTTTTTTTTTTTTAATTTTTTTTTGACATTTATTTATTTTTGAGACAGAGAGAGACAGAGCATGAATGGGGGAGGGTCAGAGAGAGGGAGACACAGAATCTGAAACAGGCTCCAGGCTCTGAGCTTTCAGCACAGAGCCTGACGCGGGGCTCAAACCCACGGACCGTGAGATCATGACCTGAGTCGAAGTCGGCCGCTTAACCGACTGAGCCACCCAGGCGCCCCATTTTAATGTTTATTTTTGAGGGAGAGAGAGAAAGAGAGAGCTGGGGACGGTCAGAGAGAGAGAGAGAGAGAGGGAGGATCCAAAGCAGGCTCTGATATCAGAGCAGAGCCCAATGCAGGGCTCTAACTCACGAACCATGAGATCATGACCTGAGCCAAAGACAGAAGCTTAATCGAATGAACCACCCAGGCGCCCCTCCATACAGTTAACTTCAGTGCCCATCTTTGATCTTAGCTTCATTTTAAATCTTCTCAGGTTTTTGGCCCTAAGTTTGCCTCGACCCTCTCTGACTTGGCCTGCACTTCTGTCCCAACAAACTCCCTGCACTCCGTGCTTCCATTTCTAACCTCACAGACACCCCCACACACCAGGGCCCAACAGGCTCTGCCTCAGTCTCCCCATCCTTTTGGGGATGCCCATCACCCATGACCCTTCTGGATGCAAAGGGAAAACTTTGCCTCATACAACAAAGAGAAGATGTGGCTTTTTACTTAAAAGAACCTATAAGGGGCGCCCGCGTGGCTCAGTTGGTTGAGCATCTTGCTTCAGCTCAGGTCGTGATCTCACAGTTCATGAGTTTGAGCCCTGCATCGGGCTCGCTGCTGTCAGCACAGAGCCCACTTCAGATCCTCTGTCCCCCTCTCTCTCTGTCTTACCCTGCTTACTCTCTAAATAAATAAATAAATAAAAGAACCTATAACCGCAGAAGAATGAGGGGGCGAGGAGTAACTGCTAACATGTCTCTGTATAGGAATGGACAGGGTATTTCTTGAAGTTGCCCCAGGGCACCACATTTGCTTTCTCTGCTGTACTCTGCGTACCCATCCATCCTCTATGCTGTTAAGACGTCCCCAAGTCACCAAATCTACCACGGAAAACCCACTGCCAAGTATTTCAAGTTAAAAGGAAAATCTCCAACTTCGTTTTCTGGTATCTGGTTGAAGACAGCACACTTCTCTGCTGTGTGCAAGAGAGAGCTGCAAACTGCTGATATGGACACCGAGTGGCCAACAGGGAAACTATTTTTAAAAATGACAAGCCACTTGTGGGAGTTTTGGCATCATTTCCTCCAATGACTGGTAATTATTTAAGGAAAAAAACATTAGAAATAGTACTAACCAAAAACCTGGTAACAATGAATTCTTAATCATTACCCATGAATGGGGTCATCAGCCCCTGGATAATGAAATCTAACACTTTTGTTAGAATGGGGACTTTTTTCTTTCTTTTTCTTTCTTTTTTTTTTTTAGAAAAGACTAATTAGACTTTAGAATGGGTCTATCCTTACAATGCAGCCGTCTTCTTAGAGAAAAACACATGAGTGTGTTGTTACAGGAGGAGAACTTTGACCTGGGAAGGGTGTTTAGGCATTCTCCCAGACAAGCTGTTGACTTCCACATAAAATTGGCAAAGGAGAGAGCCATCTGGGATAAAATGTTATGCACATTATTGGTGTCTCACTCTTAGAAGTGCATTTCAGTCTTGTACCACAAAAAAAAAACATGATATTATGCAGCTAATAGAGGCCATTTCTTATTAAATCACAGATGGATAAGGAGCCCAGGATAAGTAAATTAGTTTTACCTATTTCAAAAATCTGAACCATTACTTTAAAAATTTTTTTTAATGTTTATTTTTTTGAGAGAGAGAGAGAGACAGAGCATGAGCAGGGAGGGGCAAAGAGAGAGGGAGACACAAAATCTGAAGCGGCCTCCAGGCTCTGAGCTGTCAGCAAAGAGCCTGATGTGGGGCTCAAATGCACGAACCACAAAATCATGACCTGAGCTGAAGTCGGATGCTTACCGACTGAGCCACCCAGGCGCCCCAGAAACATTATTTTTTAAATGAGCATTTGGTACAACTATCTGCTTACTTAGTTTTAGAGTTTCCTATAAAATGCATCCTCTGCTCCTAGATCCCATGGTGCCTTGTGCAATGGGGACCATCAGTACACTTAGCAAGGGGTTATCTGGGTTCTACTCATCTCACTATGGGATACTGTGCAAGACACTTCATATTCCCAGATGTATTAGTTAAAATAAGACTACCTGTGTCACAAACACCAAAACGTCATTGGTAGTAAAATATGGTTACTTGCTCATGATGGTTCAATGTAGATATTACTAGTAAGCTAGTAATAATCACTAGGAATCCTTCCCATGGTGATTGAGGGATCCAGTCTCTTCCTGCTTTAAAACTACTCCTCTCACGAGAGCATCAAAGTCCTCAGCTTCTTGGCTGATGGAAAGGGAAAGAGAATATGGGAAAGTCCTACCCACTTCGTGATAGTCTGGCCCAAAAGGGACACATCCTCACTTCCCCTCTTATCCAACTTCAAGAATGGGTCATACAGCCATGCAGACTTAAGGACAGGAACCAGGGACTGAGAAATACCATTCAGCCTCAGAGGGCATGAATTTGGGGTGCATAGCTATAAACATTTTTGCCATACCAAACCTCCCCTTTTTCGTGTGTGAAATGGTAATAACAATTTCTAACCCGGCACCTGACAGAAACGCTGTGGGAAAAACAATAATAAATGTTAGCATGCAGGGCGGCTGGGTGGCTCAGTTGGTTAAGCGTCAGACTCTTGATTTCAGCTCAGATCATAATCTTGCAGTTTGTGGGATCCAGCCCCTTGTGGGGCCACAAGTTGAGCTCTGTGCTGTCAGCTTGGAGCCTGCTTGGGATTCTTTCTCTCCCCCTCTCCTCCCCTCCCCTGCACTCTCTCTCTCCCTCTCTCTCTCTCTCTCTCTCAAAATAAATAAATGAAAACTTAAAAAAAAATGTTAACAAGCTTTGAAAATAGTTCCAGAGAATCATAGCCCCACAAAAGATTATTTTACCTACTATCTGTGAACTTATTTGTGCTTTCCAGTATTTCAAGATTCAAGTCTACCTTCAACGGATAGAGTTATAAAAGTGCACGCTTTTGTCTCCGCGTCCATTGCCCTCGCCCTCACCCTCTGGCAGCTTCTGACATAGTCCATCCCTGAATCCACGAGACAATGTGCTTTCTTGGCGTCCATATCCTGGCATTCTCCTGGTCTCCCCACTTCTTCACTGCCCCTTCCCAGTCCAGCCTGATGAGTTCTCAACCTTCACCCAAACGCTTCTCATCGAAACACCTCGAGATTCTGCCCTGGCCCTTACTATGTTTTACTCCTTCCTTTCTCTCACTTCCTGTTGGTAAATCTTACTGGCCTTACCACACCTTCCCCAAAAATGAAAGGTCTTCTCTGTGTCCACTTCTATCTATGTGCTGTCTCCCTAATACCAGCCACCATCGTATCTCACCCCGATTGCTACAGAAATTTCTTAACTTGTTCAAGTAATCCCACACTTGCACCTTATAATCCATTTGCCCCAGAGCAGCAAGAGTAATCTTTTTAGGACATGCATACACAGGAAAGCAGAGGTATGAGGTGGAGAGTGGGACCAAATGCTGACTGAGTCAGTTGAGCCTTTGACTCTGGCCTTGCCCGAAACGTGATCTGCCCCTGGACTGGCTGCTCAGAAGAGCCCAAACTCCCTCTGTTTTTGCTAGTTTGAGTTAGAGTTAGAATGTGCTCTTTCCTCTGCCCAGGATGCCCCCCTCCTCTCTTTTCCCAAGATTAAGTCCTGTCCCCACTAGGTCTCAGTTTAAATGTCACCTCCTCTTAGATACCTTTCCCAAACATCCTGCTTGAAGATCTTCTCTTAAAATCTGCTTTTCCATTTCTTAGTCCATTGTTGGTTTTTGTGGGGGTTTTTTAGGGGTGGGGGTACGAGGCATCTTTACTGCCTCATCACACGTAATATAACTTGTACCATTTCACTTTTTTCATGTTTACTTCTTTTTTTTTAAGTTTGTTTATTTACTTTGAGAGAGAGCGTGCGCAAGCTGGGGAGAGGCAGAGAAAGAGAGAGAGAGACAGAAGGAGAGAGTCCCAAGCAGGGTCCACGCTGGGAGCCTAATGCGGGGCTCGAACTCATGAACCATGAGATCATGACCTGAGCTGAAATCTAGAGCAGGACGCTTAACCGACTGAGCCACCCGGGCACCCTATCCCCCATTTGAGAGAAGCAAGGGATAAGGTAGTCTCTGGCTCCATTGCACCCACAGGGCCTGAGATATGGCCTGATCACATAGCACCCACCCACTATTTATTAAATAAATGAATACGTCTCTTTTCCTAATCGCACTATGTCTTTGGTGAATAATCTATGCTGCTTAAGAGAGGAAAAAAGAGGAGTTGGCATATGACTTTTAGGCCTAGAAATGACTTTACTAGATTAAAAACTCCTTAAGGAATGCTTTGCTGTGTTGTCATTTTCTGTGCACCCCAAATATCTTGCACAATGCCTTACTTATAACATGTGTACGATAATGTAAATTTTTGCTCCCAATTATAGTGCCAATTAAAGCAGCAAAGAAGCCAGGCAGTGCTGAACTGACAGTAAGTAACACACCCAAAGCTGTCATCCTTCCTTTCACAACTTACTATGAGAATGAATGGGGCTGGGCTGGCACAGGGGGAAGAAATATCCCAGGCAAGTGGGTGAGAGCACTGTAAATATTTATTGAGTGTATCATACGTTGCTGTAGTAAACAAATTCCAGAAATAGAGACAGAAAATCTAAAACCCTCCGTCAGTGAGCCAGATGAGTAGAACCCGCAGCACCTGAATCAAAATCTGCGAAGTCAGTTACGAGTCCCACACTTAAAGTTTCCAGGTGTCGAAAGTAAACTTCCAATAATTTATGACAGTGTTACCCAGCCCTCTTCTCCTCTTCTTCTGATTGTCCTCTGTCTCCCCACGAGGCCACAGAGCTGGGTCTCAGCAGGGGAGGAGGGTCAAGGGCTGTAACACAGGAACTATGAGATTTGAGTCAGAACACAAAATGTGAGTGTCCAGCTGTCTTGGTCAAGTCATGTAATCTCACGAGATTACCTCGTCTGTTTCCTCGTCTATAATATAGGAATTAACAACACTCATTCTCTGTGCCTCACAAACCGTTTCTATAATATACTAATGAAAGTACATTGCGAGTAACTTGTTCTGCAAATGTCCCGCAAGACGAGCAAACATTTCTAATAAATTTTAACTTGGTAAGTGAGCGAGGTCTGGCAATGCGAGTAGTACGTGATGCCGAACGTCACATGATCACAACTGAGCCAATGGTTATTCTCTCTCTCTCTCCCTCTCTCTCTGCGGGATTGTGGGTGATCGGCTCCCATACCCGGATGCTCTGTCTCAGGCCACCGTGTTTGGCAGAAATCAGTGATTCCTCTGCTGCCTTATTTCCAGTTACATTAAACACAGTATATGACAAGAGTTTATTAATACTGCACTGTGGTCAACATCCGTGAGAGCATATACAGTGGCCTCCATGCAGAAAATGATTCCACTGAGACAATAGATAGCAGTGATTCCGTTAGTGATAGTGAAAGTCATCCTACACAACCCTCCTCTCCCATCTGCCTCACACCAGCCATGAAGATTTTCAAAGGTAAGTGCATATTAATTTGTTTGTGTCTTTATGTTTTGTATTTTCTTTATTATTTTGTATTATATTACAGTATTGTAATCATTTTTATATGAATATTTTGGGGTCTGTGGAATGAATCATCTGAGTGTCCATTATTTTTTATGGGGAAATCTGCTTTGATATTTAAGTGCTTTGGATTACAAGCATGTTTCTGGAACAAATTATGCTCGCAAACCAAGGTTTTATTATGCTTTGTAAATTGTGCAACTATTATCAAAATTCAGTTGCTACACATAATCTGTTATTTTTATTATCTTTTATGAAGTTTTTATCTTAATTGCAAATAGTTAGCATGCTGTGTGATATTAGTTTCAGGTAGAGAGTATAGTGATTCAGCACATCCATACATCACCTGGTACTTGTCAAGACAAGTGCACTGCTTAATCCCCATCACCTAATTCACCCATCCCCCACCCACCTCCCCTCTGATAATCATCGGTTTGTTCTCTGCAGTTAAGAGTCTGTTTCTTGGTTTCTTTCTCTCTCTCTCTTTTTTTTCCTTTGCTCGTTTGTTTTGTTTCTTAAATTCCACATATGAGTGAAATCATAGGATATTTGTCTTTCGCTGATTGAGTTGTTTCCCTTAGCCTTATACCCTCTAGCTCCAGCCATGTTGTTGCAAATGGCAAGATTTCGTCCATTTTAATGGCTAAATAATATTGCATATAGGTGTGCCACATCTTCTTTATTCATTCATCTATCAAAGGACACTCAGGCTGCTTCCATAATTTGGCTATAGTAAATAATGCTGCAAAAAACATAGGAGGGCATGTATCCCTTTGAATTAGTGTTTTTGTATTTTGGGGGGTAGATACCCAGTAGTGTGATTACTGGATCCTAGAGTAGTTCTATTTTTAACTTTTTGAGGAACCCCCATACTGTTTGCCACGGTGGCTGCACCAGTATGCATTCCCACCAACAGCACACAAGCGTTCCTTTTTTCTCCACATCTTTGCCAATGCTGCTGTTTCTTGTTTTTTTGATTTTCACCACTCTGACCGGTGTGGGATGATATCTCCTAGATTTTATTTGCATTTCTCTGACGATTAGTGATGCTGAGCATCTTTTCATGTGTCTGTTGGTCATCTGTCTTCTTTGGAGAAATGTCTCTTCATGTCTTCTGCCCATTTTTAATTGGATTATTTGTCATTTTTATTGTTATTCATACAAACCCATACTCTGTTACAGAGCTCCCTAATTACTTACATTCACTACAAAGATAAAATTGACATAATTATAGAGTTCTTTATAGACACTTAAGGGCTATTGAAAAAAATACACGATCCAACCACTTGTGCTAAAAGCACTTTCAGAAAAGAATTCCAGATATTCACTAAACCTACCCAGAAATCCAGACTCTGTTTTTTTGTTTTTTTGTTTTTTAACGTTTGCCTGAAAACATGCAGTCTCTTTAAACTGTTATCGCACAGAGACTCATGAAAAAATTGATAGATATCTGGACAATGCAGCCCACACTCCCCCTCTGAATAGTAGGGACAGTAGGTAGCTTATGTAAAGTCCTCATTCCCCAACCTTAAGCCAAAACCAAAATTCAAGTTGTGGGTAGTAAAGGATCCTCAGAAAAAGGTGTTCCCTCCAGCCTCCCAACCAATCATAGTAGATCAAGGAGTAAAAGACTTTCTGACAGAAAAGTGCTCAGAGAAATGAGCCCTGCACTAGCCCAGCTTGTCCTCTAGCCTAGGACACTGTGAAGAGAGTAGAGGACCACATCTCCATTCAAGAGAAGACTGTGTGCTATTCAGGTTAAGTATAGGGCTCTAGAGTCAACTGGTAACCATGCAGCATTGTGACATGCGCAATTGACTTAACCTCTCTGTGCCTTAGTTTCCTTGTCTGTAAAATGGAGATAGTGGAAGAACTCTCAAAAGGACATTGAGATGAATTAATAAGGTAAAATTTGTACAGAGTTAACAGCATTCCTGGTACACAGCAGAGGCTCAATAAATGCCCATTTCCACTAATATTACCAAATGGAGGGATAAAGATGTGTTTTTTTATTTCCCTCTTAGAACTTAGGGTCACAAAACTTTAATGCTACTCAAGTTGACATTACAATAAGAAATGTTGAGAAGTTATTTCCTGAGATAATCCTTTTGCCTGAAAGGATCCATCAGTGACCCTGAATTTAACCTGTTGCAATAAAAATAAGTCAAAGTTTCAACGGATTCAATTATCTGAAGGCTCTAACTTATAAAGAAAACCTTCAGTTGCATTATTTATTTCTATCTGATTAAACAGTATATAATCCTAATGTAAACTATTAATCCTAGTGAAGCACCAATGAGCACTTTTGTTTTGCTATTAGGTTTTAAGCTTCTACAGCATTGCCCTTAAGTTACATAAAGAGGTCTAATGTCTCCTTATCATGAAAAAATTAGATCCTTGGACCCTTGCTAAGATCCCGAGGCCATTTCTGTCCATGTCCCCAGTGGTCTGAAATAGCGTTTTCTAGGCACCAAGGGGAATTTTCCTTGAAAAAAAAAAAATCCTTTAATGCTCTTGTATCGCTTTCCCCCTTGGGTCACATCTGAATATTCAGGCCAAAGGAAACATCTGATTAAAACTTGCTTTGAAGATGAAGCCTAGAAATTTTAAATAAATTTTCAGAGTCATTCTCAAGCTTAAGAATCTTTTACGTTTTAACTGTAAAAAAATTTTTTTTTCTAATTTCTTATTTAGCGTTCTCTCTCAATCATAAGAAACAAAAAAACCTCATATAATTTTAGTCATTTATTCACTGATTTGTTCATTCAATTATTCAACCATTCATCATACATTTATTTTTAAAAAAAAAAATTGTTTTAACCTTTATTTATTTTTGAGACAGAGAGAGACAGAGCATGAACAGGGGAGGGTCAGAGAGAGGGAGACACAGAATCTGAAACAGGCTCCAGGCTCTGAGCTGTCAGCACAGAGCCCGACGCGGGGCTCGAACTCACGGACCGCAAGATCATGACCTGAGCCAAAGTCGGCCGCTTAACCGACTGAGCCACCCAGGCGCCCCTCATCATACATTTATTGATGTTACAGACAATGTACAAGCTTGGGGAATATAAAACTGAACAAGACACAGCCCTTGTAACATATGTGACGATCCAGACACAACAAATACTTACAGTATCGTGTTATAAGTTTTTAGCTAAAGATATGTACCAAGTGATAAGGAAGCTCAGAAGAAGGAATGACCATTTGTTTCTCTAGGAGCTGAGAAAGGTATCACAAAGTAGGGAGATGAGGTGGGTATTCACAATGAGTAGAAGTCAGAAAGGTAGAAATTAGGGAGAAAGTCATCAGTTACAAGTGAGTTACAAGTGGAATAATTACATGAGTTAACATCTAGAAAGGATTTAGACCACTGCTTGGTACACAGCAAGTGCCATTGTGATGTTAACTGGTATTAGTATTCCCATCGTCACCATCATCATCTAGACAATAGGAGTCACTGGAGTGCATATCAGCTCCAGTCTGGGATAGTTGGTGACTGCCTGGGCTGACATCATGTTGCCCTCGATGCGTTCATATTTAATAAATATGACCTACTGCAGTCTAGCACACTTTCTTTGTCCAGATAAAATATTGGGCCCTAAGTAAAGTCTTTGTAATATGGGAAGGGTTTAGATAGAAGAGATTATGATGAAAACCTATATTTAATGCACAAGCAAAGGAATTGAAGAATGGAGGTCAACATGCTTGGGAGTTTTGTCCCAGGAAATCTGATGGCAATAGCAATGGAATGTCAGATTTTGGCTGTTTCGTAGTCAGCATAGAGTTAGCTGTGCTGTAAAACCAACAGCAATGAGCTCTCCGTGGGTTAACACATAGCAAGTCTGACATGAGTTTACAGGCTCTCAGGGCAGCTCCCTTCAAAGTGGCAATTTGGGGACTCAGTCTAATTCCCCGTTACAACTATTCCATCCAGAACACATGGCTTCTGGGTCACCACAATAGGGGAGAGAGACCTGGAGAGTCACACACCTGTTAATAAATGCTTTGACTTAGAAGTGCCCCACATCAATTCTACTTCTACTCCCAACTCATTGACCATAACTAGTCATATGACCTTATTTAACTAGTACGAGGTATTAGGGAATTTGTGGGAGTACATAGGTGTTTGGAGAACAGAGACTCTGCACAATTAACCACAATGACTTGGCTATATTATAATTTTTTTAATTTTTTTAATTTTTAATTTTTTTTTGCAGAGGTGGAGATTGGGGAGAACATTGCTGTTTTTTCCCTTATGAATGCTTTCTGTTTGATTCACTCTTCTCAGTAAGCTGAAAAATAATTTATTTTTTTTAATTGTGCATCTTAAAATTTAGTACTTAGGTGTTGAATAAAAAAATGAATGGATTGATAGACCCATTAGACAGAGCCAGTACAGATTATCCATGTTTTTGCAAAACAGCCCAGAAGTCTACCAGCACTTTCTTCTGGTGATGAAACTGATTTCATTATTAGATAGGTAGGTAAATTCATTTCATTATTTGAGGAATTACCTGAGGGAACAATCAAACTGACTCATTCTTTCATTCTTTACAAAAACGAGTCAGTACTGTATGTCTCTACACTGTACGTTAAACTACCTAACGCATCACTTACCATTTTATCTACACACGTATTTTCTTTTGTCTTTATTTCTGTCTCATTAAAAGTCTTACTTTTGCCCTAAAGATGTTTTATAATAAGGAAAAAAGAAATAAAGCTTACATTATTTCTTCTATATATTATTACCTTGATTTATCATTCCTGCTTCTGTAAAAGCTGAATTCATCTTAAAGGAAAATATTTAATTCAGCTATTTTTAAGGCAAAAATAACACTCTTCCACTTTAAATATTTTCTTAAAGTATCTTCAAATATTTTTGTTGTTGTTCGATTATTTCTCTGCTGAAAAAAAAAAAACACTTGAGAAATGCTCTTCTCCTTGTCTTCACTGTCTCCATTTGGCTGATATTGTGATCATGTCATTGCATGTGATCATGTCTTTATAACCTTTATACAGCGTCTCAGTTGACAAAGAAAAACAACCCTTCTCTTAATTCTAACAAAGACATATATAGCACGATTCCTGACATATAGTATTTATTCAAATATGTCCAAGTTCTAATTCTCCAGACTCTCCAGTAATGATACCCAATCAGAGATTCTGAAAAATCCTGATTGATGTAAATGAAGTACATTCCATTATTCTTATCCATAATTCATCAAATTATATGCCCAGATGGGTCACCATCACCTCCATAAAAATGACAAATGATTTCAAGTCCTAATGGAAATAGATGTATTGATTTCAAAATTCCATCAAAGCATTTTTCTTAGAAACATAATCAATAGTGCTGTTGGTGAACAGCTCACTCCAATAAAAACAGTATGTTGCGATTAATTCAGGCCTTGAATTCCACTTTTCAACAATAATAGTGAAATCAGGATAATTCATGATGTTCTCCCTAGCCAAAGTCCTCTAGGCCAACAGTCATCAAACATGCTATCAGAGCAGATTGGTGTGCAACGATCAAGCATGAGGCATGCTGCAATGTATTTGCTGCAAACAGTAAAGTATCAACGTTTTTAAATTATTTTCTTTTTTTAGATACAATACAGAGTAAATTCAAGCATGTCCTTATGTCTTTCTTCTTCATTTCCTTTGCATATGTGAGAACTGTGTATAACCACGGCTTATCCTGAATAGCAATCCAGTTTACCGCGATGCCAGTAAATGTTAATAGTTGTAGCAATTAGTCAAGTGAAAAAATACTGAGAATTTCTTCAATATCTGGGTATTTCCATGGGAATCTATCACACATGTGAGTGTCATGGATATCACAAGAGAGAAGGGGTTTGGAATCATTGCTCTGGGCAAGCCTTGGTGAATATTCCTGAAACTCATTTTCTGCTACATTTGTTCTAAAGCAAACACAAATTTTCTCTTGGCTGTAATTCTGTGGTATAAACTTTCCATATTCAGCCACTTAATAATTCATATCTAAGATACGAAGAATAAGTTGATAGTTTTTCTGTCACCTTTACTGAAACCATTTTTTAAAAAATAATTCAAGTTCTTTTACTAATATACATCCCATTCACCCCCTTGAAGCAAAGCAACTCAATGCCCTCTACCAACAACTCAAACATTTGTATCCACTTCAAATAGCAAACAGAAAAAGAGACAGAATTTTAATTCAAATGTATCAATTGAATGACTTCAAGAAATATTATCCCAAATGCTCATTTATGACCATTATGTCATCAAACTGAAACCACAGGGGCATTGTGAAAAGGCAGTGACATAAATAACACATTGCTTATGAACTACAGCACTCTTCTGCAGAAGTTCTAGGAATTCAGAGTTCCCCTAAAAACAAACAAACAAAACTCACGATGATATTTCTTAAACCAATAATAAACTCTGGCATCTAATATTGTGCAATATCCCTTAGCAAGCTCCTGTAACTGGCAAATGTAGTTTGACCATATATTTAAAATACTGTTCTCCATTTTGTTCACACTTCCAGTCCACAAGTCAGAGAAAATGGCTAATTTAATATGAAATACATGACCATGTAATTCATATGCAGTTCTCTAAAGAGCCCCCAACTGCTTTCAAACAATGTGTATGGAAAAACTAAACAAGCAAACAAAAACAAACAAACAAAAAACATTTAGGCAGTTTTAAACTGTCTTAAAGCAAACAAGTCTCTAGTTACAAATAAGTATTCTCTAGATGGTGTTTAAATAAATGTTGAAGAATAAAAAGAATTCCCAACACATCTGAAACCACTTATATCTCCTATTTCATAAACGAAGCACTGATAAACCAATGTGAAATTTATTTGAGTTAAAATAAAGAACACTCCCAAGAAGAGTATTCATCCAGAGTGAATATTTATAGAAAAGCTCCATTCCTCAAAAAATCTATGTGTTTATAATGTCAAGTGTTGCCAGAATCCATAAGTTTAAGGCTATCACATGAAAGTTTTCTAACAACCTTGCTTGGGAGAAGAATACTGGCTTACAAAAAAATGCCCAAGGATTATAAAAAAATACTTTAGAAAAGCTAATAAATAAGGATGTTAAAAATTCACCCCAAATTCTTTCCTTCTGACAAATTGTGTTCTTAAATGATCCTTGTGAGATTTCTAAAATACTTTAATAATAGCAAAGATCTCTTTTTTTTCTACCTAACACATTTATAAATTATAACCACTTACTTATTATGTTTTATGACCATTCAAACTTTAAATAGATTCTAATTATAATCAAAAGTACGAGGATGTGTAATAATTTAAATAAATGAATAACAAATGCAACTTCTAGAAATATTGATATTACAATTTTAATGACAATTATGCTAATTATGATATAAAACTTTACACAGGACAAATATAAGAGCAATCGTCCCAACTGCTGGTCTTAAAAACATAAGGCGACATAGAATAGAGTAGCTGTTTTCATACTGGTTTTGGCGAGCAATTGTATATGATTTGTGTCTCTGGCCCTTGGCACCATCTAGAATTCCCCTCCCAGCCAGCTGTTCCTAGCCACGTTGCCTCAGCCAAGCTCTTTTCTCTATGAAACATCCAGGATTGGGTGTGAAGCTTCCTCAAGGCTCCCAGGCCCCCTAGGCTTATCCTACCGGACCACTCATCACACTGAAACGTAATTTCTTCTTCATGTATTTCCACTGACTGAAAGATTCTTGATGGTAATGGCCATGTTTCATTTACTATGTGTCTCATGTTCCTATCACCTAAGAGATGCTTGGTAAATAATTGTCAATTACTGCTAAGTGGATCACCCCCAAAATACAATATAGGGAGAGGTACTTGAAAATTACATAAACAGTGTTTTAGTATCAAGAGCATGTACTTTTCACCTAAAAATGATACTTCTGCCACCACACATCCAATTTAGATGCTGGGCTAAGGGCTTCGAGTAAACAACATTATTTTGAGAATATTCTGCCTTTTTAAACAAGCTACATAATAGTTCCCACAAAATCTGCTTATGAACCCCCATGTTGGCTTAGTTGAAAATAATCACAAACTAGGGATGCCTGAGTGGCTCGGTCGATTAAGCATCTGACTCTTGATATCAGCTCAGGTCTTGATCTCAGAGTCATGAGTTCAAGCCCCATGATGGGCTCCACACCGGGCACAGAGCCTACTTAAAAAATGTTTAAGTAAATAATAAAGAAAAATTTTTTTAAAAAAGAAGCTATCAGTCCATGAACAGACATGAAGGAAATTCAAATGCATATTACTAAGCAAAAGAAGCCAATCTGAAAAGGCTGCATATTTGTATGATTCCAACTATATGACATTCTAGAAAGGTAAACCTCTGGAGACAGTGAAAAGATCAGTGGTTGCCAGGGGTTAAGTGGTCTGCGGGGAGAGAGATGAATAGACAGAGCACAGGGAATTTTTAGAGCAATGAAAATATTTTGTATAGTACTATAATAATGCATACATGTCATTTGTCCAAATGGACACATTTGTCCAAACCCACAGAATGTATAACACCAGGAGTGAACCCTAATGTAAGCTAAGGACTTTGGGTGACTATGATGTGTCAATGTAGTTTTATCAATTGCAATAAATCTACACTGTGATAGGGGATGTTGATAGAGGGGGAGGCTATGCATGTGTGGGGGGCAGGGAAAATCTGTACGTTCTACATAATTTTTCTGTGAACCTAAAACTGCTTTTAAAAAATCTATTTTTTTAAAGAAGGGAGGGGGACTCATAGGGGTTTTTATTTAAAAACATGAAGATGAAAGGTAGCTTAAGGTTCATAAAGTCCAAACCCCACATTCTATAGCCAAGCAGAGGGAGATCCAGGGAGAGTAGGGGCTTGTGCAAAATGAGACAAGACTCTAATGTGGGGAAAATGTTCCAAGCTTTGCTCTCATTTTCCCAAAAGTGGAAAAAGTGTATGTGTAAAACTGTGCATTGGGGTGCAGGCAAACAAGTCCAGCTTGCACATGTCTATACATGTGCATGTCTATACAAGATGAAGCAGTATCTTCATATTTTATACCAAAAGTAGATTTGGCCTGAACTGTCCAGGTAATTAAAGCCTTGTAATTTTTTTTTTCTTGAATCATCTAGACAATTGCCCCAATTCTCTGCTTCACTTTAACACGTGGACACCACTAGAAAGTACACATTTAAAATGCTCTGCCTTTTAGACAGACATGTCCTTCTTTAGAACCTATTAATATTTATGCTTCGATATTAAATCTCCAGAGTCTAATTAGGTGGCAGATGGAAGCCATGTCTGAAAAAGGAACATATTAAAATATAACCGACCCATCAGCAAACCAAACATAGAAAATCTTCTCTAAAATTTGTGAGTTGACTCTGAAGGGCAGTTCTGACCTGCTGAGTTAATAGCTGCCACTCAACTCCCTTGCCCGCCCTTTTTATCTTAACACATGTGGAAATTTCCCAAATTTGCCATACGGTCATTTATTCATTCTGTCACCTATACCAAAGACTAGCATGCCTATAAAAAGGCGGACAGAAAATACCTCGTCCATCTCCCATCCATCACCTACCCAAACATCCAGGAGAGATTATACTCTCTCCAATTTTTCATGTCATTTAATAAAAGCACTGGTGCATCTCAAATAGTAAAGAGCATCATTCAACCATCTTTGGGATGATGGTGAAACCCTGCCTCTAACCTCCCAACTCAGTATAATTTAATAATAGAGATCATGAATGCTTGGTGTCCCTTCATCGGAAAGTAAACACCTTGAGGGCTTTTATTCATTTTATTTCTGAAACATTTCAAGCCTGCAGATGAAAGTAGAAAAATATAGACTCCCATGTCCCTACCACCAAGATGAAACATGTTAACTTTTTGCTATATTAGTTTCAACGTCTATATCCAGCCATCTGCCTGAGCCCCTCTCATGTTTCCTCTTCTTCCACGGAAGTAGAAAGTAATGTTCATGTTCCCAGAAGTGAGGAGAAGGTGGAAGAGGAGGAGGAGGAGGAGGAGGAGGAGGAGGAGGAGGAGGAGGAAGAGGAGGAGAGAATGTTTTCGTATTTTCCAGATTTATTATAATTAGCTTACACTACTTTTGTGATAGGAAAAAAAATCATTTTTAAAATAAAAAATTTAAACTACAATATTACTTTTCATTTCAAGGAGTACAGATGGCAAACATTCTTGAGAAAATTGTTTTCCGTCACAGTGTGGAAAAGTCTGGGCAGACAGACCTGGTTCCCACCACCTGAACAGGGAGTGTGCAGACCCTGGGCTGTTCCTGCCATCCCTGAACACGCTTCCCTCCTCCAGTGGGTGGTGGCTGAGGCCCAGGAACCTCCTCCAGCCTCTTACCAGCCAGGTGCATGAAGCTGGTAGGAAGCACGCACTCCACACCAACACATATGGGCCACTGTTCCTTTGATCAGGAAAACAAGCCATTGGCAACCTTGGTGAGAACCACTTTAAAAAACTGAGAGGAGGAAAAGTAATCTTGTCAACAAATGGTACTAGAATAATTGGACAATCACAGGAAAAAAAAAAAAAAAAGACCTTAACCTAAACTTCACATCTTATAAAATTTCACTCAAAATAAACTATAGATCTAAAAACAAAATGTAAAACCCTCAAATGTTTAGATGAAAACATAGAGAAAAGCTTCATGACCGAAGGTAGGCGAAGAGTTTTTTGACATGTCACCTAGGTCATGTGGTCCCTATGATTACAAAATCAATAGGGGCGCCTGGGTGGCTCAGGCAGTTGAGTGTCTTAATTTCAGCTCAGGTCATGATCTTGCGGTTTGTAAGATCAAGCCCCAGGTGAAGCTCTGCACTGACAGTGAGAGCCTGCTTGGGATTTTCTCTTTCTCCCTCTCTCTGCCCCTCTCCTGCCCATGCTAAAATAAATAAATAAATGAATGTCCCCCTCAAAATAAATGAATAAGCTTTAAAAAAAATCAATAAATTGGATTTATCAAAGTTAAAAATGCTTGTTCTGAGAAAACCCTGTGAGGAGAATGAAAAGACAAGCCACAGGCTGGGAGAATATATTTGCAAATCATATGCCTACCAAAAGACTTGTATCTGAAATGTGTAAAGAAGTGTCTAAACTCAGCAGAAAATAAGCAAACAATCCAGCTGGAAAACAGACCAAAGATTTGAGCAGAGATTTTATCAGATGCTATAACAAATGTCAAGTAAGCACATGAAAAGATCTTCAATATTTTTAACCATTAGGGAAATGCAAACAAAAGCTATAAGGAGATACCTACTAGGTATCTAATACCTAATTAGGCCAGCTGAATTTTTTTTTTTAATGACAATACCAAGTGCTGGGGAGGATACAGACAACTCTGTACTATTTTTGCTACTTCTTGTGAGTCTTAAACTATTTCAAAATTAAAAAAAAAAATTTATAAAAGGTGGTGAGAGAGGAAGCCTGATTGCAGAATTGACCAGAGAAAGGGAGGGGAGGAAGTGGAGTAAATGACTGACGATCACTCTGGAAAATTATCTGACTGATTGTCTTCATAGAACATGGTCCTGAACAGTGGAATTTGTCTGGGCAGGCAAACCCCCAGGCAGGGAAACAGCAGCCTGTGTGGGCTTAGCACAGTGCTGAAAGGTGTGAACTCTGGGGCCAACTTCTCAATTGTGATACTGACTAGAACATTTACAAGTTGACCTTAAGAAACAAATGTGTGCCTCCATTTGTTCCTCATCTGAAAACAGGAAAATCCATTTTGAGTGTCATTTTGAAGATTAAATAGAAAACATTGCACACGTAGCATTATAGATGTCTCATCCTTGTTTACCTTTGTAATTGTGATTATCCTAATTCACCTATATTTTGCCCAGGATTGGCAACTCTCAAAGATCCTCATTCATTTGTTTCTTCCTCTCTACTCCCCATTTTCAAATCCTCTCTCATTACATCACAATCCCTATCCCCACCTGCCTTTACTACATACACTGCTGCTATTCTATATGATTTATACTTTTTAGTGTTTTTAAAATTTTTTTTCTAAACTCAAATGCATTGGATTTTTTCAAATGTAATGATCTAAAACTGACCTTTTAAAAATATTTGATTTTAAAATCCATTTTAAGCCAATTATATTACATCATTATATACCTGTGGGTGAATCCACATCAAATTGGTAGAATTAAAAACACGTTATAAATATAATGAAAGAAAAAATGTTTGCCTGAGATGATTACACTATGAGAAAACAGATTATATGATTGTGTGCTGACCTTTTCTGTAAGAGGTGAAATTATTTTCTTGGTCCATCAAGGAGTTACTCTTCTTATTAACAAAAAGCATTCCTTTTTTTTCCTCCAAGGCCCCAAACCCTCAGGACCCGTTAAGCATGATTTAAGTTGTCAGCAGATTAATTCAAACTTTCACCAATAAATTATTCATATTTTTTCCTCCAATAATGACTAATGGAATACGTAGGAAATGTGGAGTGTGTTCACATTTTGACAGTCATTTTTATTAGAACACTGAAAGCACATATTCTTAAACATTTATCACTAGGCTACATTAAAATTGGTAGCAGACAGAAGAAATGAGAGGAGACTCATTATCTAAATTCCTGAAGAACAGAATGATGTGGTTGTGACCTTTAATTAATATCATGCTCCACACACGGGGAAATCTGACAGATATGCCTTATATTGTATAAGCTGCAGCTAAGTGTTTATTAAATCAACAGTAAAAACCTAAGTACATAAGGTGCTCGATCACATGTATTTAAACTTTTTGATCTTTGACCGAGGGAAAACTACATTCTGAAGGACAGATACACTGAAGTATGCATAGAATATGAAATGTTGTACTTTTCCTCACACTTTGTAGAATTTCTTCATTACTACCTTCGCTGAAGTAAAAATAACTAGCTGTTCCAAAACATGGGCTGGTTTTGTGAAGTGATCTTTCACCATTTCAAGGCAGATGGCCCATGATCTCAACTGACCTAAAGCAGGCTACCACTGAGGACCAAACATGGGGGCCAACCGTTCAAGTAGAGCAACTCCGGGGAATATTAAAAGATATCTGGACAGGGGCGCCTGGGTGGCTCAGTCGGTTGAGCGTCCGACTTCGGCTCAGGTCATGATCTCACAGCTCGTGTGTTCGAGCCCTGCGTCAGGCTCTGTGCTGACAGCTCGGAGCCTGGAACCTGCTTCAGATTCTGTGCCTCCCTCTCTCTCTGCCCCAACCCACTCGCATTCTATCTCTGTCTCTCTCAAAAATAAATAAACATCAAAAAAATTTAAACAAACAAACAAAAAAAAGATATCTGGACAAAGTCTTTATTTTTCCCCTTAGATGAATCTACCATATTTCAAGGTTCGAGTGGGGGAAGGGGGTTGGAGGAATAAGTCAAAGGACTGCTCCTATGTCTGGCAAGCAAGCACAGTATGTTAACGAATGTCTAACTATCAGGTTATCTTGCAAATTAGATCCCTTTCCAATCTAAAAATGTGGTATTGAACAAGAAAGGGCTAGCTGGTAGAGACTCGTGTTTAAGTAAAAGCTTTTCCTTAAAGAAAAACTCATTTGGGACACCTCTGGATGATTCAGTCGGTTGAGTATCTGATTCTTGATTTCAGCTCAGGTTATGATCCCAGGGTCGTGGGATCGAGCCCTGAGTCAGGCTCCTTTCTCAGCATGGAGCCTGCTCAAGATTATTTTCTCTCTCTCCCTCTGCCCCTCTCTCCTGCTCACATGCTCTCTCTCTCTCTCTCTCTCTCTCTCTCTCTCAAATAAAATAAAAATAAAGAAATAAATTTTGATGAACTTTGAGTTCTCAAAGTACACACCAACATGTAAGTACTAAACAGTTTACATTGAATGCAATACATAGGGAGAAGATACTTTATCAAGGAGAATCTCAAAAGAAAAGTATCGTCCAAATATTTTGTTAGCAGGGACACTTTATACTTTATTTATATGTGTTATATCTATCCATATTTACCATATTAGAATTTAAAACAGAAATGTTCTTAAGTGTTTATTTAAAATAACAACAGTAAATCCATTACATGTTAACATAAATAATGTGTTTTTATGAAAAATAACTATATTTTCCAAGACAAAAAATATTTAGAGAGAAGAGTAGCATTGTTTCATCACTTTGCAAATCTCCTTAAGATTTGACTTGTAATAGAAAACATCTGGATTCTTAAAACTGCTCTTCATTCTATCTTTTGCAATATGTTGTTTTAGTCGAAGTATGGAAGAAAATTCTGCATCTCACAGATACGCATTTTAAAGGATTAATTTCAAAATCTTTTCGGATAATTATGGATATTTTTCTCTGATATTATGCCCAAATTTAGCAAGTGCTACTTTCTTAAACACTAGTTGCCAGGTGGAATATGAAACCATGTCAGTGAACATTTCTGCTGTTAAGATTAAAATCCGTTGGTCTATCTTGCCCTTTGAATATATAATATAATTTTGTAATATCATGCACTGCTCATTTGGAAAAAAATATTAGCTGAATTATGCAGATCTTCCAAATATTGACACATTTTATTTTGTGACACTTATGAAAATCAGATTTGTTAATATCACCACTGATCTCGTCAAAAAAGTATTGGAAAGTTGTCGTGCACTTAGTAGCAGATTCCAGTTTCCCAAAATTCTAATTTGCACTTGAAAGACTGGGTTTTTGCATTGTCAACAATGGCAAATGTCCACTATTTTTCTTAAGGTGACAGATTCACTCATTCATTTTTGAGAAACACGTATCTAAATAACTATATTTGTCCAATAGTCATTGTTTAAAGTAAAAGGGTATACCACCGAAAATGAAGAAGTATAGTTCAGTTCACAATTCAATCACAGGAGTGCTTTTCCTCAGGACAAACACAATTCTTCAATATGCAACAGAAATATTTTTTGTGTTTCCCAGCTGACCACATAAATGTGTTCTCAAGGGTCACAATTTAATAAAAGGAATCATTTTACTTCATTATTGATTGAGTGAAATCGATCATTCTTTTACTGGGAGTGTCCTTTGCACCATTGAAGCAAATGCCTACACATTGATAAAGGCAAACAATGCCTTGGTGTTGTTAGGGAAATGATTTTATCAAAGTGTTATGTTGTACACTTTGAAACTAATACAGTGTTACACCCCAATTTAAAAAAGTGGTTTTGACCTCACAGACTGAAAGGGTCTCGGGGACCCACAGTGGTCAGCAGACCACATTTGGAGAATCATGAACAGACGGAGAGTTTAAACTGATGGCATTGATGTGCGCAGATCTGTGCCCTGGAAAAACTCACAGGATAGACGGGCAAGGACCGGAAGACAGAAAATAAGGTAGGACTCAGGATTTGGTGTCCTGACTGACTGTCTACTATCGTCCTTGTACTCAACCCCAGGCCTGAAGTCTCTGATCTGCATGATCCACGTCTTCTAGTTCTTTGTTCCTAGGTGTTTCTTTTGGACAGCCATGGTAGTTGTAAAGGGCATGAACTTTCTAGGCAAACAGACCTGTGTTGGCATCCCACCCCTACCCATTATAGGCTTCCACTTTCCCATCCATGATATAAAGATAATACTAGGACTGAGATGATTGTGAGAATGAAATAAATTAAGATTCATAAAATGCTTAGCATAGTGCCCAGAATATCATAAGCATTCAGTAAAAGTTAAATATTATTATTACTGTAGCAGTTCTTTATGAGTGGTAAGTTAATGGCATGTATGGATCTACTCTCTTCCCTGAAGCCCTGAAAACAGCCAGCTTCCCTCTTTAGCCACATCTCGTATTCTGGATCTCACCATCTGGCCAACAATGCCGAACTGCTATATTGTATTTTCCGCTGTGAACCAAACCTCTCTGTCCACTGTGCCTCCACTCTGTCTCCTCTGCTTGTATGATACCAACTTCTCTAAGAAGCTTTTCCTCACCAGTCTCTGGTCCACGCTGAACAGGTATCACCTTCTTCTCA
This sequence comes from Panthera uncia, assembly GCF_023721935.1. Lineage (NCBI taxonomy): Eukaryota > Metazoa > Chordata > Mammalia > Carnivora > Felidae > Panthera > Panthera uncia. The sequence goes on along the minus strand of NW_026057586.1, from coordinate 37,473,267 downwards.
CTCCCAATGTATATATTCCTATGGCTGCAGTGCCACATTGCTGTAACTAACTGTTCATTTACCACTTAGAAGGATGTGCTTGTAACCCCAGGACCAGTGACAATGGATGTGTATAACAGTCACTCAATAAATGTGCGTGGAATGAGGGAATGAATCAATTACCTATCAGCCAGGTTTAGAAATTGCTACTAGTATCTCGCATGAGAGGCAAAGCCCCCTGTGTATTCTCATCCCAAGTGTATTTGTAAGGTGAGCAGGCCACCTGCCACCATCCTTCTCTCTACATCTTCTCCTACCCTCCCATCCCCCAAACCTAGAAGAACGTCCTCCTACATCGGATTGCGGTGTTTGGACCATCAAACCCACACTTGCTACTGTGTCTACTGCCTCCAACCTTGCTCTGTCTCCCCTGTGACTGACAGGGGAGCTACTTCCCACCCGACTCCAGCCCACCCCATTTTACAAGGGCTGAGCTCTGCTCTCCTTCACCCCTACCTTGCTTCAAGCAAGATCCTTGGCATAGATCTCGACCTGAGCTGTCTCGCTCTTTCATCTCTTTACTTCCAAAGCTGAGTGTTCAGCCCCATGTTCTTTCTGATCAAATGTTCCACCATTCTGGACAACAGACCACAACACGTTATGGTCCTAGTTGGCATGGCATTTCCTTTGAGTGTTGGTAACTTTGTTCTCAGTTCCAGAGTCGTTGCTAGATTCACTTCCTATGTACATAGTTGGGGGTCCTTGACTCACAACACCTATCAAGGTGGCCCAGATAGCCTAACCTCCTGCTGAAGCCAAAGCCTTGCACTTGTCAACGGTGATAGAGCACAAGGCATCTGTTTAGCCCGATATGTACCAGCTTGTGGCAAACGCACATCAATAATGTCAGTGCAATATGAAGCTTAAGAGTATTTGGAGAGCACCTATCTCAAACTGGGGTGTGATGTACCCACATCAGTTGATTTGAAGATGTAAGTAGGGTCCAGAGTTTGATTCCTAGTGAAAACTGAAATACAGTGGTACTGCTTTTCACACCAACCAATGTACTCTAGTCTGAATAACAGATTCCTCAGATTAATAGTTTGGCTCGCTCCTGCCCCAAATGTGCTGATTGGCCCACTTTCATCTGATCATTCGTCAAGGCACAAATACAGATTATGGTCTGGGTTTTGTTTTGCCTCTTAACAAAAAATCATACCAGAAAGGTAACTGAAAGAAATGTTAGCTTTGCCTTCGAATTAGATTGAGCTTTGTTTATTGTTCTTTTGAAGGCATATTAACCATGACTCATTTGTTCTCTGCTTTCTAAGCAGTTCTATGGGTGATAACAGAGAGGATGAGCCTCAGACCTGGACTGTGTTCAGGAGACAGTTTGGGGGAAGTTGTCGTGACAGTGCAGAGAAGTTCCTCCAGGCTTGCTATGATGACACAGAGGGCTGGCAGGACTACTGACTCCCCAGTGATCTTTCTGATCTGAGAAAGTGGATAATGAAGCAGCTCTGTTCACTGACCACCATACAACCGGACCAGGACAGTCAACTTTAACCACAGCTAATGGCTCATATAAATTGGCTTCATGCTAACCAAGGATCTAGAAGAGATTCAGTTCATTTCATAGAGTTTATATTTGCCAAAGTATACTCAGTGCTCCTGAGTATTTGTAGGGATCTCCATCCCACATCTGTAGCCACTTAGAGACACTGTGAAGGGGAGGCTAGCTTCTTTCCACATGAGAAGCATGGCCTGCCTAAGCAGGCCTTCTTCAGGCTCTATCTAGCAGCCTTCATGTTTTAAAGGGCTACTCAAAAACCCTTCTCAGGGGTTCCCATTCACTTTTCTAACCAAGCACAGCCAACCATTTCTTTCAGCAGCTGGTGAAGTTTTGTTCAGCATCTAATTTTATGGTGGAGTCACTAGCCCCTCCTTTGAAGTCAGATGACCCTTCTTCTCTATAACATCTGAAGGATCCCCATTGTATTATAACTCACTGACTTGGGGTCTTCTCTCCTACTCTCACAAGCAACATGCAGGCAAAAACTGTGGAACTTGACTTCGTATTATCCACAGTGCCCAGCCGAATGCTTCACTCATAAAAGATACCAATAATAGATCCACATAACTGATGAATAGACAGACTTCAAACAATGGAAAACCTAATGCTTGATGGGTGGTAGTGAAAACTGCCAATTTTAGAAATCAAAAGAAAGGATTCTCCTTTTCCTACACACACACACACACACACACACACACACACTCATGCACGCACATAACACACATTTTCTATTGTCATTGCTATTGTTTAGTCAGAATATCTTACCACAATTGTGTGCCTGTACTATATCATCAGAATACGATGTATGTAATTCAAAAGTGGTTCAGACAAAAAAATTTTGTTTTAAGAAGTTTTCTGGGGGCGCCTGGGTGGCTCAGTCGGTTGGACGGCCGACTTCGGCTCAGGTCATGATCTCTCGGTCTGTGGGTTCGAGCCCCGCGTCGGGCTCTGTGCTGACAGCTCGGAGCCTGGAGCCTGTTTCGGATTCTGTCTCCCTCTCTCTGACCCTCCCCTGTTCATGCTCTGTCTCTCTCGTCTCAAAAATAAATAAACGTTAAAAAAAAAAAAAGTTTTCTGGACAATTGATGTCATGCTCCTCACTTTAGACTTTGGTGTTTATAAAATTTCAGATAACCAGAAGTTTCAACATGGTTATCACATTAACACAAGACCTTGTTCATGTATTATCAGCAATAATTTCCTTGAATCTCTACAAAATGTGTTCTTTATTTTAATGTTTTTTAATTTTTGAGAGAGAGAATGGTGCAGGAAAGTGTGTGCTCATGCGCAGGAGGGGGAGGGGCAAAAAGAAAGGGGGACAGGGGATCCAAAGTGGGCTCTGTGTTGTCAGCAGAGAGCCCGATGCAGAACTCAGGAACCTTGAGATCATGACCTGAGTGAAATCAGATGCTTAACCAACTGAGCCATCCAGGCGCCCCTACCAAATGTGTTCTTTAAAAAGGAAGGAAGGAAAGAAGGAAGGAAAGGAGAGAGGGAGGAGAGGGGAAGGAGGGAGGAAAAATGCAAGAAGGAGAAAAGAAAACTTAATCATACTAATTATTAAAATAAAACTTGTCTATTTCCATTGTTACAACCTCATCGTACCAGAAGAATCCCAACCTTCAAAGCTAGCTTGTTTACTTATTCTAAAATAAGTATATTAATGCCCAGCACTGCTAATTCTTCTCTAAACAAATCCCTGTCTGGCTATATGCACATGACTCATATTCTTTCCTTCCTCTAGTGATCCAAAAAACATGTTTATTCTATTCCTTCACATCTACATCTGGGAGTCTTATTAGCAAAAGTAAAAAATAAATAATTTAGCTCAAATAGCTCAGCTTAGCAAATCTGTCTTCCCTTATAAATTCACACTTACTCTCCAGCCCTCTGAAAATGCTTCATAGTTGTTTAAAAGGCTTTGGCAATTTTGGACATTCTAATTTGTTCAATAATCTTTAAATATTCTCATTTTATATAAACACCTAACACCAAATTGGAACAAAAACCTTAAGGGGTACCTGGGTGACTCAGTTGGAAAAGCATGCAACTCTTGATCTCAGGGTCATGAGTTCGAGCCCCACATTGAGTGTAGAGAATACTTAAATAAATACAACTTAAAAAAAAAAGTCTTAAGAAGTGGGAAACAATGGTATAAGGGATACCAAGAGTGCCCCATAAATATCCCCTTGATCTTACCACCTTGGTACATGCAGGCCAGACTTCAACACCCACCACCCAGCACCTGCGTTACCTTCCTTGGGGGCTTTTTCTAGCCACTTTGCAGCAGATCAAAAATGCCAGGGAATTAGCATGCTTCAGTAGGAACTGTCCACCAGTGCAGAAGGGAGGTAGTAAGTAAAATCCCAGACTCCTTAGCCAAGGGGGGTGAGATAATACTGAAAGGTGTGTTCTACATAGGCTCCCAGAGATCCCCCAGTGGATTAAGCCCAGCAGCCCACACTGGTGTCTGGCCAAACATACATTTTATGGACTGGCTTCCCTCCCTGTCTTACTGCCCAACTCTCCTATTTATATTTGCTTCACCTTCCCAAACAAACTTTTTGCACTCCAATCTGTTTCTCAGAGTCTACCTCTGTGAGAACCCAAATTAAGACACTCAGTGAGATAAGAAGTCCTGAAAAGAAGATCCTCAGGCTGGGACTCTAGAGTTGAGTGAGACCAACCAAAAGACCCCAAAGGCTCCATTACCGGTAGTAAGTAGAGTGGTAACAATCCCAGGCATGCTGTGGTAACCCCATTACTAAGACGCTCACCTGTGATAAACTGGAGCACAGTGCATGTGAAAGAGGATGTCTTGGATTATGCAGTATCTCCAGCATTTGGGAGACTTGAAGGTAACAGTAATCAAGTGTGATGAAATCAGCATGTTGGTGGTAAGTGTAACTGAAGCTCTAAGGAAAGAAAATGACCCGCACACTCACTCTCCTACCAATTCAGCCCCTATATTCCTTTTCCTGACGGTATTCTCTGACCACTGAAGCCACTTTGCCCTTCTGAGTAGTGGGCAGAAAGTGCTGGGAATTAATTACCTCCAGAAACGGCATGCAACATAGGAGCAACAGGAATTGGCATATAAATACCCCAGCTCCCTTACTTCTTGGATGAGATGACTCTGAGACACATGTTTCATGCTGGCTCCCAGCACTTCCTCATTCACCTTAAGCTCCAGTAGCCCGCAGTGATGACTGGCTTGATAATATACTTCTCATCGGTTGGCTTCCATCCCCATCTCACTTCCCAGTGTTTGTTTTACTGTAACTCTTGTTCTTGTCTCAAGGTCTACTTTGGGAGACACCCAAACTAAATCAAATGGTTTTATCCATCGTTAAGGTGACTTCAGTGTTGTAGCTGAAGAACCAGGTAAAGCCATGAGGAATGTGCAGAATCCAATCAGATAGCATTTAAATATTTATAAGAGTTTAGGCCCTGTCAGGTTAGAAAAATATTAAATAAATTCAAACCAGGATCAAGAGATGAGATTAGTTGAATCCTGTCAACTGGTAAAGCAATTGCAAGGAAGAAGAATCAGATTTTGCACAAACTGAGTCTTAGGGACTTGAGTGGGCTAAGAGTCTACTTTTTGTCAGGACCTAGTAAAGCCACTATACAGAGAACTCATGCTGCTCCAAGGCCTTGGCAGTGTCTTAGGACAGTAAACCTCCTTTGATCCAAATAAAATTACCAGCAGATATGCAACCTATCCATCTGAGAAGGTATTAAAAGAGTAACCCCAATTTACTAGGTACAAATTTCCCCCTTTGTTCCCCCCTCCCCCCTCGGGAAAAATTTAGATTAAAGGAGAGAGATGAAAAAGAAAATTAAATATATAATATTCTTATATTAAATGTTAGAAAAGCATATGCATAATTGGCATTAAGAGTATACTCATTAAGAGAATAAAAGATCAATTGAGTTCAAAATGGCAGTGTAGAAAGATCCTGAACTCACCTCCTCTCACGGACACAGTAAATCTATAGCTACATATGGAGCAATTCCCTCTGAAAAAGACATGAAAATTAGCTGGACAACTCCTCCACAGCAAAGGTTAAAAGGGTCACATCAAGACTGGTAGAAGAGGCAGAGATACAGTCTCAGCAAACCCCCCCCCCCCCTTTGGCATGGCTACACAATTGGGAGGGATCTCACACACAGAGAACTTCTTCCTGAGGAACAAGGGATTGGTATCCCACAACAGGCCCCACAACTTTTGGGACCTGAACAAGAGACACAAGTCCCCCAAATATCTGTCTTCAAAAACCAGCAAGGCTTACCTCTACAAGAACTAAAGGGGTATAGGGAACTGGGATTCTGCTCTTCAAGGACTCATACACAGATTTACTTGCCCCAGGACCCAGTGCAAAAGCAGCAGTTTCAAAAGCACCTAGACTATATGTGAAGGAGATTCACTCGTTAATCTTAAAGAATCTGCTGGAGGAATGGGGCAATTAGGACTCTGTCCAGGGGCAGAGGAGATAGTGGACACCATTTTTGTGCTCTCCCTCTATCTTGTTGGTGCTGAATTGCACTCTCCTACTGCTCCACTAAAGCCAGCAGGCATGCCCCATCCCTGCACTCCTATTTCCTTGCTAAAACCAACCAACATGCCTCTGTCTTGCACTCTTCTACTGACTCTCTAAAGCTAGCAGGCATGTGAAGTACACACAGGGGGTGCACCTTGATTGCCTGGCTCTGGTGGCATGGAGGGCTTATGTTCCTGGGCCTCACAGAACTGAAGGAATCAGAGAAACAGTTCTTGGCAGGTTACCACCCCCTTCCTCCCCCCGGGAATAGAGAGCAGACTGAACCACACCCCATCCTTCCTATGAAAAAGGCCTCTTTACTTGTCCCGGAGCTGCAGCTTCAGGAATAGGCTTCAAATTTTTCACACATCTAGAGACTACAGAGGTGCTCTCAGGAAACATAGGCCAGGAGATGCCATCTTTGTGCTCTCCCTTGGCCTCACTACGACTTACTGGTACCTCCCAGAAAGGAGCTTTTGCACTCATCTGGAGACCCAATGGTTTCAACTGTCACCCACATTTCCTAGTCTGGAGACCAGCAAGGTTTAGGGCGGTAGTCCCACAGGACTATATATATGCAGACTTTAAAAGATGCTGCCTGAGGGTCTGGCTTTCAATCAGCCTGAATCTAGGTACTGACTGAGATCCAGCCCTTCCCTTTGGAACACTAAAAGGTCTTGACACACCCTCAACAACAGGGAGCTATCAAGAATAAATCAGGCTGCTTAGACAATCACAAAGTTTCAGGAGACAACCAAGAGCTAGAACAAGGTTGAATGATAAGTTTCATCTCCTATCCAGGGCCACTCCCTTAAGACTGGGAGAGGTAACTGTTTTACCTAATATATAGGAACAACAGAGTCAAGCAAAGTGAAGAAACAGATGAATATGCTCCAAATGAAAGAAAAAGATAAAAAACTCAACAACAACAATAAAACTTGAAAGAAACTGAGGTAAGTTCCTTACCTGATAAAGAATTCAAACTAATAGTCATAAAGATGCCCACCAAACTTGGGAGGAGAATGGATGAACACAGTGAGAATTTCAACAGAGATAGAAATCATCAGAAAGTAACAGAAGTCACAGAGCTGAAGAATACAATAATGGAATTGAAAAATACACTGTAAGTGTTCACCAGCAGACTAGATGAAGTAGAAGAAAGGATCAGTGGGGTGCCTGAGTGGCTCAGTCAGTTAAGCATCTGACTTTGGCTCAGGTCATGATCTCACGAAATCATGAACCCTGAGCACAGGCTCTGTGCTGACAGCTTGGAGCCTGGAGCTTCCTTCAGATTCTGTGCCCCCCTCTCTCTCTCCCTCTCTCTCTCTATCTCTCTCTGCTCCTCCCCAGCTGACATTCTGTCTCCCTCTCTCTCTCTCAGAAATAAATAAAACATTAAAAAAAAAATTTTTTTTTAAGAAGAAAGGATCAGCAATCTAGAGGACAGGGCAGTGAAACTCACCCAATCAGAGCAGCCAAAGAAGAAAGGAATTTTTAAAAATGAATGTAGCTTATGTGGAATCTGAAACACACACATACACACCAACAAAACTCATAGACACAGAGAATAGATTGGTGGTTCCCAGAGCAGAAAGGCGTCTGGGGTGGGTGAAATGGGTAGAGGGTGTCAAGAGATACAAAATATGTATAAAATACATAAGTCATGGAGATGTAATGTATAGCATGATGAGTATAGTCAATAATATTGTATTGCATATTTGAAAGTTGCTAAGAGAGTAAATCTTAAAAGTTCTCATCATAAGAAAAAAAAAAGTTTTGTCCTATGGTGATGAGTCATAACGAGACTGATTGTGGTGATCATTTTACAATGTATACAATATTGAGCCATTACATTTTACACTAAAACTAATATAATGTTACATGTTGATTATATGTCAATTAAAAAAATATTTAAAAAATTAATTTAAAAAAGGAAAAGTCTGATGAATCTTGTGATTCCTGTTTGAAATGTATGATTAGGTAATTCACTTAGACTTGTAATTTCAAAGGGAAATACAAAAGAATTATGGGCTTATAAGCAATACTAAGATATTTAGAATAATATATATATAAATTATTCATGTTTATAAATATGATTTAATACATTTTAAAAATAATTTGAATGCCTGGGAAGGTATCTGTTCTGATACTTTAACTGCTTTTTAAAAATCAAATATATTAAATTTATATCTATTCCTTGAAATTAATTTTCAAAATAGAGATTTGTAAATAGAATAATTAGACTTACAAGTTTAAATTTTTTTAAGTTTATTTCTTTATTTTGAGAAAGAGAATGCATGCACGAGTGTGAGCACGAGCTGGGGAGGGGAAAAGAGACAGGGAGAGAGAGAATCCCAAGAAGGCTCCATGCTGTCAGCACGGAGTCTAATGTGAGGCTTGATTCCACAAAGCGTGAGACCATGACCTGAGCCGAGATCAAGAGTCGGATGCTTAACCGACTGAGACACCCAGGAGTCACACGTTTAAATTTAAATCTTAAGGAAAAACTAGATTTGGATTCACAACTTGAATAAATTAAGTATTAGTTTCTAAAAATCAAAGCAAGTACAAATAGTCTTTTCCAGAAACAAAAGCTGCCTCCAAGGACAACCAAAAGACTCACCTTTTAAAAAGCTAGAATGCAGTAAGCCTATGTTTAAAACCACCATGTTACTTCTTATCTTAAAAGGGGGCAGTCTGGTGGCCACAAGCCCTCTGGATTACCAGTTCTTCACAATGATTTGTGTTTTCAACCTTTTCACCTTCTTATCTGAATTGTATCTGTGTACTGCCTGGTGCTTTCTGAAATTATTTTCATCTTCTTCCTGTCAGAGCCAGAACTCTCAGAGATAGTAAAATGACCTTCAGTTGGATTTCGCAACTGTCTGTACAGTCACGGTAAGTAGTCATGCTGATGACCTTTATACCTCAACCATTCACAAGGTAAAGAGAATGGAGAACTTTGGATCTCCATTGCTTCTTTTCCCACCCCCTTTAAAATAATCAGAATCATGTCCTTGGTCTATCTTTCCATTATTACGATTGACTGAATAGTCACAATTATATGAGGTAAAAGTATCAATTTCTTTAAATAAATAAAGACTACTTTATGTTCAGGATTTGAGGTATTTGTCAAGATTTTCTCTTTGTTCTACTTTACTGACTTACCTAAAACATCGTCTTACCTTATTAAATGGAATCCTTCCTTTGGTGAATTTCCTAGAAATTTACAGGGCATATTCCAGCTAAATAAAATAAGTCACTACATTGTCCTATCTTACTAGGTAGTACTAAATAGCCATAGTTGTGTTTACATAAATGATCTTCTCGAAGAAAGTAAGAAAAATGCTTAGGCTTAAAATATGTTGGTTACGGGGCACCTGGGTGGCTCAGTCAGCTAAGCATTCAACTCTTGATTTCAGCTCAGGTCATGATCTCACGGTTTGTGGGTTCAGGCCCTGCATCAGGCTCTGTGCTGATAGCACAGAGCCTGCTTGGGATTCTCTCTCACCCTCTCTCTCCGCCCCTCCCCTGCTCCCGCTCTCTCACTGTCTGTCTCAAAGTAAGTAAATAAACTTAAAAAAATTTTTGCTGTTTACTGCCATGAATCAGTGAGGAAACTGAGATCACAAGACCCAAATATCCCATCTACCTGAGTCACTGCCGTTCTCTTATATAAAATGGAGGCAGCAAGCTGTTGATAATCCCCCATCTGCCCAAATCGGGGGGCTGCCAACCTCACCTGCAATCTCCCATCCCCAGAAATCCTATGATTTAAACTCAGAAATTTCGCTTTCACACTTACGGGTCCCCAAACCAGATCCTACTCCTTAATTTTCAACACATGGGCCCACCGACTTCTCCAGGAAATTAAAGACCACCCCTGCTCTCCTCCTGCTCTCCCCCTGCACAGCCATGCAGCCAACATGTTTTGAGCATCTGCTATGTGCCAGGTGGTATGCTAGAAAGAATATGCCCGAGAGAAAAGTAAGACATAGTCCCTGCCTTCCAGAAATGCGTCATATAGTGAAGAGGAGGATGTGGGAAAAAAATAACTAAAACAAAATATAGTAAGTGTAGCTGGATAAGATGGGACCATAATTCACAACAAGCAGAGATTTTTATAAACGGGAGTAGAAGGATAAGTTTTCCCTGAATTCATTCTACTTCCTGTATTCTAATTTGTCATTATTTCCCTGTTCATCGTCTATAACTTCTGCCTGATCCAGTTTAGGAAAATGTAAATGCAATATACAATCCAAACCATCTTAAAAATTCAAATTAATCTAATAAATTATAATAGTGCTTAAGACCTTAGTTCTTGGGATAGTTCGCTGCTCAATTATTTACAATATAGTGTGAGTTAGCACAAAATAAATAGGATCTTTTCAAGACAGGGGAATCACAATGGCCTCAGTTAAACAATGATCATTTTTAGTGAGGAATATACATGAGAACAGAAAGATAGTCATGAATTGATGACCTTAACCTTGAACCAGCGTTTGAAAAAACTCTAAAATTGTATTCTATCTTTGCTAATGACACAGATCATAACTTCAGGCAATAAAACTTCATTTATCAGCCTTTCCTTTCTAGTCCACTCAAAGTCCCACCTCTACCAACTACTCTGTGACACCAAGCAAGCCTCTTAAATATTAAAAAGATCACAATAACCTGCATAACTCACAGAAATATTACTGGAATCAAATCACATAATATATCTAAATTTTTTTTCAGGTTTTAAAAATACTATATATAAACAACATATGATATTGTTATTAATGTATTAGTCGTATGTTGGGATGCCTGTGTGGCTCAATTGGTTAAGCACCCGACTTCAGCTCAGATCATGATCTCCAGTTTGTGAGTTCGAGCCCCACATCAGGCTCGCTGCTGTCCACTTGGGCCTGCTTCAGATCCTCTGTCATCTTCTCTCTCTGCCCCTCCCCCACTCACATTCGCCCTCTCTCTCAAAAATAAATAAACATTTAAAACAATTTTAATGTATTAGTCATATGTACAAGAGCCTGAAATAGCATGATTGAGGGAATTGATTTTGAAACCATTTGAAACCAAAAGTAATACCAAACCGTAGAGTCCAAGAAAAAGAAAATAGACATTGCTGGGGCACTTAGGTGGCTCAGTCAGTTGAGCGTCCGACTTCAGCTCAGGTCATGGATCTCACGGTTCATGAGTTTGAGCCCGCATCAGGCTCTGTGCTGACAGCTCAAAGCCTGGAGCCTGCTTCCAATTCTGTGTCTCCCTGTTTCTCTCTCCCTCTCCGCGTCACATTGTCTCTTTCTCTCAAAAATAGATAAACGCTAAAAAAAAATTTTTTTTAAATAGACATTGAAAATGTATTGGAGTCTTCGAAAGGAGAAGATTTGCTCCTATTTTCAATATTGAGAACCAAGTGTTCTCTATCAGTCAAGTTTGTATCAGTCTTTAAATATTTAGTACAGCAGGGCCAGGTTCTAGGTTATTGATTTCTTCTTAGACCCTTCCAGAAATGTAGAGGCACCCAGGTCACCATATGATCCCAGGGGTATATGGCGCATCCCTCCAAGTATCCTGGTCAGTTGCATTCCATCTCTCTTAAAAAATAACTTTTATCCAGTTGAAACCATCATATTTTTTTATCAAGTCTAAAACATTACTGAACATAAGACACATCATTGTTTGTTTTTTTATTTTTTTAATGCTTTATTTATTTTTGAGAGACAGAGAGTAGGAAAGGGGCAGAGAGAGAGAAGGAGACACAGAATCCGAAGCAGGCTCCAGGCTCTGAGCTGTCAGCATAGAACCCGATGTGGGGCTCAAACCCACGAACCATGAGATCATGACCTGAGCAGAAGTCCAACACTTAATCAACTGAGCCACCCATGTGCCCCAGACATCACTGTTTTTTATATATGCTACAAAAGAAAGCTCTATTAAGTTATGACATGTCGTGACACATCCCAATTTCAGAGGTTTTAAAATGCAAAAACGTTTTCCTTAGAATCAATGAATATAGTAAATTGCTTCCTTATAAAAGTAATCCATATTTGTTGAAAAACTGGAAAAGACAACATATTCACAGAAACATGGTTGTACATAACAGAAGATTGAGATGAAATAAGTAGTTTGTGTAACTGAAAATTCAGAGGAAGGATGGAAGTTAGTGTTGGTTTAATTCAGGGACTGAAGGCCATCTCTGTTCTGCCTTCCATGGGGTCCATCTTGCAGTTGCCCAGCTGTACCCCACTCCACCCTGGAGTTATAGCTGCTGTCCTAGCATTCTGAGCAAGAATTCCAAAATTTACCTGCACTCCTGGGGCACTGAGGCCACCTCACCCCCCTGAACAGTGGTTGTTGGGAAGATGAAAATGTACATGAAAAGCTCATGGCCAGCCTGGGAAAGGACGTAACACCCTCCTGGAAAATCTGCCTATTTCTAGAAAGAAAGAGGGCTGGGAATTGCTTGAAAGCTGTGATGGGTAATCTGATGTGTCCTCTTGTCTAGGCTATGATGCTCAGTTGTTTGGCCAAACACTAGTCTAGATGTTCCCATGACAGTATTTTTCAGATGGGATTTAGATGGGATTAACCCTCCATAATGTGGGTGGGCTTCTTCCAATGAGTTGAAGGCTTCAAGAGAAATGACTGAGGTTTCCCAGAGAAGGAATTCCTCTCAAGACTGCAACATCAACTTTTACTTGAATATTCAGCCTACGGGCTAGCCCTCTGACTTGCCAGCCTCCACAACCATCCTACAATTGTGGGAGTCAATTCCATAAAATCTCTCTCTCTGTCTCCTCTCTGTCTCCCTGGCTGTCTCTATATCTATATATGGATATAGATCAAACTGAAAACTACAAAAATAGAAATTCCCTGTAATCCAGAAATACCGCCACTTTAAAATATTTCCTCCAATTTTATTTTCTTATTTACTTCCCTATGCATAGAAACATATGGAAACACTTTACTCAAATGACATCATACTGGATATACAAGAATCAAACTTTTGAATCTTGTTTTTTGTCCCTTAATATATTAAAGTATGATTTTTTCCATGCTCTTAAATATTTGAACATTTTTTTAGCAGTTACCAAATAATCCATCAAATAACTGAACTATAATATGTTGTATACTATGTTAACTATTTGACTATATCTGGGCTTTTTGATGATTTCATTGTATTCACAGCACTTTCTCCCCACATGTAAAGCCATCTAGGTGCTGTCTCTGGGATCTGAGGTCTCTAGAAGTCAGGATCAAAAGTGTTGCATTTAATGGCAGATGTACACTGAGTATTTCCAAACTCATCAAATTATATACATTAAATATGTACAGTTTTTTGCATGTCAAAAAAAAGTGTTGCACTTGGTTCCATTTGGTGCTGGCTAGAGTTTGTTACAAATAAAGAGCTTATTCCCAATTCAGAATTTAGCCAGAGTGAGTCTGACCTGGCATCAAAAAATACCACAATTCTGTAGATAACCACGAAAATCTATACCCACCATAAAGGTCCTTGTGGCAGTGATGTGGGCTCCTGGTCCCCGTTTCTGTATCATCATCACTATGAAGAGCATGCATCTGTTTGCAATTAACATAGCAATGTTTTTGACTTGTCCAAAATTTGTTTAATCCTCTAAGGTCCTCAAAAGAATGAAAATAAAGAAAATAAGAGGAGGAAGAAGACTTGTGAACGGGCCTTAGGGAATCTCAATGGGAGCATATTCTGCCCTCTGCATCTACTCGTTTACACTACGAATTATGAGATAAAACTAAACGTGCACTCATGAGTGGTGAACAGAATGGACGTTCTTGGAGAACAAAGAGACACATGGTAGCATGGCAAAACACATTAGTGTTTCTCAAAGCACAATTGACTGGGGAGTTTCAGGGCCTGACTCTCCTCCCACCACAGATCTCACTCCTCATCATTATCCTCACTGACAGGGGGCCTTGTCCGAATCCCCAGAGCCAATGACAGCTCCCAGCAGCTGGATTTCTCGGAGACAGTTAAGTGGCATTTTTTCCCAATTACTCTTCTCAGACTTTAGATGAGGAGAAAAACGTTTTGCGAAATGGTTATGGTAATGGCAAGAATGAGTTCGTGGATGTGGTTAAATGCAATTTTAGCAACACCTTGAAATGTACCATATGCTGAGAGCTTCTCTGGTACAGGCAGCTATTATCTTTAAGAAATTGATTTCTTGGTCTCATGTTCTATTATTTCAATATATTTTATAGATTTCTCTTTTATTTATTTCCTTTTTGCCATATTCTGGAAATAACTGTTCCTTATGAATGCTAGCTTTTAATTTTAAGACTAAACTTAAACCTTCCTACTTAAATGTTGCTGGGGGACTCCGTAAGATGTATTTGCAGTCTTAAGAAAACCTATAAGCTGAAAGAAGATTAAAAGATTTTTTTCTCCTAGATGCTGAAAAATTAAAATTTGTTGTGTATGAAAGTAACTGTCTCCTAATAAACTTATATTAAGCTGAATTTTTAATAAAATTAATGGAGTTGCTAAATTACAGAGAAATAATATAATATAATATAATATAATATAATATAGATTTTTAAAATGGAAAGATAATTCAATTGAGACATTTCTGATTCCATCCTGCTTATTTATGTATTCATTTGATTATTCAAAAATATTTCTTTATCATCTGTCATGTCCCAAACACAGTTCTACACACTAAAAATAGAAAAGTGAAACAAAATGGACAAAAATTCTTGCCCTCATGGGGCTTGCATTCTAGTGGGCAGAGACATGTCTTTGCACTAAAATTAATTCCATTTTAATAAAGGAGACAATGTATAAGTGCTTGAGATATTAAATAATGAGCTGCCACAAGACCATGCTGTAAGAAATTTCAAATTTTAAATAAATACTTATTTGGTATTAATTACAAAATCTTATTCATGAGATAAATGGTCAGAAATAGAATTGTATGGGTGCATCTGGGTGGCTCACCCAGTTAAGCGTCCGACTCTTGATTTCAGCTCAGGTCATGATCTCATGGTTGTGAGATCGAGACCTGACTCAGACTCCGCGCTGAGTGTGGAGCTTGCTTGAGACTCTCTCTCCTCTACCTCTCTTCCCGTTTCTGTTCTCCCTCTTTCAAAAACTAAAAAACTAAAACTAAAATTAAAAACAAATAGAATTATAAGGAGTCTGAAAATTAAACAGGTAAATTATCTGTAATTCTTAGTAAGTGCAAGGTAAGGAATTGGGGGAAATGGCATGGTATGAAAAGCATCCTTATAACTTAGCAAGAATATGCTTTGACAGGTCGGTCAATGAACAACACAGAGAGGACGGTGGCCATGGTTTCACAATGCTTGTGATTCCCAAAGAAGGGACATGTGTACAACAGAATCAGAAACATTCCCAATTGCTCTGATACAATAAGAAAAAATAGATGTCTGGCTTGAACAACAAGGTTTCCAGTGTGAAAAGATAGAATGTAGTATGAAAAAGAGTGACTATCTTATAACAAACTATAGTCTAGATAACATTTGAGAAAGAACCAAAACAGTACGCACAGAAAACCAGCAAAGGACAAGACACTTCTGGAGAGGTCCAGCAGAATGCAAAATTCATCTAAATGCCCAATTAAAATCCTAAGAGCGTCTGCTGAGGGATGCCTTCCCATTATGCATTGGTAAGCTGATTCTTAATTTTTTTTTCATTTTATTATAAATAATTATAAATGTGAAGCTGTTGTGTTAATTTGTCTTAGACGAAGGGGTGTATTTTAAGACCAGCACTTGTACGAAGGGCTGCAGATGGAGAAATTAAAGCTATTATAAACTCTGTATCTCTCAGCTCTCCTGAGCTTCAGAATTATATTTAAAACACCCTCTAGTCATCGCCGTGGAATCCCTTGGGCACCTCTGACTTAATGTGTCCTAAACTGAACTCTGTATCTTGTTCAATATCCCATTTCTTCATCTCAAGCAATGGTTTCTCCTTCTACCCAGACGGGCAAGCTGCAGACTTGCAAACCCTTCCCCGCCCCCAATGTTGTTCCCTCCCTCCCCTCCCCCACCACACACATCCCTTCCTACCGAAGACGGAAGGTTTTGGTGATCTCTCCTCTCCAGGTCCTCACCAGCTTTCCTCCAGATCAGGATACTAACCTTCTGAGTGAACTTCCAGAACAGCCTCCATGCCCCAGTGGTACCAACAAACCTGATCATAGGCACGTTTGCTCTGGCACCTTTTCTGGCTTGTTTCTGCCTCCGCACTCCTCTAAGTACGTTTCTTATTTCACACATGCATATTCATTTGTAAACAGCATAGATATACAACTGCTGCATTAATATACACATTAGAAAACATAAAACTGACATTTTAAAGGGTGAGGTAAAGATGAAATATACACTATTTTATATTCCATGTATTAATGATAGGCAAAATATTCTGTTATCACTAAAATGCTGTTTAGTGAGAATAATGTGGTTGAAAACACTTCATCATTTTTAGACAGTTTTACTGCCTTGTGATAAAGCAACTTGAAACCTGGTCCCAAGTGCACTTTATTTCCATGTTTGCTTTGATGGTTGGCTGTGCCACACAGCACATCTCACAGAGAACCACATGTACAAACACAGGAAGTAGATCATTGGATGAGCTTATGAAATTACGATACTCGTTTTTCAAAATCACCTACCAATTTTGCAAGGGCTTTTGTGAAAACCCACTAATGTTTGTATCATTCATGTTATCTTTAATCCTTTTAAGTCATTTATCCATCTTTTGAGTCTTAGATTAGTCAAACGAGACAATACACATAAATGCACTTACGCAAGCACACATAAACTACTACCAAATTGCAGTTTGCTTTGAGAACGAGTAAGGAGGTTAGGGACACCCCCTCAGTGTGGTGGATCCCAACCCCTCCCTCGCAATTCCTTGCACCTGGTAAGTCCCTCTGTCTGTCTGACTTGCAGATCAAGCAAGAGCACCAATGTCAATCCATATGCCGCTAAGTCCCTTCTCGTATTATAGATAGACATCCGAGTTTTCGCCCTTCCTTCTCACACCCAGCATATCACCTCACACAACTCTAGAGTGTTCTCACCCCACACGGAGGCCAGTGGCCAATATCTTACATCTAAACATCTCAGCTGGACACACCAGGCCTTCTCTTGTCTACCCCACTGACCTTTCCATTCCACACACCCTATTCTTCAGCCACATTAAACTCATCATTTGCTTTCACATTCCTTCTCTGGAATATATGCCCACAGACTCTGCCTTACCCCAAGCCATCCTCACCTGGTACACTCTTCTTCATCCTTCTAGACCCAACATAAATGAGAGCCCTTGTCTGACTTTCTTCCTGACTGTCCAGTGTTCTCTTAGCATTTTATTTATACCTTTTATTTTTTTTTAAGTTTATTTATTTATTTTAAAGAGAGTAGGGGAGGAGTACAGAGAAAGGGAGAGAGAATTCCAAGCAGGCTCAGTGCTGTCAGCACAGAGCCCACTGAAGGGCTCAAATCCACGAACCATGAGATCATGACCTGAGCTGAAATCAAGAGTCAGACACTTAACTGACTGAGCCACCCAGGTGCCATATTCATAACTTTTAATATGCCTCAAGCCACACTATGCACACGTCCATCGTTCCCTATACTCTAAGGCCCTTAAGACCAAAGACCATTTGGGGAAACATAGCACCTAACAGAGTGACTGCCCAGAGGAAGGCATCACAAAACTGTTGAATAAATTACAACTTAAAAAGGTTGAAGCAATTTTAAAATTAGAAAGGCCAAAGATGAGCAAATTTCTGCTGATGAATCAAAGACCATTAGAAATAAGATTCTAAAGAAATGCAAGGAATCAATTTCCTGATATTGTCACACTGGCTGACCAACTCATGGACAGGATATAGGGAAATGACAAAGAAAATAAAATTGTCACGCTAATGTTTAATAACCAAGGAATTCATTAAAAAAACGGCTATACTGTGTCCCAGGGGGTCCCAAAGTGAGTTGGCAGTGATCCCCTTGGTCTCTTAGGGGATCAAAGCATTTGGGGCTTCATGGAGCTACAACAGGAAACTTAAACAGATTTCATCTCTTGGTCTCAGAGACCAAACAGGTAAGTTTGAAGATAACTCCACCACATAAGAGATAATTACTAATCAACAAATTAATTTTATCTGCTGTCTTTTGTTTAAAATACTGAATCCAGAAAGAGTTGATCCTTCTACAACTGGTCTACATCTGTTCTAAACAGCATATAAAAATATTCATGTCCAACTTATTTTATTTTATATGAGGGATTTTTTCTTTCTTTTTTTAAAAAATTTTTGTAATTACGTTTGTTTGTTGTTTGTTTGGTTTTTTTGGTTTTTTTGTTTTTTGTTTTTTGGTTTTTTTTTTTTGAGACACAGAGTGAGACAGAGCGCGAGCAGGGGAGGGGCAGAGAGAGAAGGAGACACAGAATCCAAAGCAGCCTCCAGGCTCTGAGCAAGAGTTCAGCACAGAGCCCGACGCGGGCCTCAAACCCACAAACCATGAGATCATGACCTGAGCCAAAGTCCAACATTTAACCGACTGAGCCACCCAGGCACCCCTTCTATGAGGGATTTTTTTCAATCTGCTATAAAATCATGGACACCTCTAACACACAGTGTTGTACGAGTCGGGGTAACATTTTGTTCCTTTTGATCTACATTAAACATAGCCTATGATGTATACACCAATGTATATTATATAATGAGTGTATTTGTCCTTCTGGCATTTTGTATTATGTTATGGAGACACAGTTTTTGCTAGTGGACATAACTAGAAATTGGGACTTGGGTGAGTCATTTAAGCTCCTTCCTTAACTTTACCTGCAGAATACTTTCTAGCCAACTCACCAATATTTACTCAAAGCTCATGCAGTGCCTCGAAGGTGGCATTGTTTCTTATTTCAACATTTACTCTGTAACTAAACACTAGGGTCCTCACAAGGCAGCGATCCCTGCCAAGCTGTCATCTTGTGCCACCTTCACTACTCATCTTGATAAATGCCATCACATCTCAGTAATGAACACCTCCATCTCAGTCTTACATGGTCTAACTGATACATTTATAAGTGGTTCACTGTAGCATATCTCTTGAGGTTAAGATTTATACTTAAAGAGGTATTACAGTTCAGCAAGGGCTCCGAGCTAAAAATAAATCAGATAAAATGAGAAGGATTTAAGCAAACGGTTTAAAATATTCACTGATAAGCTCTGCTTCTCCTTTCTAATTCCTCATTTTCAACATTTGTGGAAACGTGTGATTGAGGCTCTCAGAATATTAGCTTTAGGAAGATGCTGACGTTATGTAAAAATACTTATTTGGGAACAGTTTTATGAGAGGCAAACGTTTTAAAGGAAGTGCCACTGATAGATGTGAGCAGAGACAACACACAATTGTTGTGATCCAAAGCACTGCTCAGTGCCCAGCAACACGTTATGATAACCCGTGTGTGTAGAGCATTCTAGAGCTTATAGCATTCATCAGTGCTTTATCTCTTTTATGCGTGTGAAGTGTGGGGAGATGAACAAAGCAAGTTGAGCTGATGTCAACTCTGCTCTCTGGAGAAAGAAGCCCCAAAGCTTATTGAAAGCCATGATTTTATTTTTCTCACACTGATATTTACTCACTAGGCTACACTTCAACATTCCTTTGAATATGTCAAAGGCATGATTCAGGCAATCGTAGGAGAAACATGGGACAATTTGATCCTGCTGAAATATTCCATTCTTCACACACACGTATTCAACCCTCAAGCAGAGAGTGACCATCAAGGTCAGCAAAAGTAGCAAATTTGCTTGTGTTGATGTAACCTTACTTATTTAATGGTTGATGTGCCGCCTAGGATATAATCAACATGGAAGATATCTCCGAGCCCCTGTGTCACAGAAGACTTTGGATGATCGATGCCTGGAGTAGACTGACCTTGGTTAAGTGATAAGGTGACCCTGACAGGCAGAGACACAAGTTTTTACTTTTAAGTGTCTCCCTACATAATTATATTGTATGATAACAAGAACAATAATGCTTTTCCAAAGACTCCTCACAGAACTTGGTACCTTCCTCAAACTGGCAATCTCTGCTCATCCTCTATTGTCACTACCCTATTTTCCATTTAATTTTATCCCCGAGCCCCCTGTGTTAAATGGATCCCTATGATAGATATTACTGCTGTTCACCAAGATGTCTACATTTCCATCTATTTCTAAGTACACACCCCTAAGTCACAGGAAGGAAGCGGGCTAGAGCGATGAGTCACCCTGAGAGCTGCCTGGAGATTTTGCGTGAGCAGGAAATTAACTTCCATTGTATTAAGCCACGGAGATTTTGGTGGTGTTTGTTACAGCAACATAATTTAGCCTACCCTGACTGATGCACTTTCTCACCAGCTCAAGTCACGTTGATCACCATTTATGCAGCAACCCATAGCTGTTTATGTGGCTGTTACACCAGTAAGCTGTGTTTATAGGATGAATCTGCCTCAGTCACTACTGAAGGCCAAGTCTCTGAGAAATAGCTGGGGGCAATAGGAAGGTACTGGAATGATCCCACAGTGTGTCCTACACCCTTGCCAGGTCCCTGAATTAACACTGAGGGCTTCTCAATGCAAATTACTATCTTGATTTATTCCTTAGGAGATATCAATTTTATGAGAAGAAGGAGTTTAATTTAGAACACACTGAAACTTCTAGGCTGGTGGGATAGTCAGTTGGAAATGCCTCACAGGTGATTGGTAATGCAGAAACGGGGCTGGGAAACAGGCTAAAAATGTGGGTACATACACTTGAAAGTTGAACATTAAGCATGAATAAAATTTCCAAAGGAAATGACAGAAAAAGTGAGAAAAATAAAAAGCAAACGCACACACACACACACGCACATGCACACACAAATGAGTCTTAGGAAACATTCATATTTAGGGCTAGAGAGAGAAGCAGCAAGCAAGAGAGACATGAGAACTCTGATGACAATACCCATTCATTTCGAGAGCTAAGAATACCGTATCTTCATTAATAAATTCATTTAAATTTAAATTTCAAGGTTTTTAATGAGGATAAAAAATGTACTACTCCTTAACAATCCATTTACTCTCTCAGATATTAAAATAGATTACCCATGTGACAGGCAGCTGGACATTATCTGTAATAAAAAGCAAATGATTTTTTAATTCAATGTCCCAGAACTAATTTATCAAGATTTAAAGTTTTACAGAAGAAACAGAACTTTTAAACATGTATGACTTGCTCTGCATTACAGTCCTCCATTTATTCAACAGGATTGTTCTTCTACACATCTGTCCGGGGCTCCACACTATGGGGTGCTGCGGTCATTCTAGGCTGGCTGCCTCCACTCCCACTGTACCTGCTGTTCCCCCTGTATGTTCAGCTTTGTGCCAGCTTTGCTCCTGCAAGGATGACCCCAAGAGTTAATTAGCTAACATTTTCTGAACCCTAGGTGCGTGTGCCAGGCACAAGGTACTTTTTTGTTTTACAGGTTTTTTTTCATTTAATCTTAAACCCTAGGAGGTGGATATTAGGAGTATTTCCGTTTTACAGCTTGGGGAGCTCAAATTGTTAAGAAAACTTGCCTAAGGTCACAGAGCTATTAAGTGATGCGGCAGGACTCAAACTAGGCAGGCCAATGCCAAAGTGAGTGTTCTAAGCCTTGCTAGAGCAAGCGTGTGATCCTCAAACCAGCAGCATTAACTTTACCTCGGAGTTTGCCAGGCATTCAGAGTATCAGTCCCAATTCCAGACCCAATCCATCAGAATGTGGTTTAAACAAGGCCCTGGGGTGATCTGTCTGCACATTAACGTTTGGGACTCACTGTGCTAAGTCACTCCACTATACAGACTTCACTTGAAAGGATGCTTCCAGAGCTGGAGGTAAACTTTCCCCTGAGTTCCAATAGGAGGGGGTGGGGAGGGGGGGAAGTAATGTATGTGTTCTCCAAGGGCAAAAGAAAGGATTCAGACAACAGGTTCTTTGAGTCTCAAACACTGGAGATCAGCGAAGGTCAGGAACACTTCCAAAAGCAGCAGATACTGAGCCGGGTCTTGAAGCCAGAACATTTTCTCAATTCATTTCATTAAAAACAAGTATTGTTCCAAATGGACCGGTGCCCACATCAATAATCTGGAGTTAGCTTCTCCAGCCTGGATTCCGTTTTCCAAATAGAATCCAAATATCAACAGCACCAAAAAGAAGATTTGAAACCTCAATAAAATGTGCCATGAATGCAGTTATCGTATTATTCGGTTTAGAATTGCCTGGTTTGATTAATAATGTTCATGACAAATTAGTTTGCCCCTTAGTATTAATTGTTCCCCAGGTAGGAGTACAAACACTTGGTATAAAAAAACGGAAGCACGCCCCCAGCTACAGGTACTTAATTCAGGTACTTAATACTACTACAGGTACTTTTCAAGACCCCTCTTCTCAGCAGTGCTGGCCTCCTCTTTCTTGGTGGGGCCCAACAGTCCTGCTCTTTTGGCTGGCACTTTATCCTAAGTGACCCGCTCTGGCTTCCAAGGGCCCCAACCTGAGCGCAACCTTCCAACCAGCCCGCCGACAGGTCACATCGGACCTGCCGCGACCTGTGCTCGGCTGGGGTCTCTACTCTCACTCCGCACCCCTGGAAAAGGGTGGCGCGGCCAGCTCTCCAGGGTGGACGAGCCGAGCGGCGGCGGTGGCAGAAGGCGAGTCACGTGCGGCAGTGGGGGCGGAGCGCACCCGGCCTGGTGGGTGGAGAAAACAAAGCCCCCAGCTGTCAGTAGAGGAAGGAGGCGAAAGCGCCGGAGCAGGTGAGTCAAGTGCATTTAAAGCGGTACCGCCCTGGCGCACCCCGACACCTCCTGCCCGGGCGCAGTCCCTCCCAGGCCAAGCGCTGGCCGCGCCTCCTCCCGCCGCCGGGGGGCTGCAGTCTGCGGGTCGCGGAGCCAGCGGGACCCCGGGGTCCCTGGTGCCCTGCAAGAAGTTGTGCAGGGGTCGGCCCCGCGGCCCGGGGATGTGCACCCGCCAGCGAGCGGCACCCCTTCTTCGTAGCCCCAGCGCTGCGCACCCGGGAAGAGGGGAGGGAGTCGGGCTGCCACGCTGGCAGAAGCAAAGTGGACTAGCTCTGGGGTGAGGGCCGGGACTGTCCAGGACGCGGACACTTGGCGCTGGTGCCGAGGGGGGTTTGGGGGTGCGCTCCCGCAGCGCGCAGACCTGGAGGCGCCAGAGTTGGGGCGCAGGGACCGAGAACCGAGGGAGCTGGCAGGGGCAGCGCACTTCGGGCAGACCAGGAAGTGCAGCTCGCTGGCGCCGGCCTGCTGGGGATCAAACGCTGGACCCCCGGCCCTGCCGCCGCCGCGGGTGCTTGCCCTCCGGCGGAAGCGAACCCCACAGCTCCCCATTCCAACTCCGGCTCCCGCTGGTGCTCCTGGCGCCCGGGACCTGGGAGCCAGGTCTGGGGAAATGAGAACGGGTTGTTATTCTGACCCCAACGGGTTCTTCTGCAGAGATCACCCTGGGCGCAGGGCGAGGGCTACTCGGCGACTCCTCACTCTGCTTCCGTAGGAAATTCTTCAGTCCACCCTTAGAAGGGTTGCGCGGAAGCCCAGAAATCCCACAAAGGGCAGGAAGGAGGGGTGGGCACAGAAAGACCTTCCCCTCTGAGTCTGGAGCGTTCGGTAATGCAGACTTTCAGATAGTGGATCTGGCCACCCCTTGAGTCACTTTGCCAGTGCCTTGCCAAGTGCCGCCTGGCGCAGAAGGCAGAGCTATAACCTCGGAGGAAGGGGCGCTGCAGCCATTTGATCAGGAGGAGCCTTTGTCTTAACCCCCAGTCCCCTTCTGCTAGTCTTCGCTGGGTCAGTAGCGCGTGGAGTAATTAATATTCCGAACATTAGCCATCCCTTCACTTTGGCACCAGCCGACACTGCTGTCCCCTCCCTGCGGGTTTTCGCCAGCACTTGCTCACGTCCTCTCTTCCAAAAACATGGAACGTGGTCCAGACCCGCTAAGCAAGAGGAAGTCACTAAACGCACTATAATGCAGTCACGTAAAATCAAGGGTTAAGTGTTCAAACCTGCACCCGCCCGCCAGCGAGGAGACGGAAGAACTTTCTCGATTAGCATAGTATCTACCCTGGGGCCGCGCTGAGAGGCGGCGGTTCGGTCCCAGCCCAAGTGAAGCGTGCAGTACCGTCTTGATTGTGCTTTGACGCAGCATCTGCTTCTAATCTGAGAGGACCCGAGGCTTACAGCTTTGCGGAGCAAGACTCTGTGGGATGAAACAGAGCAGAGATCAAAAGGTAACAAAAAAGAATAGCAACATTTGAGACGCTTCTCTTGAGCACTAAATGTAGCCAAGTTTTTGGTAAGCTAAGAGGGAAGATGGTCCTTGACTAGCCAGTATCTCTTCTGAAAATGCCCCCTTGCTTTGCTAGCGTTCTTTGTGGCTGCCAAACTAATTAAATTATCAGGGGCTGTGTGTCACTAGATCTCCAGGATGGTTTGGGAGGCCACCAGGTGGTCATTAGTGATGCTTAACTGGTAAGTTTCACTTGCATGGGAAGAGTGACCTTCTCCATGCAAAGGTTCCCAAACTTTGCTGTCTGTTAGAATTACCTGGGAAGCTTTGGAAAATCCTGATGTCCATATCTCATCCCAACCCATTTAAATCAGCCTGTTTGGAGATGAGATCCAAGCATCGGGTTTGTTATTTGTTTTATTCATCTTTAATCGCCAGGTAATCCCATTGTGGAGCAAAGTCTGAGCAACACTGACGCAAAGGAGTTCAGTGGCCAGCAGCTGCAAGGCTTGCAAGACAAGATGCCAGTTTAACTACTTGGGGTGGGGGCGGGGGAGAAGCTGGAACTGGAGTGCCGCCCACAGACGCCCTAGGGCGGGGACTGTCACCGGGCGGCTTGGCTGGCGGTGACACCTGCCACATCATCTTTCACCCCCTCTTGCCTTAGGTCCGGTTCCTATTGGAAAGATCGAAGTTCACTGTCAGTGTCTGGTTTCTGCATGGTTGTTAAGGAGCCGGTAGAAACTTTCATTCCCCGTGATGACTCACGTGCACAGGCAGTGGGGAAACCCAGCAGAAACTAACTGGGAGCAGCCTGGTGAGTCAGCAGACTTCAATCTAAGGCGGAGCCCCCGGGGAATAGGAAGTAATTACATCCAGTAGCTTTTTGACGCGCGCTATTCCACTCCTTTGAAAGCGTGTTTGAATATCTGATCAGGATATGTTTGCTCGTAGACGCTGGTTCCTTTTCCAGCACCCTGTTCCACTTGCTTCATTATAATGCGCTCTCCTGTTAGAGGAGGAAACACAAAACCAACTAGACATCTTGTAATTTCCTTGGTGGAAGACATATGCATATAAAAAAAAAACAACACCTGGAGAATGTGAACTGGTTTGGGTTATTTCAAATATGTGAAGTAGAGAGGATGAATTAGCAGTGCATAAGTTTTGAGTATAGAAAACTCAAATACTGTTTGATCACACGCTCAGTGGTGGATTAAAGGGTCTATTTAAATAGAAATGGTTATACCTAACATTTTGCATGAATATGTTTGCTATTAATGATTTCTTGCTTTAAAAAAAAATCCCTAAGACTCGACCCTTATAAGATAACTTGTTTCAAAACGTACACAGGTTAGGGGGCGCCTGGGTGGCTCAGTTTAGTGTCTCACCTGGGCTCAGGTCATGTTCGACAGCTCAGAGCCTGGAGCCTGCTTCAGATTCTGTGTCTCCGTCTCTCTGTTCCTCCCTAGCTCGCACTTTGCCCGTCTCTCTCAAAAATAAATAAACATTTAAAAAAAGTTTTCAATGTACATAGGTTATTAAGTATACTTATTTTTCTTTTTTAAATTATCATTATTATTATTTTTACACTTAGCTCCAAGTTAGTTAACATAGACTGTAATAATGATTTCAGGAATAGAATTTAGTGATTCATCACTCACATATAACACCCAGTGCTGATCCCAAAAAGTGGCCTCCTTAATGCCCCTTTTGCCCATTTGGCCTTTCCCACCCCCCCACCCCCGCCCCCCACAAAACCCCTCCAGCAACCCTCAGTTTGTTCTCTGTATTTAAGCCTCCTGTAGTTTGTCAATAAACTTATTTTTCTTATTTTTATTACTCTTAACTTCAATCTTTATACCACTCCTCTCTTCATTACCTTTTATATCACCATGACTGAGTCTACCTGCTTCCTTCCCCATTCTGTTTCTTTAAGGGGGAACAACAGTGCCTGGCACACAGCAAGCATTCAATATTATCAGCTACAGAACTTTGTTGGAATTTCTGCTAGCCCCTATGTACCCTGCTTGGTATTCTCTCCCAGGAGCCTTTCTGTTTGCAGCTCCCATAGCACAGAGCATAATACTTTTCGTGTTGTGAATGCTATTTGTGTATGCTGAACATTATCAAAAGGTGGGGAGAACATTTGAAAGCAGAGCATCCTGAGTACGTTCAGTTGTTATTTTCCGAGACGGACATTCTGGATATGTGGGAGCTAAAGGTCCGTCACAATTCTTAAGTGCTATGAAATGGTAGCTCATTTGTTCATTTACAGTTTTATATAAAAAAACCCTAGACTTCTGAGCATAACTAGTAACTGTTAGAATACTTAACTACACTCTCATGTGAAGATTCACTTCACAAAAGTTTGCTCTCTGCCCATTATGATGGAAAAATCACATCCAACTATCTGGATGCCTAAAGGAATTCATCAAGCTAGGAGAGTTCTTTCAGAGCATTGCAAGTTAATAGTTAACCAGCTTTTATTGTCATCGGCCTTGATTAAAACTAGCACAAGTGGGGCACCTGGATGACTCAGTCGGTTAAGTGACCAACTTCAGCTCAAGTCATGATCTCATGGCTCAAGAGTTTGAGCCTCGCATCAGGCTCTATGCTGACAGCTCAGAGCTTGGAGCCTGCTTCAGATTCTGTCTCTCTGCCCCTCCCCCACTCACACTCTGTCTCTCTCTTTCTCTCCTTCAAAAGTGAATAAACATTAATTTTTTTTTTTAAAATAGCACAAATATATTTAAATAGCCAGCATATTTTAAAATGAGAAGTTGGATATATTCTTTGACACATAACACCAGAAATAAGTGTTAATAAGAATTTCCAAAGGCCGAAGTGATGGAAATGAGCCCATTCTCATTTCATTTCTGTGTAGCTAAGAAAAGGCACTGGGGATACATTTCTGAAATTCCAGCCCCTTTCCTGGGAGTTGTAAGATATTGAAAGGCTGAAACGTAGTCTAGAAGAATGGGTCTAATCCAGATTAACGAGAAACTGTTCATCAGAGGATGGTGTAGACCTAGTTCTGTAATAATTACAAGTAAGCCAGAAGCGGTGACGTAGAAAGAAGGGGTATCACCTCAATTTTAGAAACTGAAGTTTTTGGGATAGATCAGAATCATTCAGGTTTTTTGTTTGTTTGGTTTTTTTTATACAGCCCTTTGGTCTCCTTAGTATATCAGGGCATAAACATAACTCTGGTAGAGAGGATTCCCATGCGCCAAAGAGCACAAATCCCAATATCAAATGATACTCTAAAGTGATGAGAAACCAGGGGTACCGACTCTATCATGTAGCTGTTTCTTGAATAGAGTGGAATATAATCTTGCTTGGAGGTTTTGGCTAGACAAGTTCAGTTCTAACACACATGATGATCTCACCAACTTTATTCTGAAGTAATCAACCTTTGGACTAGACCAACCCCCAAAATCTGAGCTATTGTTTGCTTCTTATCCAGATAACCAAAATAGGAAGTTTTAGAATCTTTGCCCAAATCATAGAAACATAAACTCTCTTGTTTGAAGGGCCCTTACAGGTTAATAATAATCATGCCATCCAACAAAAACTTAAACTTCCTGTATAGCTTCTTACTAAATAGTCCTTCAATTTACATGTCAATGTCTCCCTCGCAGCACATTACATCCACAGAGCATTGTCTGCACCCTCTGGAGACCACAAAGAATAAAATCCAACTATCTTACATATTTACCTGCAACCATCTTAGATGCTTACAGTGAATTTATTCTCCTTGATCAGGAAGATCTGGCTATAGTGTTTCAAATCTACTAACTGCACGATTTTTTTTTTTGCACCAAATTTGAAACCATAAACTTGAAGAGAAGCATTCAAAATTGTGATTTGTTACCCCAGAGTTACAGAAGATGATTATTGCTAAAGTTCCTTCCAACAAACCTAATAATCTACACCCTTCAAAAGTGACTCCTGACAAACTCCACGTAATGGCACTAGGCTTGTGTTGAGTTTGAAAGCCATGGCTCCGTGTGTTTTGGAGATCAGCAAAACTATGACCCACTGTCTGTGGTTGTATGTCCTGTGAACTAAAATTGGTTTCTGTGGCTTGCTTAATGGTTGAAAACATATCAAAAAAAAAAAAGAAAAGAAAAGAAAAGAAAAGAAAAATATGTTGGGACTCTTGAAAATTATACAAAATCCAAATTTCAGTGTTCAAAATAGTTTTACTGGGCTACAGCCATACTTATTCACTTATATTTTGTCTATGGCTATTTTAGTGCTACTGAAACATGGTAGTTTCACCAAAGACCATTCAGGCCACCAAGCCTAAAATATTTACTAAGTATTTAGGTACAAATTGGCACGCCCTTGATTTACTCTCATTCAACATACTTCGGTTCTGAATGAGAATTTGCTCACTTAGTCTTTTTTCATTTTTTTTTTTCCCTGTTAGAGAAGGCAAAAAAAGTTGTTTCCAAACATAGGTAACTCACTAAAAATAGTTTCGTTTCCTGTTTCCCTTTTGTGTGCATGTACTTTGCAAAACAGCAGTACTTTTCTAAAGCATATGTGAATTTTTGTGAATGGCGAACTATAAAACTTCTGAACCTTAACAGGCCCAAACAGGGCAGTGCTGACTTACGTTGAGCCAATGTCAGTGTTTCCAATGCTCCAGGAGATGGGAAAACACACCCTTGACAGTGAGCCCAGGGTGACACTTGCCTTAACTCTTTAGCAGTAGGAACTTCTTTTTCTCAAACCTGTGAGGGCATTTTTTGCTTATTTCATTGAGCGTATGAAGACATAATTTGAAGATGTATTCAGATTTGAAATTTTTCATTGACTGTCATTTTACACACTTAAAACATGATGTGGAAACTTGCCGGTTTTGAAAATCGCACTACTCCTCTAAAGTATACATTTAAAATAAATTGCTCTCTACTAACAAAGGCAAGGATCATTAAATAGTAAGCAGTTTTAGAGTGTCTGGGTGGCTCAGTCGGTTAAGCATCCGACTTCGGCTCAGGTCATGATCTCAAGGTTCGTAAGTTTGAGTCCTGCATGGGGCTCTGTGCTGACAGCTCAGAGCCTGGAGCCCGCTTCGGATCCTGTGTCTCCCTCTCTCTCTCTGCCTCTCCCCCACTCGTGCTCTGCCTCTCTCTCTCAAAAATAAACATTAAAAGAAATTTTTTAATAATAATAATGAGCAGATTTACAGTCACTTACATCCCTAGAAGCTGACATTATGCCATAGACAATTTAGTTTGAAACTTCCAAATTCAGAAACAGATCAGATCATGATCCAGAGATGAAAATTATTTGCCTTCTTCCCAAGGATAGCGAGATTACTATTAAGATTCTAGAAAGAATCTTTGAAAGAGCAATAACAACATTAATGAGACCTTGTCTTAATTTTTTACTTTAAGCGTTGCCTCATGAAATTTCCTTCAGTTAAGAGAACTTCCTCTTTCGTTAATGCCACCGACTGTTTGTAAATGAGTTTCACTTAGATTAATAGAGCAACTTCAAGGGTTATATATAACTCATCCTCTTCCTCCCTTCCAGAATCAGTACACCTGCAATTCAGAAACCAAAAAATGATAGTTTGGGCTTCTTTTTTTCACTACATCAAACAATGCATTGCAGATAATGTAAAGTTTGAGGAACCTGAGATCAGCTAAATAATTTCTAAAAACAAAACAAAACAAATTATAAGGGCATTTAACCCCATCCTAGGACTATTGGCAGTAATGGCATATAGATATCTAACTCCTGAGGGGACTCAACTTACTCTTGCTCATGATGGAGTATTTGGGGGGGAAAGATGAAGGGGGACAACTGAGGACAGATCGTGTAACCAGTTCAAGTTAAAAAGCAACTTTCCTCCCTTATCATAATGCAGATTTCATATTTTGCTAACAAGATTTTCTTTAATATAACTTGTGCCATACATATATCACATGTAGCTCTCCCCAGGAGAGTTCCAAAATTAAACACTATGGAGGGTTCTCAAAAAGTTAAAAATACAGCTACCTTATGATGCAGCACACTGCTGGGTATTTACCCAGAGGATACAAGAGTACTAAATCAAAGGGATATGCGCACCCCAATGTTTACAGCACCATTATTTACAATAGCAAGATATGGAAGCAGCCCAAGTGTCCATTGGGTGATGGATAAAGAAGATGTGGTACACACACACACACACACACACACACACACACACACACTACAATACTATTCAGCCATGAAAAAGAATGAAATCTTGCCATTTGCAATGACATGGATGGAGCTAGAGAGTATAATGCTAAGTGAAATAAGTCAGAGAAAGACAAATACCATAGGATTTCACTCATATGTGGAATTTAAGAAACAAGCAAGCAAAGGGAAAAAAATGAGAGACACGAAGCAAGAAACAGACTCTTTATTTTCAAGTTTAGTTATTTGTTTTGAGACAGAGAGAGAGCAAGCATGAGCAGAGGAGGGGCAGAGGGCAGGGGGAGAGGGAAAGAGAATCCCAAGAGGGTTCTGTGGGGCTTGTACTTGCAAACAACGAGATCATGACCAGAGCCGCGACCAGGGGACGCTCAACCTACTGAGCTACCCAGGCGACCGAGCAGACTCTTTCTTAAAACTTTCTTTAAAGTGTATTCATTTCAAGAGAGACAGATTGAGTGAGAGGGGGAGGGACAGAGAGAGAGGGAGAGAGAGAATCCCACACTGTCAGTGTGGAACCCAGTGAGGGGCTCAAACTCAGGAACCGGGAGATCATGACCTGAGCTGAAACCAAGAGTCAGACGTTTAATTGACTGAGCCACCCAGGCACCCCCCAGCGGACTCCTAACTATAGGGAACAATCTGATGGTTACCAGAGGGGAAGTGGGTAGGGGAATGGGCTACACAGTTGATGGGGGTTAAGGAATGCACTTGTTGTGATATGCACAGGGTGATGTATGAAAGTGTTGAATCCCTATATTATATACCTGGAATTAATATAACTCTGTATGTCAACTAACTGGAATTAAAATAAAAACTTGAATTAAAAAAAAATAGTTCTAAAATGAAGATTTACTGTATTTTTCCAGAGTAAGAAATTCGTAAGTTTCAATTGCTTGAACAGGGGCAGAACACTCAAGCATTTTGCTAACAGGTAAACCTTGGTTTTAACTTAGAATTAATTACAAACAATGTGGCAAGAACAACTATTGGTATTTGGAGTTAGTCAGAGAAGGTAAAATAAGCCAGAAAAAGCAGGTGGAAAATGAGGTGACTTCTTTCAGTTTTGCTAAAGCGTGCCAAACTTGTTATGGGATGCCATGCATGAAAGTGAAACCAGAGGACTCGATTATCCTCTTTATTTTTTCAAACATAATTTACTGTCAAGTTAGCTAACATACAGTGTATACAGTGTGCTCTTGGCTTCAGGAGTAGATTCCCACTTACATACAACACCCAGTGCTCATCCCAACAAGTGCCCTCCTCAATGCCCATCGCCCATTTTCCCCGTCTCACCCCTGCCTCCGCCCCATCAACCCTCAGTTTGTTCTCTGTATTCGAGAGTCTCTTATGGTTTGCCTCCCTCTCTGTATGCAACTATGTTTTCTGCTTCCCTTCCCTCATGGTCTTCCATTAAGTTTCTCAAGTTCCACATATGAGTGAAAACATATATCTGTCTTTCTCTGACTTATTTCACTTAGCATAATACCCTCCAGTTCCATCCACGTTGTTGCAAATGGCAAGATTTCACTCTTTCTCATTACCGAGTGGTATTCCATTGTGTATATAAACCACATCTTCTTTATCCATTCATCAGTTGATGGACATTTGGGCTCTTTCCATGATTTGACTATTGTTGAAAGCGCTGCTATCAACATTGGGGTACAAGTGCCCCTATGAATCAGCACTCCTGTATCCTTTGGATAAATTCCTAGTAGTGCTGTTGCTGAGTCATAGGGTAGTTCTATTTTTAATTTTTTGAGGAACCCCTACACTGTTTTCCAGAGCGGCTGCGCCAGTTTGCGTGCCCACGAGCAGTGCGAGAGTAGATTCCCTTCTTTAAAAGCTGGTAGAGGCTGCTTTCAAACAACTGATGAGCAGGAAGTGGAGCATCCCTGCAACCACCTTATGCATTCTTTCCTTCTTTCAATAATTTTAAAACCCAACCAGCTTGCCAGAATTTGATCCATTGCAAAGAACGTTTCATGATTCTAACCAAGAAACCAGTCTCCATTTTCCCACTGATCTTCAGTCTCCAAAAGAGTGGGAGCTAGAAGGAAAACCCTCCTGCTCTGCTCCCCCTGGTCCTTCCCCAAAAGGAAACTATTGACGGAAGATTTTTTTGCTAGTTTCCAGCTTGCCTTCTATCACAACTTTTTTCTCAAGTGGAGTCTTCTGGGCACAAATCTTCTAAAAGGAGTTTCCACAAATCAACAGCATAACAACCAAGTGCTGTATGTGTTACTGGCAAATCCGGAAAGCAGTTCTCGGTGCAGTTAGAGTATTGAAACAGCACTGTCAGGGGGTCTGTTCGTTCTCCACGCTACCTGTTCTCTCAGCATTTCAGGGTAAGTTAGAATTGGGGGGAACGGGCGTTTCTCTTGGGTTGCCAGGTGAAATACAGGATGGCTAATTAAATCGGAATTCTAGATAAGCAATGATTTTTTTTTTAGGTAAGTATGTCCCATATATTACATATATGTATTACATGGGGTATACTCATACCAAAAGAATTAGTCTTTTAGCTAAAATTCAAACTTAACTGAGCATCCCATTTTTTTGGTTGTTTGGAATTTTGTCTAGTGTTTCTCCTCTCTTTTTTGTTTTCTCCAAATTTGCAACCCTACTTTTATCCCATCATAAATTTCAAAATGCCTAGCTTTTCTGGTCTGTAACATATCTGATCTGAGACTCTATGTCCAAGGTAATACATTAAAATGTCTGCACTGCTTTCACCTACTAAAGAAAAAATCAAGCTATTATCTGCATTATTCTGCACAATGAGGGGAAATAAGTAGAAACTAGAACTAGAAAATTGGCCATCTTATTTTGTAAGCTATTGAAAGGTACCTTCTATTTTTTTACAGACCTTCTAATTCAATAGATACATTGATAGGTAGATTGTTAGCCTGACATTGCGAATAAAAGTTGATGATTTCTAGTGATTCCAAGGAAGTTCACTCCCAGGGGATTCCAAGGATGCCTTGTTAGTTGTGTGAGGTCCCGGGCCTGCAGCTTCAGTACTCCAGAGGAGTGTCTTAAAATGCAGGATTCGGGCTGACCCCAGACCTTGGCAACCAGTCCTTAGGTTAACAAGATCTGTAGGTGATTCACATGCACATGAAAGGTTGAGAAACCCTGAAACAGAGGATTCACTTTTTCACACGTAAAGTGGCCTTTTGATTTAATACCGTGTTGAAATAATCCTTAACAAAATTCCCTTTTAATTTTTTTTTTCAATGTTTTTTATTTTTTTTTTTTATTTTTGGGACAGAGAGAGACAGAGCATGAACGGGGGGAGGGGCAGAGAGAGAGGGAGACACAGAATCGGAAACAGGCTCCAGGCTCTGAGCCATCAGCCCAGAGCCTGACGCGGGGCTCGAACTCACGGACCGCGAGATCGTGACCTGGCTGAAGTCGGAGGCTTAACCGACTGCGCCACCCAGGCGCCCCAAAATTCCCTTTTAACACCTAAGAAGAAATAGTTTCTTTTGATCAAATATCTTTGATAGGCAATTATTATATTTCTGTTTTCTTATGAGAATCTTTTTTTTTTTTTTAATGTTTTATTTATTTTTGAGACAGGGCAAGACAGAGCATGAACAGGGGAGGGTCAGAGAGAGGGAGACACAGAATCTGAAACAGGCTCCAGGTTCTGAGCTGTCAACACAGAGCCCGACACGGGGCTCGAACTCACGGACCACGAGATCATGACCTGAGCCGAAGTCGGCCGCTTAACCGAATGAGCCACCCAGGCACCCCTCTTATGAGAATCCTAAATGACCATTTCTAATATTGTTTTGTAATCTACATATTTAACAAAATAAGACAAGTATAAGTATGAAAAAGACTCTCATGGGATGCCTGGCTGGTTCAGTCGGTAGAGCATATGATTCTCGATCTCAGGGTCATGAGTTCAAACCCCACACTATGGCAAGCTCCAAACTGGTCTGTGAAATTCTGAGTTTTAAAAACTCAGAGAAAACGTTCCATAGATTTTGATTCCTTTCACGTTCAAAATCCTCACATCCTTTGCCTGCCCACCTGTTTTTTGTTTTTGTTTTTTTTAAGAAGTTACAGTGGTCTGGAGGCACCCGGGTGGCTCCGTCGGTTAAGCATCTGACTTCTGCGCAGGTCATGATCTCGCAGTTCGTGAGTTTGAGCCCCGCAACAGGCTCTGCGCTGACAGCGTGGAGCCTGCTTGGAATTCTCCCTCTCTCCCCCTCTCTCTGCCCCTCCCCTGCTTGTGCTCTCTCTCTCTCAAGATAAATACATACATTTTTTTAAAAAGAAGTTACAGGGTTGTGTCACAGCAAAAATTCTGGAACTGCAGCAAGAACATCGGACGGCCTGAGGCTTAAAACTAGTTCTGCTGCTGACTGACTGGTTGTCTTTGGAGATGTGACTTACCATCCTTCATCAATGCCCCTCCAGTTAAGTTTTCTCATCTGTCAACTTGAGACACTAGAGCCCGGCATTGTCTCACAGGATTCTTGTAATTACAAATTACAAGAATTTGTAATACATTGTACACTACATTGTACACTACATTGTAAATATTACATATGTAGTTTCCTACAACACACCTAATTTGGGAGAAAGGTGATGTTAATTTTAAGAGTTCCATGTATGCGCTGGGAATGGAACCACAGAGCACGTATCTTAGAGACATATAGCTTTTGGCCATATATCCTTAGCAATCACAACCTTCCCTTCCGACCCTCAGGAACTTAAAAGTTCTCCCCCTTTCCTGTGACAGCAAGGTGCTCTGGGACACCAAGCAATGAATTCCTCACCGGGGTGCCACTCTTTGCTCTGTGAAGTCGAAAGATACAACGCTTGGTGTTTTTCTTCTGTCCAAATTCTATATAATTCCTCTCGCATTTTTTCCCCAGGTGAAATTTTATGGATGGACTATAAAAACACGCTTCAATGTTTTTAATTACTTGACTCCTTCTATAAAATATTATTCCTTCAAAAACACAGCTTTTTCTGTAGTGATCATAACCTTGTCACTACATAATCGTTGCCATCAGTCACTAAGTAACTGTGTATCTTACTTAGCCCATCACATAATCCCAGATTGGAGGAAGCCGTGTGGTCATTTTGTCAAAAGACACCCCACTACAGAATTCCCCTCACCAGCACGTGGAAGAGAAACGAATGTATCCTTCTGTGGTTGTTTTAATAAATGCCACACAAAATTCATGAGCGAGAGTTTGACAACGATGAGGAAGGGGCGTGAGGGGGACCATTCCCAATCTTACCACCTCTGTTCAACTATTAAAAATATTTTTTTCCCATTTTTGTGTAAAGCTTTTATTGACTGTATTCGCACTCAACAATGTTTCACATAAACCTCTCCCTTACCATGCTGAATGTTGCTCCCCACATCCAGCATGATCTTTCTAGCTTCAATGTCTCTGAATGTTTTTCTGCCCAAGGCGTCTTTCCTTGGTTAACTCAAGCTCAGCCTTTGTCTTATGTCAGGTGTTCATTCCTCGAGGTCCTTGCCACTCAGAGTGTGCTCCCCGGACCAGCGGCTGTGGCATCACCTGGAACATCTTATAAATGCTGAAGCTTGGGCTCCACCCCAGACATTCTCAATCGGAATCTGCACTGTAGTAAGATTCTCAGGTGTTCTGGATTAACATTTGAGAAAGGCTGTTCTGGAAAGCCTTTCCTAACCTCCTAGCCATTACCTCTCCCCACCTCCCACAGCCCCACCCATCCAGGATAGGTCAGGTGACTCATTGCAGTTTGCCTTTAATTCCCCACACATGGGCCTCCCCAGCACATAAATTGGTTGGCGGTCGGGATGGACTCGTATTCATCTTTACGTCCCCCAGGTCCGAGTGGAGCATAATTGATACGTAAGCATTCAATATTTGGAGTTGTTTTGTCATTTTCCGACCCCACTGCTTTGTAGATGAAAAGAGATAGGTGGAAGTTTTGTTTCCGTGCTGGGAAAGTGGGTATTTAGGTAGGACTCTCAGGGTCACTGGCTCATGTTTGGGAGTCTTTTGTTGCATAGTAAAGACTGTGGAAAACCTACTGGGGGTTGAGGGGGAGAGAAATGCTTCTCTTTCTGTGAATAATTCCAGAAAGGCCACTGTTGGAATTTCATCTTTTTTCGTTTAAGGCATTTAATATTTTTTAAACACCAACATCTCTGAGGGAACCTGCACTTTACATTTGGTCTAAGGTGTAGCAGGGGCAGATTCTGGTAAGCGTTTGGTAAGACCTAGAGATAATGGTTCTCTGATGGAGTATACTCGTAGGTGTTAGGAAAGGTAAATGGTGGAATGCTGCAAAACCATTTCTAATCCTGATAGATGTTACAATGTGTTTTATCATGAATCCTACCATAAGTCACTTTTCCATTAAAAAAAAAAAAACCTGGGGGCGCCTGGGTGGCTTGGTCAGTTAAGCGTCCGACTTCATCTCACGGTCCGTGAGTTGGAGCCCCGCGTCGGGCTCTGTGCTGACAGCTCAGAGCCTGGAGCCTGTTTCAGATTCTGTGTCTCCCTCTCTCTCTGCCCCTCCCCCACTCATGCTCTGTCTCTCTCTGTCTCAAAAATAAATAAGCGTTAAAAAAAAAATTTAAAAAAAAAAACCTGTTATCCAAAAAAAGTCTCATGATAGAACTCTTGTCCACCATCCTGCCTTTCCTCCAGCCCCACTTTCAAAGTGAACCCCTGACACCCTGAGGACTTTTTTTCTTTTTTCCAGATACTGGTTT
Source organism: Panthera uncia (assembly GCF_023721935.1). NCBI lineage: Eukaryota > Metazoa > Chordata > Mammalia > Carnivora > Felidae > Panthera > Panthera uncia. The sequence goes on along the minus strand of NW_026057586.1, from coordinate 37,435,910 downwards.
TAAAACTGTAGACAAAGAGCAAGTACTTCTACAGTGATGTTTCTGAACTCCTACTAAAATGAAACAGCAGCTGAACAGGAGCTTTCTCTGTGTTCAGGAACCACTTGGTCCTTTCATTGTGGAAGGAACGTCTTGTGAACTCAAGGGTGAACAATCTGATGGAATGAGGCTTAGCCTGGGAGGCTGCTGTTTTGAATTAGCAGGAGACGGATGAGGGCTTTGGAATCAAGTTGTACCCAGAAACAAGAAATGTCTGTCCTGCAAGGCTATTGTTTGTCTTATTTGAAAGGAACCAGAGGCTCCTGGTACTGCTTACCAGCGGCTCTCACAATTAGCCCCATAGACCACGGGGAGTATAACTATATTGAAGAATGTGTGGCTTCTTTTCCCCTTTGGGAGCCTGTCGCTGTGCTGACCCATCACCATGGACACCAACTTGAGTGTGCATCTGAGTGTGGCTTCTCTTGTGGAAGAGTGTATTACATTGTTATTCTGTCCTAAACTGCTTATCTGCGTGTCTGATGATGCTATTCATCGTAATTTCGCCCAGACAGGGAACCTTGGGTGGGGTTTTTAAGAGTCATTTGACACCTTCAGAGTGTACCTTGTTGAGCAATCTGACGCAGGTGAGCCATGCAGGATGGGGAGAACAATTGTGTTCTGTACACTGTGACCTCAAGCCCAAGTCCTTTTGAGTCATATTTTCCCATGGGGTTTGTGGCCCCTCCCAAAGGAAAGAGACCTTTAACACTCAACTCGTATGAGGCTTTGTGGTTTGAGCGTTGCTCTTGGAATCTAAAAGCCACGTGTATTTTTTGGTTTTTCACATTTTGGGGAGTTTGTTTTTGAAAGTTAAGTAGTTAATAACTGTGTTATTGTTACTTTTGTATGGCGTGGGGAGACTTTCATACTTTGATTTCCCTATCTGAAAAAATTATCTTCTAAAGATCATGAACAGAGGCTCTAGAGCTTAAAAAACTAAGAGGAAGTTAAATTCCATTGATGAGGAATTAAAGTTTTAGAGAAAGAAGACACTCAAAGAGGAAGCAGTAATATCTACCAAAATCTTCAAAAGACAAATAAGCATGAGTTAGGAGTTAAGACCAAGAATGCTGGCCTCTCCTCTGCTTACACAATCTTTGCAAGTTAGGCACCACATCATTCTTACTGTTCTTATTAACAAGTCAACTTAAATTGATTGTGGGGGGACATGGGTTGTGTCCCAACTCTGCTTTAGGTGCAATGCAAACAACTCAATTCACCTGTGACCTCTAGCCTCCTCGATTAGGAGGGTATCTTCCCTTTCCCTCTGCTTCCCCCACAAGATATCCCAGCGCTCCAAAAGGTAGTTGTGAATCCATCTCTTAGAATGAACTATAATAGGAAATGTAATGGGAACTGTACTTCAGAGAACCCATGAGCTTTTCAAAACATGAGGAAAATAAATCATTTCAATAGCACGTTAGCACTGTGAATTATTTAAATTGCAACAGGGCAGAAGTAGTGGTAGGATTTAAGCTTCTGACGTATGAGGCCATTGTAGATCCAAATAGGAAAGTGGTGGGATTTCTGGCAGAGCAGGCACATTTTAAAGAGCATCCACTCAGATCGCCTGCTGAGCTCCCTTTTCCCCACACGCCTGGTTGTCAGTATTTGGTCCTCTCTCCCTCAGTGGGCCTGGGCTGAGCTATACACAGGTCGTAGATCTTACCCTGTTAGAGATCAGGGAAGACCTGGACAAGCGGGACTACTGATCCAGTCCAGCAGTGAGTTGTACTGAGCTGCCCCAAAGTACAGGCAGACACAAGAGGCCCTCCTCCTCCTGGCTCTCCAGCACCTTGTGCTCCTGGGAAGACCAGGGGGTGTGGTAGATCTCCCCATGGGGAGCAGAAAGGAAGCACCTTGTGGGATGGGGAGGAACCAAAAGGCAGAAAAACTAGCTTCTCTAGGAAGATTTGAAAAGATTTGAAAGAAAGAAGAATCTTAAAACCCTGCATTCAGTGCAGTCATGTCTGCTAAGCGTGAAATCCCTACAATGGCCTGATCTAACTAGCATTTGACCTAAAGCTAACAGGGAAAGTTCTACTTGTGATCAAAAGACAGCTTTGTGCTTTGCTTTTTTTTTTTTTTTTTTCCCTCCCTCCACTGCCAACCTTAATAGATCTGTGGTCAAGCCGTGGAACCTGCTGAGGTCACGGACTACAGAAGAGGCAGCACAAGAGGCTTCACCTATTGTGAGTGAGGGTCCTGCTCAAGGCCACACCCACAAGATCCCTTCAGATGGGCATTCTCTCCCATTCTTTCCAAGCCGTTGGTTTTTGCCATAATTGATTGTACTTCAACTTCCTGATCCTGTAACTAATATTCAGATCCAATTGACAAGGGAGATGTGGTTCAAACCCAATTATTTAATAGTGATGATGATCATGAGTGTTTCCCATTTACAGAGAAATTTGCAGTAAAGGATGCTTCTATGTAGCACAAACACTCTAAGTAGCTGCACTTGACATGAAACCATAAAAACTGGAGCCTGGAGTTTAAATGGTATATGCACAGTTCACATAAGGGGGAGAACCTCAGTCCCAGGGAATTTATTCCAGGTCCAGTGCCCTTTATACCAGGCGGATTTACAAAGGAGAGTTGGATTCTCCACGTAGCCCTCAAAGTTCCCTTTTGTTCATAAAGCTATTAAATTGTAACAGCCTCCTATTTCCCATGGAAAGATGAATGGGGTTTCAAAAAATGGGTTGATAAGTCCATTTTGGTATACAGCCCATCACCGATGAGGACTCTTACCATTCATGTCAGAATATTTGCTTCTTTTCCCTCAGTTTGAATATGCAAGTTAAAATTTAAAAAGGCGGGGGAGGGGGAGGTGCACCTGGGTGGATCAGTTGGTGAAGCATCTGACTTCAGGTCTTTTGGTTTGTGAGTTCAAGCCCCACATCAAGCTCTGTGCTGACAGTCAGAGCCGGGTGCCTGCTTCAGATTCTGTGTCTCCCTCTCTGCCAAAAATAAACATTAAAAGTTAGGAAAAAAAAAAAAAATGCAAGTGCACCTGGAGAAGTCATGACTTGTCCAGGAGTGTTGTTAGAAAGTGCTGGCAATCTCAAAACCTACTTTGAACCTGATTCTTTTAGGCAAAATGACAGTTCAAGTATACTAGAGTTACCAAAAGAGTTAGCTTCTGCAAACTTAAGTGTTTTTTTTTTTTTTTGCTCCCTTTTTGTTTTAGAGAGACTACTTAGCTCACCTGAGCATCCTCGTGTGTCTCAAGCACACTGGATGTATGTGCAGTAAATTCAGCTGAGTCCCTTCCCTATGCAAGGGAAGATAAACATGGCTTCATTGAGGGCACCAGTGTAACCAAAGCCAGAACCAGCCATTTGGGTCAGCAGGAGAAGAAATAACAAATGGTTGTGATTAGCACTCCCCAACGCATTTGCACAGATTAGTTAATTAGCTACACATCCTCTTGGAAAGCAGAGAACTTTCTCTAAGGACCTGAAACTCTTGATAAGTACGTGACCACTGGGGGATTAGGGATGTTGGGGGGGAGCAGTGGAGCAAGGAAAAATGTGTCCCAAGGATGGACTTTACCTCCTAAATTTTGCTTTGATCCATCTTTGGTGACAAGGTCTGAGCTATAAATGAGTTTACATCAGTTGGAATCGTCTGAGTGGATGGCCCATCTAAGTGCAGCCCCGATCAGCACATAGCAGATTGTGGGAAGAGCTCTGAGAACAGATTCTGTGCAACTCAGAGTGTGGTTCCTGGACCAGCAGCAGCATCTAGAAGTTTCTAGAAAGACAGAGTCTCAGACCCCACCCCAGGCCTATAGAATCATAATTTGAATTTTAAGATTCCTGGCTGACTCGAAATCTGAAAAGCACTGCCATAAAGGAACCTGAGCAGGAAAATACTTCTTTTTCTCTAATTTTCAGAATGAGGAAAACAATGGCCTTCAAATCCTACAGATCATCCAGGAAACAGCAGTCATACATTTTTCCTTTTTGTTCTTGACCCTCCCTGTCAATATGCTTGCATTCACAGCCTCATGGTATAGTTATGAGTGTGTCTATTAGCCCCTGGATGGCTGCACTGTAAATTTCTCACCCTTTAGAGCCCCGGCACCTAGCAGGGTGCCTAGGACATAAAAGGTGTGTAACATGATGTTCACGAGGTCCCAAGTCCTGGCCCTGCCACAAGCCTCCATGTAGCTGTAAGATGAAAATAAGAAATCACATCCCTCAGAATGTTACAGCGGAAGTAAATGAGCTGATTCAGGGAACACACTTAGGACCGCACCTGACACATAGAAGCCACACGTAAGCGGTAACTGTTCTCATGGGTTCAATAAATGTTACACAAATGAGTGATTAGGAACTGCATAAAAAAATTATGAAGATTAAAATGTGGTGCTCTGTTGCTCCAAAAATAGGAAATTGAATTTTAAAATGCAAAGAAAGCCTGAGCTAAGGGGAGAAAAAAGGAGAATGGGTCAGAACAGATTCATAGGAAGAGCATGTGATTTGAAACTCAGAAGACCAGAGTTTGGGTCCCAGCTCTATCCTTGATCAGCTGTGTGATTTCCTACAATAAGTTCCTGTGATTGATGACTCTTTTTAGGGGTTAAGCAAAAAAGGGTTTTGTATCTAACCGAGTAGGAGGACAGGGCCCACCTGGTTCCTGGTTGTATCCCTACATCTCAGCCCAGAGACGTTGCGTGATATTTTTGTTCAGTTGGATTGGAGCATGCCCTCTCAATGGGGACAAAAATCAGATATTACAGTGGTTTGTGGCCGTCTAAAGCTCTACCCTAACAGATAAAATCTATTCGGTAGTATTTAATTTCTTTGAGGTGGAGGGAGATGACCAGGAGGGAATGTCTAAAAACACCCCCTGGAAGGCAGAGAGTGAGGGGCACCATCTGGGGAAAAGCTGATTTAGAGGGCTCTGCAACTCCATAGCAGATGAGAGTTTCTAAGGAAGAAAAATCAAGGAGCAAAAGGCAGTAGCCAAAAGGCGAGCACAGTGAACCTGTGGAGAAAGAATTGAGATTTCAAGATCTGAGTGAGATGATGTCTGTGAAACATTTTTACAAAATGGAGAGCCATCCTCTTCCCCGGTGCTGCCTGCAGGGGTAGAAGCCAGCTCCTGGTCGGGACCACTGCCGCCCCCAGGCCTTTGGTGAAGCCCAAGTTTGGTAAAAAGAGGGCCAAGAAGTTCATCTGGCACCAGTCAGAACGAGGTGTCAAAATTAAGCACAGTTGGTGGAAATCCAGAGGCACTGACAATAGGGTACACAGAAGGTTCAAGGGCACGATCTTGTGCCCGACATTGACTACAGGAGCAACAAGAAAACCAAGCACACGCTCTCCAGTGCCTTCCACAAGTTTCTGGTCCACAACATCAAGAAGCTTGAAGTGCTGCTGATGTGCAACAAATCTTACTGTGTAGAGATTGCTCACAACGTCTCCTGCAAGCACCTCAGAGCCCTTGTGGAAAGAGCAGCCCAGCTGGCCATCAGTCCCCAATCCCAATGCCAGGCTGCCCAGTGAAGAAAATAACAGACTGCTTATGTGCATGTCGTATTCGTGTTAATAAACCAATAGACTACAAAAAACAGGAAGAGCTATAGACCTGCATAATTGTGGAAAGAAAAGTCTTCAGGAAACATTTCAAGTTGGGTATTTGGCCCAGATTTAGTTCTTAGAATAGATGGGGGTTTGTTTCCCTATGCTCCACAACCCACCCACCCAAGTTTGATCCCTGATAACATAATCAGTACTTCTGTTCTGGAGCGTCACTAGATTCCAGGTGAGTGGAATTCAGCCTAAATTTCCCCATTTAATGATTACTGATCCAGCCCCCAAATATTTTGTAAGTGGGTCTCTTCTAGAAAACCCCATAGTAGGACCCCCCACCAAAACAGTGTTGGTGGTGGTTACATGAGCGTTATAGGATGCACACCAGCACCAACAGAAAACCTGGGGGTAGAGGCTAAGCAAATAATCCTACGTATTTCAAGAAGTTTCCATCCACTTAACACTTCTAACAGACTGCTGAAAATGTTAGTTTGAAAATCTTCCCACACAACGCTACAAGTGGACAATGGCTATCCACCTTTTGAGAGAGGTCTTAGCAACCCTTCGTACCTGGTATCCTAACCTTCTTGCTATGACCAAAGTCTTATTAAATTTCCTGTTACCCTTTCAGTACTTCCACTTTGTTATTGTATTTCTTCTTTGGGTGGTCAAAAGAATAAGACCATAAAGACAGGACACATGTAAAGGGAGGATTTAGCTTCTATAACCCAAAGGCTAAATTAGGATGCTGGGCTCTTAAAATGAATCTGATCCCATTCACTGTGCTACTTTCTTTATTCACGAACATTCTGCTACGTGTTATTAGCAGTCAACTTGTGAGGAAAGGAGCCGTTCTTCCATTCCAACTATTTTCAAGGGTATCTGATTACAAACAGATAAGAGGATAGTGAAGTCATGTAATTATTAAGAACCTTTCACAGAATTAATACATATGGCATTTCTCATGTAGTTTCTCAGGTCTGTCTTTTTTATTTTACTTTCATGCCTTGAGCACTGTGAGTAGTCTATTCTAGAATAGAAAGGGCACTCTCAAATTATTTTAATCCTGGTTCGCATGGGAAGTAGCAGATGGATAAAGGAGGATTCTAAGAGGGGGTGAGGCTCCATTTGTATGAAAATAACTGAATTTCTATTTTATTATAGCTATGACTTAAGACCGTTTGGGGGGATTATATTTTATTTTTATAGAAGCCTAAATCACACGACCAAAAGAAGTTTTAACATCATTACCGTTCTTAATGTATTCCACCAAAATCCCTTTATCCGCCAGCTATAATTTTTCAAAAGCACTTAAATATACAATATGGGTCATTTTGTAGTCTGCCTTGCTTAAGGAGAGGAATGTGTTGTACCACACTCAGTGCCCAAGAGTCAGTGTAATTTGACCTCCTTTACTTGCCAGATAATCTCATTTGGTTTTGGTTTCCCTGGTGTGTGCTCAGTTCTGTGCTTCCCGGCAGTCATGCCTCTCGGTCCCCTGAGATAGTTGAACTGGGCGGGCTCTTGACCTCCTGCTGCTGCTCTGGGGAAGGCCCTGAGTCCAACCCACCCAACCGAGGCCAATAATTGAGGTGGTGCTTGGCGGAGGCAGGACTCTTCAGAAGGCTAATATGGAGTAGGATCAGCCTAAGGATTAATAGTCTGTGACTTTCTGTTAATGCTTACATTCTGCTTTATTCCTAGAAAGTTGTGGACCTCCCACACTAAAGCATGTGATTTATAACTGGAGTGATTCGATATCTCACAGCAGCACCAGGAGTTTGGAATTGAGGATACAGCTCATTCTGAAGGTCCAGAGATCACTTGGCCCTTCTCTGGAGGGGAAAACCTCGGTTCATGTCCCAGCAGTGTCCCCTTCCCAGAAAATACAGCCAGGAGCAACTGGAGAGGCTGTGACTCCCATCTCTTTTGTGCAGAGAATGCTTTAACCTTGCACTGATCAGAAGCCTCACTGGTTAGATACAGGGCACTGAAGAAAGAGTGAGATCTTTCAATGGTGGGGCATGATTGGAAAGTCTTTACAACCCCTTCTTGATTCTGAGACCTCTTAAGTGCCTATGGCTATATGGCCAGACATGGAAGCAGTCTCTAGAGGGGACTCTCAAGCTAGGACAGATGCTCTATGCCCCACACATGGGATGCCAGAATTCCAAGTTTCTTCAAAGAAAGAGGATTTGAAATTGCTAGAGGATGAAGGAAAATAGACTTTTATAGTAACTGAGAATGTGCTCTGTTAAAGAGTTTGGCTGTGTCGTGACTCTTACTCTAACAAAGACACCTGCTCTCTGCAGTTAAAACCAGCAGGCCAAGAGACCGCGGCTGGCTCATTTCTGAGAAGCTGCCTAGCGCTTAAAATAGGAAGAGTAGAAGTCAACGTGGTCTCTTCTAACGTAAAAGAAAACCCTGTAAGCTCATGCTTGTGTAGGGGTGGTTACAGTTGTGCTCTTCTGTAGTGTGACCCGGTTTAGAATACAGAACACCTACCTTGTCATCTACGAGAACCGTGGGAGATGAAATGCTAGTCCTGAGCCAATAAGGGTGGGAATTGGAAATTCTTGGATCGCCTGAACCTGAAGGTAGGAGAGATCGTTTCAAAAATGCAGAGCATAACAAACTACTTAGAAGTTAGTTCCGGTTTTGAGTGTATTTGTATCAACACTTTGACTTTAAATGAAAGTTTATTAAGGTTAATGTGAAAAAAGGGGATGATAGAGAACTCTAAGGTAGGCAAGAGTGAACTGTTCGCAGTGGTTTCTGCATGCTAGAACCGTGGGTGAGCTTTTTTCTTGGATCTGTGCGAAGTGGGACAAATTCCTAACCCCATCTTGCCCACTGTTTTGGGGCTTTTGTTCTTCTCTAAAAAGGTAAGAAAGTAAGAGAGCTTCCCCCTCAATTGTAATTACTGGCCAATCTTTTTTGAATTAAACTTTTTGTTTTTAGATCATTGTGCATTAACATGTACTTGTGAGGATTGATATGGAGCTCTCTCCCATATACCCTTTACTCTGTTCTCCCCCTCTGTGGTAACATCTTAATATTTTTATGTTGGTCATTTGGGGAGGGGGGAGGTGCAGAGAGCAAAAGGGAGAGAGAATCACAATCAGGTCCACACTGTCCATGCAGAGGCCAACAGGGGGCTCGATCCTATGACTGGGAGATGACAATTGGAGCCAAATCAAGAGTTGGACACTTAACTGACTGAGCCACCCAGTTGTCCCAACAACTTACAAACTTATAACATCACAACCAGGATATCGACACTAATACGTGTTGAAGATACAGAACATTTCTATCACAAGGATGCCTTATGTTGCCTCTTTATAATCACCCCCTCTTCCTGCCACTCCTGCTTCTCTTTCTCTACCCCACAACCATTAATCTGTGCTCCAATTCTATACTTATTTTGAGACTGTCAGATAAATGTAATCATACAGTATATGGCCTTTGGGGATTGCCTTTTTTTCACACAGGATAATTCTCTGGAAATTGGTCTAAGTTGTATGTATGAATTGTTCTTTTCTATTGCTAAGTAGCATTCCGTGGTAGGGATGTGCCACAGTTCGACTAACTGTTAACCTGTTGAAGGACGTCTGGGTTGTCTCTGGCTTTTGACTACTGCTAAAACCAAACAAAACCGCTGTAAACGTACATTTTAATTTGGAAAAATGCCTAGAGGTACAATTGGTGGATTGTATGGTAGTTGTGTGTTAAAACAAAAATGTTTGGCAGGGTAGCAGAACCCTTAGACATTCTTATAAGTGATGTGACTGCTCTCGTTTCTTCACATCTTCATCAGTATTTCAAGTTGTCACTATTTATTTTAGCCATTCTGCTATGTGTGTAGTGATATCTCATTACGGTTTTTAATTTTCACCCACATAGTGGCTAATGTTAAATATCATTTCATATACTTATTAACTATATATCCCCTTCAGATAAATGCCTGTTCACATCTTTTGCCCACTTTTCAACTGAATTGTTTTAATTGCTTTCAGAACTCTTTATTCTAGAAACTAGTCCTCTTGTGAGATCTATGGTTTGCAAATACTTTCTCCTAGTTTATACCTTGTATTTACATCCAATTCACAGGGACAAAAGTTTTTAATTTTGATGAAGTCCAGTGTATTTAACTTTACCTTTTATAGATTGTGTTTTGGGTATCAAGGCTAAGAACTCTTTGCCAGGCCCTAGGTCTCAAAGGTTTTCTATGTTTCTCATAGTTTTCTATTTTGTATTTATACTGTGCTCCATTTTTAATTTTTACATAAAGTATGAAATTTATGGATAAGAACTGCTTTGCTGCTGTCGCACATCACAGACACACCTTGCAAGGTTGTGCCTTACTGAGCACTTCTCTGCCACGAGCAGAGCAAAGACTGTCTGTGGCCTTCAAATCTATGGCGAAGGCCTGGTTTTACAGTGGCACATGCTATGGGTGAAAGGCTGAGCAGACACATGAGTCCGTCAGACTCTTGTCAGAAAGGGTCACTTTCTAGATGCATGATATGGACATCTATCCACCATCCTGGATATGGCACCACCACCCTGAGCCTCAGTTTCTTAATTGGTATTAAGATTTTGAAGATTAAATTAGATAAAATGTGTGAAATGATCGGTGCATAGTTTTCAGTAAATGATCCCATTCAAACTGACCCATTACAGCTGTTGGAAAATGAGCAATGGGTCATTGTCAGCAGAAAAAGACCAATTGTATATAGCCAATCCTGAATTTTCAAAGGGTGAATTATCTAGTTTATAGGTAAACTTGGAACTTTTGTACTCTTGCTTCCTAGCTGGGTGGCCAGTCCTTTCCCTGGTAACATAGTTAAATAAGGTAAATGAAAATCTTAGTGTAATTCAATTAATTGCTGGAAGATTGGAGGACTTAGGAAAATGACATGGATAGGAACAGATTTTTTTGTCTGATTTTTTTTTTTTTTATCAGCTATCGTTAGATTTATGGAAAGATGTGAAATACCTATGCAGTTAAACTCTGCTCTAAAATATTTAAAGAAATTCTACTTGTTCTCTTGGAAAGAAAAAATTGTTACCAGAGTTGGGTCCTCAAGACCATGTATATTAAATTTTCTGATTTTTTTTTTTAAACAAGCCAAATTTACAAATGCCTTTTAAGCTCCATTACTGAAGAGTATAACGTTGAAAAATCAGCTCCTACCTTTACTTCTCTCAGCACCTACTATCTTGTTTCTATTTTTTTTTTTCCTTGCACTGTCTTACCATCTCCATTTTGCCTTATAGAAAAGGTGTAAAGTGCCTCTTTTTTTTTTTTTTTTAAATCTCCTGGCAACATCTCTAGAACTGTGTCTAGGATTAATCACATTGCATCGGGTGTGCCACAAATACTTTATTTTTATGCAATTGACTTTTTAAAAAACCAAGTAGGCACCAAAGGCATTTGTATTTTCTGTTACAGGACCATTTCAGAAGAGCAGTGTGCAGGGTTAGGGCCTACGTGGAAGGCAACAGTCATTTCTGATGTGTTCCTTGGGGAGGTGGAAAGACCATTAAGGCTTGTGCACATATACATCTTGGGTCCTTTTCAGCAGCACCAGCTTGAGCCATAAACAGTCTCCCCAGTAACCATCCACTCCCCACCCTGACACTGGAGCCTCAAAATCTGGAATTGAGACACATTTCTTAGCCTCAAGAATTAGATCCGTCCTCCGTCAGTTTACTGTCTTTTCACGTAGCGAGAGCATGTTTGGAAGAGAAATAGCTAATTGACACAAATTATCATTTGTTGGTGTATATATTTTAAAGTTGGATCCTGGCATTGTTTAGAATGCCTAGCCTCTCAAAATCTTCTGACTAGGGGTACCTGGGTGACTCAGTAGGTAAAGCGTCTGACTTTGGTTCAGGTCACAATCTCAAGGTTAGTGAGTTCCAGCCCTGGATCGGGCTTTCTGCTGATAGCAGGGAGGCCCCTTCTGATCCTCTGTCTCCCTATCACTCTGTGCCACTCCCCCACTGTGTGTGTGTGTGTGTGTGTGTGTGTGTGTGTGCATGCATGTGCGCTTACATGCTGTCTCAAAAATGAATAAACTATTGAGGCACCTGGGTGGGTCAGTCGGTTAAAGATCAGGCTTCGGCTCAGGTCGGGAACTCGCTGTTTGTGGGTTCGAGCCCTGTGTAGGGCTCGTGGTGACAGCTCAGAGCCTGGAGTCTGCTTCAGATTCTGTGTCTCCCTCTCTGTTCCTTTCCTGCTGGCTCTGTCTGTCTCTCAAAAAGAAATTATTTTTTTTAATTTATTTAAAAAATTTTTAAACTATTAAAAAATATCTTCCGATTAGAAGAATAAGCCTGTGTTGATACTAGATCTAAAACCTGAAATAGGGATGCCTGGGTGGCTCAGTGGGTTAAGCATCTCCTGATCTCCGCTCAGGTCTTGATCCTCAGGGTGGTGAGTTCAAGCCCTGTGTTGGACTCTGTGCTGGGCATGGAGCGTACTCTGAAAAAAATAAACCCTGAAAATAAGCTGAAGTTTCAGGAAGTTTGATGTTGACCTTTGATACCCCATAGAGGCTCTGCTTCCTGCTAACACATGAATTCTCATTGCTTCAGACTATCACAGGGAAAGGTGAAAAGATAAGAAATTACTTTCATAAAATTGACATACTAAATACTCACAAACCATAATCAACCTAAAAATTAATCTAAAATAGAGACTGAGAACCCTATTGCTTGCCTAACTTAATCTCTCCCCTGTGGTAAAACCAACTGTGTTTTGTTATTGTGTGTGCGTTTCGATGTCCCTTTCCATAGCTAACTACACCCAATGAACTCAATTATAACTCTTTGCTCCCATGTTTTCATCCTATTAAACGTTCTTTTTCTCTTTCTTATTATCCCAGAATCCCACTTCTCAACGGTACGGTTCATCTCGACAGCCAGGGAGAGAGCCTGGATGCTCAAGGTAGGGTTTAAATATAAAATAGTGTGGGAATCCTTGTCTACTGATGGAATTGAAGTATTGGTGCCTTTGTAACAATTTATTTTCAAAATCCTATTTTACAGTTAAAGTATTCCAATAAACATTCTCCGTTAAAACATTATTTTTCAATCTATAATGTATCTCTCAAGTGTATCAAGGGCTAATTAACCGCTATCAGCAATTCCTCTAAAAATGGCCAAGCAAATTAAAGTTTACTTTTGGAGATATTGTTAGTGATAAGTGAAGGGAGAATATCAAGATGTAATCAAGTAATCTCAGGACATTCAGTATTATTTGTGAACAAATATTCTATTTCATTTATTTATAATCAAAATCAAGGCAAATTCTCAGACTTTACAATAGGGAGCGGAGAGGATTTGGGAAGGAGACAAAGACTCAAAGCCTCATTTTTTTTTTTTTTCAGTTTGGGGTTTGTGTTTGAGACCCTATCATTTGAACTTCACTTATCTCTCACTGATATTCTGAGTCTCTCTAATGCCTTCAAGGTTCACTCACCTCCAGCAGCTCCCTAGAACAAAGGAACAATTAACTGAAATTCCACCAGATGGCAATCTTTGGAAAGCCATCCACAGAGGTTTCAAAGCTGTGAGCTACTGTTGTTCAGAGAACAGTCTGAGTAAAACGTCCAAGACTTCACCAAAAATGCTCTAAACATCTTTAGTTTTATTTCTTTCCCCCAACACCAAAAATTTTTACCAAAAAAAAAAAAAAAAAAGTTTCAGTACTAAAAGCTCAAATCAATGGATAATATATTTGGTTTGGGGTGTCATTGTGATAAATGCTGTGATTAATGGTTATTTCTTAATTATTTGAGAAGAGAAAGCTTAAATACTAACAAAGGATAGCATTTTAAGGAGTTATCTTGGTATCAAACCAAGTGAAATTTGCAGGTATAAAATTCTTACTTGTAGTGATGTGAAATAATTTATTTAAATGAGATGAGTAAACTTTTTTCCTTTTGCTCTAATGAAAATGGAGATCCTGAACTCTGAGTGGTATCCAAGCAGCGGGGCTTTTCAAGGACCAGAGCTGGGACAGAAGGAAGTAGAAAGGCGTCTGAGGGCAATTAAAGTAGAAAGAATCAAGGAGACCAGGAGAGTCACCTGAGCTTGCTTCATACACCTAAAAGCAGACCTTGAGTGTTCTTTGAAACTTCTTTTGCTACCAGCCCTTATGGTAGAGGGCCCATGCGTCTGGGATAGTCCTGGTTTACTTCATTGTCTGGGAGCATGGTCTCATGAGCACCCCCTTTCACCCTCAAAAGTATCTGCATTTGGATGATAAATTCTATAGATGCCTATCTCCTAGACTGGTATGTTCAAAGAAAAAGTAATAGAAAAAGGTACTCCGATGCCTAAATGGGGTGTCTATTTATAAATGTCTTTATATCTAGGACTACAGGACAAATGCTCCCTTTTCTGTAAAGAGCCACATCATGAATATTTTCTGCCTGGTGGGCTATACGGTCTCTGTCACTACTATTCAACTCACAGTGTGAAAACCGCCATGGACAATACATAAATGGCTTAGCAATGTTCCAATAAAACGTTATTTATAGAAACATACAGTAGATGGCATTTGGCTGGCAAGCCATAGTTTATAGAACCTTGTGAGATAATAGTTCTCCACCATTTCCTATCTCCTTAACAAGAAGACCACTGTTCTTAATTCCTCTCCTTGCTCTTCATATCCCTTCTGGCTTGAAGCCTCCTTACTTAACCCTCTCAGAAACTAGTGTTAATAGTTGCTTGAGTGAGTCATCTCACTCACTTGTGTGGTTCCTGAGAATCCTTGACTGAGTCTAGCTGCTTGCTCCTTATCCAAATCTGTTTCTGCACTATGCCCAACAATGCCTGTACCTTCTACCTTATGACCCAGAATAGCTTCCCTAGTGAGGTCTCCTTTGAATCCTGGAGTTAAATCCTGGAGCATAGCTGTTTAGTAGACAATTCAATTTTATGCTTTGGTCCTCACTAAATAACTATCTATGGAAAATATAGCCACATTACAGAAAGATAAATGTTGATAATGCCAAACTTTTATTATAAAAATGATACATTTATAAGAAAGTTTGGAAAGAAGAAAATCACCCATAACAACACCATCCCAAAATAACCTCAGTTTTTTGCATATTTTATTTTCTCACAAGTATTCCTGTTTTTCTATATTGGATGTGAACTTTGTGTTTTACTTAGTGTTAGTCATAAGCTTCTTTGAAGATCTTCAGAACTATCCTTGGAACACTATTATATCAATTATACCGTAGTAGCCTCCAATTTTGTTGTTGGTTTGGTTCAGTCTAATTTGTATCTTTTTGTTGTTGTTGATTTCCTTAGTACAAAATCCTAGAAGTGGATTATTCAAAGATATGACCATTCTTAAGACTTTTAAACTAGTTTATCATATTTCTTCATGAAAGGTTTGGAGTCCTTAGCACACTGAGAGGACTAGCCTCACCACAACTTGATCAGAAAGAGCATGTAATTCAATAATACTTGAGTGTCTCCTCCTATATGTAAAAAAAACAGTGCTAGTTGCTTTGATATACATATAAAAATGATAAGCTTTTCCCACATTTATTGAGTGCCTGCTCTAAACTATATATTGTAGAGTTTCCATGGTGAGCAGAAGACAGCTCATGTCTCAGAGTCTGACCTTATTGGGAAGCTAAGATAGATAAATGTAATCTCTATAACTGTATACAAAATGAGATACACCATAGGAGAAATACCGAAAGATGTGTCGGGAGCCTGGGAGGGCAGGTGGAAGGAAAGGTTGGGGTTGGAGGGTAGAGGTGGCATCTGAGCTTAACCTTGGAGGTGAGTTGGATTGGGATACTCATGTTGGGGAAATTGGCCGTTCATACCATAAACATTTATGGATAGCTAACTATGTGCCAGGTGCTACACTAAAAGCTAAGGTTATAAGGGTAAATAAGATAGAGCTCTTAAAGGTTAGCATCTAATGGAATTGACTGTTTTTTTTAAAAAAAATACACTAAGTAGGATGGCTTGTCTAGCAGAGAATCCACTGGGGGTAGGGATAAAGCCAGGTCCTCTCTGGAAGTGGAGCTTTTACTTGACTCCTCTTCTGACAGTCTTCCTCATTAGTTTCCTTTTCATAATCTGCGGGAGATCTGCTTCTGTAAATTTGAAGGTTATTCTAGTTGGCTGACCCAACATTCCAATTAAAATTGGCCTAGGGGCTCCTGGGTGGCTCAGTCGGTTGAGTGGCCGACTTCGGCTCAGGTCATGATCTCGCAGTCTGTGAGTTCAAGTCCCGCGTCGGGCTCTGTGCTGACAGCTCGGAGCCTGGAGCCTGCTTCGGATTCTGTGTCTCCCTCTCTCTGCCCCTCCCCCGCTCATGCGCGCGCGCGCTCTCTCTCTCTCTCTCTCTCTCTCTCTCTCTCTGTCAAAAATAAATAAACATTAAAAAAATTTTTTTTTAATTGGCCTATACTTCTAGCCCCATCCCCACTCAGTCCTCAGTGAGTATATTCACTGAGAATACACTGAATACACTGAGCTAGGGCTGGGATCCCTGGCCCTCACCAGCTGAGGACTGGAGCAAATCACTAAGAATTAAAAGGGTTTCATTTACATCTTGTTCTTTAAACAGCTGGAAGGACCCTCAGTCTAATCCAACTCCCCCCATTTTAAAGATGAACGTTCTTGGGTGAGGAGAGTTAAGTGACAAACCTACCATTGGATGTTTGATGACCAAGTCCAGGCACCAGACCCTGACTTCTGACTCACTCACTGCTTGTTCTGTGCTCAGTGCTGCAATTTTCCCTGCCTACCATAGGGGTAATAAGAACTAAAAAGAGAATTAGCCCATGCATTTTTTTTTCTGCATGTAGAAGCAATATGTGTCCTATCCATTTCAGACCACTGCTAACAAACTTTAAATTCTAATTTTTACATTACATTTTTAATTTAAATTTTAAATTTTAATTTAATTAAACATTTAATTTACTTAGCTAAATTAAATTTTATTTTATTTATTTATTTTAACGTTTATTTTTGAGACAGAGAGCATGAACAGGGGAGGGTCAGAGAAAGAGGGAGACACAGAACCCGAAACAGACTCCAGGCTCTGAGCTGTCAGCACAGATCCTGACGCAGGGCTCGAACCCACAGACCGCGAGATCATGACCTGAGCCGAAGTCGGACGCTTAACCGACTGAGCCACTCAGGCGCCCCTAATTAGCTAAATTAAATTTTAAATTAAATTTTAAATTAAATTTTAAATTAAATTTTAAATTAAATTTTAAATTAAATTTTAAATTAAATCTTAAATTAAATCTTAAATTAAATCTTAAATTAAATCTTAAAACAGTGATGGATTAGTAGAGAGGGAAATGTGGAACAAATTCCTACATCTGCCATTTTCCTCCTTTAGCATCTGGACAAATAACTTGGCCACATGAGTTTTTACATCTTGAGTTTGTTGTAAGAACACTTGGAAGAAACGTAAGTGTGGATACATCATGGGCACTCAGCAAGTATTTTTCTTTCTCCTTCCCACCTAGAGCTACAGGTTCTTGACAGGGGTCCTTTTGTGTATTAATGAGGTTACCCTTTAAAAATCAGGACAATAAATGATGCAATGAGAATACACTTTATTTATTTATTTACTTACTTACTTACTTATTTATTTATTTATTTATTTATTTATTTATTTTAGAGAGCGAATGGGTGAGGGACAGAGAGAGAGGGAGACACAGAATCTGAAGCAGGGTCCAGGTTCTGAGCTGGCAGCACAGAGCCTGACGTGGGGCTCAAACTCAAAAACTACGAGATCATGACCTGAGCTGAAATCGGACGCTTAACCGACGGAGCCACCTGGGAGCCCCGAGAATACATTTATAAAAGTATCTGGTATAGAACTTAATATTCTCATTTCTGAATTTCACTTAATTATGCTTAAGGAGCAATTTAGAAGGTTTTATTCATGGTTCTTCACTCTTCAGTACTTATTTCATATGGTCTATGCACATGGTAGTAAGGCTAATTTTTAAAAATTGTATATTAAAGATTAAGCCTTGACCATGGCCCCATCACTGTTCAAGGGGCAGAGGGTACATTTTGGGCAAGAAATTTAGAGTCTCCACCCTGATGCAGCTATGGCCCAATGCAGAGAACAGTCACGGATCAGGCAGCCCCCGACAGGGTACTAAGCAGGGCCTCCTGCATAGGGAGAAGTGCAGGAGGCCACGGGAGCCCCCAGCAGCGACAACGAGACCACAACTGGAGCAGGGAGATGAGACGAGGCTTCCAAGAGGCAGGGACCTCTTCTCTAAGACCTGAAGGAAAAGGAGGAGGCAGCAGATGTTGAGAAGGGGACTAAAGGGAAGGGAGAGTTGTTCAGGTAAAAAGACTAGCAGCCTCTTCAGAAACTTGGAAAGAAAATAAGAGAAGCGTATGGCATATTGGCTAAGTTAAAAGAGGTTCAGTAGTGAGCAGCATCAGTAGTGAGAGATAGATGAAGATGGCCCGTGGCAGGCCAGCAAAGACCTTTGGGTTGGCTTTGTGTGTGTGTGTGTGTGTGTGTGTGTGTGTGTGTGTGTGTGTTTATTTTTGAGAGAGTGAGTGAGCCCACACCCACTAGTGGGGGAGGGGCAAAGAGGTGGGGGTACAGAGGATCTGAAGTGGATCTGTGCTGACAGCTGTGAGCCCAAAGTAGGGCTCCCGAATGGTGAGATCATGATCTGAGCCAACATCTGATGCTCAACTGACTGAGCCACCCAGGCACCCCTGGGTTGTATTCTGAAAGTGAAAGTAGAGAAAACTGCCAGTTTCATATCTTAAAATGGTCCCTCTGGCAGCTGGGGTAGCGAGGTGGGTGGATTTGAATATAACTTAGAAGGTGAGATAGACAGGATCGGGTAAGGAAGAAGTCAAGGGTTAACTCCTTGGACATGTGCATTGAGGGTTTGCTATGTGGTAAGCACTATTTCAGGGCGGAGAAGGAAAATAAGGTAAGAGCTCTAGGGAGGTGTTAGCATTTCATGTAGAGGGGACTTATGAAGAGAGGAGTGTTTCAGAGGAGCACAGACTGACCCTTGGAAACCCCATCAGGGGGTCCTGATGATGCCACAGTGAGAAACTGTCCCCTGGTGACCATGGAATTGAATGGGCTCCCTAGAAGCTCTGCCAGTGGCAGTGTTATGGTTGCCAGAGGGTGACAGCCAGGTGCCTGGTATAAGTGGGAGGTTTGATGGTATAACTTGCTGAGATAGAAAACACAGGACAACGGAACATTACTAGAGTGATGGCAAGAATCTGAAGCTTAGCATTGAACATGTTGCGTTTAGGGTGCCTGTGACATCTAAATGAATATACGTGGAGTTTGGGATCTGAACCCCCAGAAGAGAAATGAACCACAAATACAGCTTTGGGAGTCACTAACAGCTTTGGGAGCTGCAAGTAGAGCTAAAATTGCCCTAGTAGAGTAGAACCTTAAAGATAACCAGTATCGAGGTAGATCAAGAAAAAGAATACACCCATTCTCATAGCAGCATTATTGACAATAGGCAAAAGGTAGCAGCCGTCCAAGTGCCCGTTAACAGAGGAAGGGATAAACAAAGCACCGAATATACATAGAATGAGGTACTCATGTGCCTTAAAGGAAATGGCAGATGAACGTTAAGGTTGAAGGAAATGTCAGTCCCACAAAGAGAAATACTGTATAATTCCACTCATGAGTTACCTGGAATAAAATTCATAGAGGGGAGAAGTAGAATGGTGGTTTTCAAGGGCTGGGAGAGGGAGATAAAGGGGAGTTCCTTAATGGGTATAGAGTTTGTTTTATCACACGAAAAGCTTTCTGGAGTTGGATGCCGATGATGGTCACACACAACGTGAATGTACTTGACGTGACTGAACCGTACATTTCCGTGAAAATGGTGAAAATAGCGAAATTTCTGTACCATTTGTTCACTACAATGAGACAGATTAATCATGAGACAGAAACACAGGAGAAAGAGCATTTGAATATGTTGTCGTGGAAGCCTAAGGAAAATAGCATTTCAGGAATGAGCAAGTCCAAATGCTCTGCAAAGGTTAAGTAAGATAATGACTAAAAAGTGCCTACTGATTTTTAGCAACAAAGAGGTAGTTGGTGATCTTGATGAAGATAATTTCAGTGGCCTAGTCAAACTGGAATCCAGAATGCAAAAAGTGGAGTCAAGGGCAAGTGGAGAGGGCAGGTTTAGATAAGCCTTCAGATATTTGGCTACAGACATGAGAGAAAGGGGAATCTATGGGGAAGAAAAGTTGATTTAAGATAAAAGGGGGGGGGGTGCCCAGGTGGCTCAGTCAGTTCAGTGTCCGATTTTGGCTCAGGTCATGATCTCAAGGTTCATGGGTTCAAGCCCCACGTCAGGCTCTGTGCTGACAGCTCAGAGTCTGGAGCCTGTTTTGGACTCTGTCTCCCTCTCTCTGCCCCTCCCCCACTTGTACTCTGTCTCTCAAAAATAAAACATTAAAAATAATAAAAGGGACTGTAGAGTTCATTGCTGCTGGGAAGGAGCCAAGAGAAAGGGGCACATAAGGTCTGGTAGAGAGTGACCAGGCAAGTCGTTGAGAAGACAAGAGGCAACTGGCCAGGATATACCTCTTCACTGTTCACTTCACTCTTCAGCAAGCAAGAAACAGAATGAGAGGGCTACCTTGTAGGTGAATGTGTAGGTTTGGGGGCAGGAAACTTAAATCCTCCTCTAATGGCTTCAATACCCTCTGAAGTCAGAGGCAAGACCATCTGCTGAGGGAGGGGAAGGTGGAAGGGTCAGAGATCTAAAGAAACTGAAAGAATATTAAAATGTCTGGTGTATGAATAATGACAGAGTGCTGACGAGGAAGACAGAGGGATGATCCGGAAGCGGTGACACCCACTCAGGTTGGGAGACCATGAATTTATAGTCGTTCTTGTCTTCTAGGCAGAGCGCCTCCCCCCCTCTCCAAGAGGTCTTAGCAGGGCTCAGCAGTCCAGATGAAGCACATGTGCCTGAGCAAATGAAAACTTCCTAAAGGCTCCTTTGTGGCAGAAACGTGAAAATTTGATCATGAGGACACTACATGTATTTTATTTAAGTGGGCTAATGCTTTATTTAAAATGTTGTAGGTCCCGGGTGACTGGCTGCTAATGTTCTGGTTTATAACGGGTTCGAGGTGACTGCAGGGATGGTAGCTCATGAGGGCCCCCTGTTGACAAAGTAGATTATTAGGAACCAGCCTTAATTCACAACTGATTCGCGTAATTCAGAGTGAAGCTGAACAGTTGGGAGTTTGGTGTCCCCTCCCCGCCCCTTGCCCATCATAGATACTTGTAGCACCAGAGTCCACTACTCTATTGCACAGAAACAAAAAACTGCCAACTGCTTAGGAAACCTTTAACTGCTGTATGTCTTCATAAGGTATTTCTGCTTTAAAAAAAAAAATGCTAGTATGGTTACCATACAGTGTTCTATTAGTTTCAAGTGTGCAATATAGTGATTCAATAATCTTATCTGTGGCAATGGGGGTGGATCTAGAGATTTCAGCCTCTTGCACAGAGCACCAGGATTTGGTTAAGGATTTGGTACTCATCTTTGCTAGCAAAAACGTCACTAAAATTACTCTGAGGTTTACCTACCTTATCACTTTACAACTGGACTGTGGTATGTGGGAAAGAATGCTATTGATGTCTCATAGGCTGCTGCTGCCTGGAATGCTTGTGTCTATTGAGACCCCTAATCAAGTGTTTCTTCTACCCGCCCCCCCCCCACCATGAGTATCAGAGTTTATTTTTCCAGTCCAAAAGATGCAAAATAATGAATATGATGGGCACTAATCCCAGGACACCTCTTATTCCCACTGATAGCTTCAGAACTTTAGGGCAGAGTTCTAAATGTTCTGCAGTGATAATGTTCTATATCTGTGCCACCCGATTCAATAGCCATTAGCCACATGTGCCCACTGAGTGTTTGAAACGTGACTATGAACATTGCAAATGCATTTTCTTTATTCTTAATGAGCCCCATGTGGCCAGTAGCTACTGTATTGGGCGGCCAGCTCTAAAGGCCAGATTAGATAGAACTGAAATTTTAAACACAGCTTACAGATACAGCCAACCCAGGAAACTCATTCTGGTCTTTGATGCCCAAACAAGTCTGGCCTGGCCTCATTCTGCCATCAAGTTGGTTGTAGCCTGGAGTTTCTGGTATGTGTTCAGGGTAAATATGGCAGAAGGAGCAAGATGTGAAAACAACCTACAGCTAAGGTGGATTCACCTCCATTTTACCTAAACTGTCTAATACTTGAATACCAGAGTCCTGTGTACAAAGCGGGGGAAAAAAGATGGGTAGAGAACAAACTTGAATGGCTAATGTACAGAAGTACTGTGTTAGCAACTTCACACAGGATGTCTTGGGAATCTTTATACGTTCTGCATGAAATTTGTTTATGCTTTTTATAAGTGAGAAAATCGAGTTTCAGAGCTTACTAACTTGTCCAGGCCTCTAGCTTAGTAAGTAATAGAGGCAAGATTAGTACCCAAGCAAGTGTGAGTCCAAAGCTATTTCCACAAGCAGTATTCACAGCTAGATATACATGTTGGGAACTACCAGAGAAGCAGAAAACCTTCAGGGTAGGATTGGAAATGGAATAGAGGTAATAGGAAGCAAATGACTTTGTGTGTGTGTGTGTGTGTGTGTGTGTGTGTGTGTGTGTGTGTGTGTTTAATTCTGATTATCTCAAGCTGTATCCTATATTCCTTCTCCCCTGTCTGCTTGCCCTCCCTACCCTCCCCCACCATTTCAGTTATGTTGATTATAGGTGACCCTTCATGGAAATACAACTGTTAGTGCCATAGATGATGTACAGTTGATCATTTGAATTAAAATTACTCAAGAAACAGACCTACACCATCATCTTTTACCATCTAGGCAAAAGTCACTTGGTAATTAAGTATACTTATGGCATATCTTATGAGACGTAGATTATCTACACTCATTTAATCAAACATCTCCCACGGTTCCAATGTTGCCTGCCTTTCTTAAAGCTGATTTATTTATTTTTAGAGAGACAGAGACCGTGCAAGTGGGGGCAGGGGCATAGAGAAAGAGACAGGGAGAGAGAGAGAGAATCCTAAGCAGGCTCCATGCCATCAGCACAGAGCCTGATGTGGGGCTTGAACCCATGAAGCTGTGAGATCATGACCTGAGCCAAAACCAAGAGTCGGGCACTTAATGGACTGAGCCACCCAGGTGACCCCTGCCTTTCTTCTTCAGTGTCTTACATATATGATGTTCTACTTCTGTGGTCTTTCCAAAATTTCCATTATTGAAAATAATAGTAGAAATCCTGAAAAGCAAGTCACCTATAATCCTACCCTAATGATTTATTTTTCTCTTTTCCTTCTAGGTCTCATGTAATTTTACACAGTTGTAACAATACTATGTGCATACTTCAGTATACTGCCTTTTAATCTCCTTTTATGTTGCGAGCAGTTTTCCATGCTGCCCAACATATATTCATGATTATAGTGTTAAGGTCTATAGAATAGTCTATAGAATTAACCTACTATTATTATTCCAACCTGCCATTGTTTGACTTAAGTAGTCTATTTCAAAGCTAACTTTGGTAGGTTTTAAACTTATGAATCTTAACTGGTTAAATAATCCCCCTGACTGGAAGTCTTATGCCTGTGTGTTACCACATCCCCTGAGAATA
Organism: Panthera uncia; assembly: GCF_023721935.1. Taxonomy (NCBI): domain Eukaryota; kingdom Metazoa; phylum Chordata; class Mammalia; order Carnivora; family Felidae; genus Panthera; species Panthera uncia. Next base: position 37,412,616 of record NW_026057586.1, on the reverse strand, counting down.
ATTCCTATACTAGGGAATTCCGGAGTGTGTATTACCTTGGATTTAAAATTTTTTCACGTGTAATTTTTCCCAAACATAATATTCTAAAGAAAAGGAGGTGATCCATTCTGTTTTAATTATCATTCCCATCCCAGACATTAAGGACTTAATTTATACTTCGTGAATTCTGCATAAGCTATGAAACTGGCTTGGCATGAGGTTGCTCAGCGACTTGTACTGGGGATGACAGATTTTCAGCCTTCCTTACCTCAAATATCATTCTGCTTAAAATGCATGCACTGACGTGTTTGCCTCTGTTCTAAAGTTAGTCATGTTTCAGTCTTCAGGAAAGCAGTTCAAATGAATCCGAGATTATCAGGTTAACAGCAAACTACGTTAGGGAACATGAACAGTAAAGGTCAGGATAAGCCTCAGTGTCTCCCTAGAGAACTACATTCTAGGTCATGAGGATTTTTTTATTTTCCAGTACTTCATGCTCCTGTTTTGGAGTATGGTGTTAGTCCTTCACTGGACCATGATGTTTCAAAGTGCTGATGTGTTCTGTTGTGATTTTCCCAGGCAATGACTAGGCTACATAATATCTACTTGGTAGAGTTTCTCTCACTCTCACAGGATTCTTGGGCTTCAAATTTATTTTTGCTCTTGGGGAGGGATACATTTCAAACTCGTGTGAGGTAATGCCACTCATACCACATGCTTTGGCTTACAAATTGGACTTCACCATTAGCATCCTTTTCTGGTGCCCAGCTTAGAGAAAAGCTTTGCTTCGTTTGTCAAAAAAAAAATAAAAAAAAAAAATATATATATATATGAATTGAGTGCTTGGAATGTTATATGATGACATTATTGCCTCCAACCCGGATAACAATTCTTCTAGAAAGGTGTCTTGAAGTAAGAATACCTAATCGCTATTGCCTCCTGCTCAAAACAAAACTTAAGAAATTGCCTAGCTCAGGCACACTCCTCGATTTTTAAAAAATTAACACCGGTATAATATTAGTTTCCAGTGTACAATTTAGTGACTCACCACTTCCATACAACACCCAGTGCTCGTCACAAGTACGCTCCTTAATGCCCGTCATCTATTTAACCCATGTCCCACCACCCTCCAGTCTGGTAACCATCAATTTGTTGTTCATAGTTAAGGGCTGTTTATTGGTTTGCCTGTCTACCCCACCCCCCTCACAATTGCTAGTTTTGTTTCATTTCTTAAATTCCATATGTGAGTGAAATCCTATGGTATTTTTTTCTGACTTATTTTGCTTATTAAAATACACTGGAGCTCCATCCATGTCATTGCGAATGGCAAGATTTCATTCATTTTTATGACTGAGTAATATTCCATTGTGTATATGTACCACATCTCCTTATCCATTAGTCAATGGACATTTTGGCTCTTTCCACAATTTTGCTATTGTAGATAATGCTGTAAACATTAGGGTGTATGTATCCCTTCAAATCAGTATTTTGTATTCTTTGGGTACATACCTGGTAGTGTAATTTGGATTGTAGGGTAGTTCTATTTTTAACTTTTTGAGGAAACTCCATATTGGTTTCCAGAGTGGCTATACCAGTTTGCATTCCCACCAACAGTGTAAGAGGGTTCTCATTTCTCCACATCCTCACCAACAGTTGTTGTTTCCTACGTTCTTGATTTTAGCCATTTTGACTGGTGTGAGGGGATATCTCACTGCAGTTTTGATTTGCATTTTCCTGATGAGTGATGTTGAACATCTTTTCATGTGTCTGTTGGCCATCTGTAGATCTTCTTTGGAAAAGTGTCTATTCTTGTCTTCTGCTCTTATCGTGTGTTTTGCACCTTATCAAAAATTCGATATCTTATTGTATGGGAAGATAACAAAACATGAAGCATTTGCTTTTAAATTTAATTCCACTTAGGTAAAATTATCTTGTATTTCAGGGTAAAAATGGCAGAGAATTCGGATTGAAAAAAATTGATATTGCTGGCACAAAGAACAATTTACTCAGATGGAACTCAATAAATGGTTTTATTTTTTTAATTAAAAAAATTTTTTTAATGTTTATTTTATTTTTTTAATTTTTTTTAACGTTTATTTATTTTTGAGACAGAGAGAGACAGAGCATGAACGGGGGAGGGGCAGAGAGAGAGGGAGACACAGAATCGGAAGCAGGCTCCAGGCTCTGAGCCATCAGCCCAGAGCCCAATGCAGGGCTGGAACTCACGGACCGCGAGATCGTGACCTGAGCTGAAGTCGGACGCTCAACCGACTGAGCCACCCAGGCGCCCCTTAATGTTTATTTTAGAGAAAGACTGAGCGTGAGTGGGGAAGGGGCAGAGAAAGAGAGAGACACAGTCTGAAGCAGGCTCCAGGTTCTAAGCTGTCAGCACAGAGCCCTACATGAGGCTCGAACCCATGAACTTTATGATCATGACCTGAGCTGAAGTTGGACGCTTAACCAACTGAGCCACCCACGCACCCCAATAAATGGTTTCAAATATAACTGAATTTTGGCTATCCTAGGATGGTCATAAAGGCTTCAGAAGAGATGGACTTTGAACTGAGCCTATACTTGTAAACCCAAATTTGTAAAAAAAAAAAAAAAAAAAAAAAAAAAAGGGGGGGGGGGGTTAGATGAGGAGCAAAAAGGCCATTCCAGGCAGCAGTCAGAAGGTATAAGGAACAGCAGAGACCTCTCAAGGAAGGTAGGAGGGAATGACTGACTCTTTAATGTGATTACTGGAGGATTAAGGAAGAAAGATGAACTACGATCAAACTGTGCTGAATCCCAAATATCAGACAAAGTCATTTAAACTTTGTATTTAAACTTTGCATTTTAGATAGTAAAACATACTGAACACATTGCAATTACCTGGAAGCGCTGAGTTCTAGAACACTCGTCTAAATCTAGATTTGTTTCCCTTCTCTCCAGATGATCAGTTGAAATAAAAATTTTATGAAGAAAAAAATTCATGGCAGTTCTGGAAATGGGAGTAAGGACCAGAAGTGGACAAACTTCTAGAACATGGAAAGGGGACAGGATTATACTGCTAGTTAAAAATGTTTAAAGACAAAAATATGGGGAAAGAACAGTTGAAATGATTCAAAGAATTTTTATAATCCAGATGAAATATTTCTAAGAATAGAAGAAAACAAAATTCAATCCTTGGCATGAAAAGTGTTGCATTCATCATATACTACCCATTTCCTTAAAAAAAAAATGGGGCACCTGGGTGGCTCAATCAGTTAAGCGTCCGACTCTGGTTCAGGTCATGATCTCATGGTTCATGTGTTACAGCCCCACATCCAGTTCACTGCTGTCAGCATGGAGCCCATGTCAGATCTTCTGTGCCCCTTTCTCTCTGTACCTCCCCTGCTCATGATCTCTTAAGAAAAAAAAAAAAATAAACATTGAAAAAATGAAAAAAAATCAAGAGGAGTCTTCGTGAATGTAAACAAAGAGTATTCCAGAGTATAAAGCAAAAAACAGGTGGAAAATAAAGAGTATCCAAAGGATGATCTAGACGTTCCAACATAGTTTAAGAAGAGTCTTTAAAGGAAAAAACAAAGACAGCAGAAAGAAAGGCCTAAAGATTGAGATGAAAAGAGGCCAGACCTTTACCCATCTTGGTGAGATTGCAGGATAAAGAAACTCTTAGGGCTTCTGGAGTGGAAAGCCAGACAATAAGAAGATTATCAACACGAGTATTTACCTGAATGGCATAAACTTTGGTACATAGTGTTGGAGGCTGGGACACCATAGAACCAGGCTTTCAAAGCACTGAGGGAATGGATTTTGGAACCATAATTCTGTACTCAGCCCAACTATCAAAGTATGAGAGCAAGGAGACCTTTTCTGACCTGAAGGCTTGAAAATTTTACCTCTCTTGCTTCTCAAACAACTTGAAGATCTAGTCCAGGAAAATAAGAGAGAAAAAACGTAGAGGATAACATAGCATCTAAAAACTATATACTAAATACTGGAAGAGTCCGATTATAACAAATACCAAGATGCCAGCAATAATATCAAGCAATTGGCCTAAATTAGTTCAATGAGGAAGGTCTTGCAGAAAAAAGTCAGATTCTACATAAATTGAGAGTTCAAATCTGAGTATTCTTTATTAGATAATGATGGAATAGGTTTCTTCTGTCAGGAAATAAAAACAGTTAAAATCGCTAAGAAAGACAAACTTTCTTAGATAGATCAAATACATAGATAGGGTAAAATTCAACTTTAATCTTCAAATGAGGCAAGCTTTTGAATAATTAATGGCCCCCAGAAAGATAATCCATTTGACTTTCATGGTTTTGTTAGAATATTCTTCTGATGGCAAGATTTAATGAGCTATTTCTTTCTCTATGAAAGGTGATACCATTTGATTTTGAAGAAAAGAACTGACAATCATAAGTGCCATCTACTAGACTTCAAATTTAGAAGCAATCTATAGTCAAAACAAGGAAGCCTTAAGTATAGTCATAGATTATAATGTAAATACAGAGGATAAAGGAGACATAATGGTAAAACCAAGAAAATGAAAAACAGAAAAGGTTGAGAAGAGACCTAAAATGGAGAGTCAATAGGTCACCTTCCTTGGAATAAGTCAAGAACTAGGATTTTAAGAATGTTGCTTAAAATTATAACGGTAATCCCTGGAATAATTCACAAGATTACCAATAACTGAAACAGGCAAGAAGCAATAGAAAGGTGTTGGATTTCTTTCATAGTAGAAAATACTGTGTTGATAAATCAAGAACAGAACATTCCTGAATTTTTAGGGCTACAATTGTAACCCCCCGGAGAATTAAAAACAAAAATAGTTCAAAAAGATTAACTATTTAAAATGGGACTCTAGGGGTAAGGGACAGTAGTAAGAGCTTTGTTTTTAATGTTACGCATTCTGTATGTCTTCAAACTGTTCTGCATATTCTATGAATTACAAACAGTCACATGCGTTAAATGGATTGAAAGGAGAGCACTGATAGACTCTTGGAAGTTTTCCACATTTGTCTGTATTTCAGATGACAGGATTATGGAAACAAAAATTGAGAGGCAACTGGAGTAGAATGGGTAGGATTTGGTGATTTGGTAGATAACTGAACAGCATGTTTTTTGTTTTTTGTTTTTTTTAAAGAATAAAACAAAGATGTATGATACTTCAGACTCTTTGACGTGCATAATCTAAACTGAAGCTACTGACAAAGTGATACCCAGATAGTATGCTTCTTTTCTAATTTACTGATGCCTTGGTGTTCCTTAGTAGTATTTCTGTGGGCTGGCCAAGATATGAAAATGTGGCCATTGTATTAAGTGATATTTGTCATTAGGTCAAATATTTTTTATTTAATCATAAATGTCAAATATATGACATTTGACACCATTGATCACAGGAAAGAATAACCAAGGTAGCACTTTTTTGGTCAAAACTTTCAGGTCAACGAAGAATTGATGCTTCAGGTTAACAGTGTGTATACAGGCTCTATCGTATCTTTCAATGATTTGACTTGTGGCTGGGGGGAAGTGCCCAGGTTTTATTGCATTAGGAACTCTCAAAGCTCCAGGGCTCTGAATATTTGAGTTTTCAGTGAGCTTCTAATCCTGCTCTGCTACCTTGAGCTGGGATTTTAGCAACTTCCCAGGCTTGATCCTATTTACTTGATCCTGTTTACTACAAGTTTTTTTTTTTTTTTTTTTTTTTTTAACACCTAACTTGAGGCTGGGAAGAATAGAGCTCTTTTGAAACCTCTTCCTTGACTTTGAACTCTCCAGGTCCTCCTCCCCATTCACAGCCTGCATCATTCCTCGCTCCTGGAGTATCTGTTGGAATTATTTGCTGAAGGCTTTGCTACGAAAATGCCACTTTTTTCATACTGCAATTAGAAGAAAGCATTTTACACAAATCTATTTCAGTTTTTAGAACTACAGAATTTGCTTTTCTTTAGCAAATGGAAACAATCTCGAGATCAGTAAAATTTACAAAATCTTTGGAACAGAATCCAAAGGTTCACTGAGCTTCCATTTCCCATTTTGCAGAGAATGATAATTATGTGTAAAATCACACAGAAAACTTGGTTCTCACAATTGCCTGACTGATATTCCAAGGGAATCCAAAAAAGATCTTTTCGGGAACCCATCTTTTCGGGAACCCTAATACTCAGGGATGGCAACAGCTCCCCTTGCTGGAGGGCATTCTGTTTTGCCAGGTAAAGTCAGTGTTTTTGTTTTGGTTTGTGGTTGGGTTCTTGGCTTCAATGTTGTGAATGGCTCAAGTGATGGTTTTAGATGAGGGAAGTCAATTACTATTTGTTTATTCGGAGGAGGGGGATTGGAGAAAATAAAATATGAAAAAAATTGTAAGAAAAGAAAAGAAGTAATCCAGGTTGAGTATACAGCCTCGAATAGGATTTATAGGAATAGGAAGCAACCCCCCAATAGGTTGTTATTGTCATCTTAGTGAAATAAAGGCTGCTCACCTTGATGAGCACTAGCAAAGCCACATTGCCTTTCTCGATGTGAATGTATCCTTTATAGAGTATTTGTACAAGGCATGACCTAAGTGTGGATTTGCAGCTGTTTCATAACCACTGTGAAGTTTGCTGGCTCGGCTCCACAGACTGTGTCCAAACTTCAGGAACTCTTCTCAAGTAATGTGAATGTGGGAGGAGGACCACTTGTGGAATGATTTACTTTACCCAGAGTCGAGTGTTTTGCGTGCAGAATGCGAGGCTGCTGTTCAGCAGGTTGTGTCCAAATGGAAGTAACGGCCAGAGACACTTATTTTGGACTTGACGTCCAGCCTTAGAACTTACCCTCTGCAGAACTTTGAACCTATGAATTAGCAATACTATGCTGCCTTATTTCTTCCAAGCAAGAATTGCCTATGGATTTAAAAATAATTTTTTTAATGTTTATTTTATGAGAGAGAGAGAGAGAGAGAGAGAAAGAAAGAGAAAGAGTTGGGGAGGGGCAGAGAGAGAGGGAGACACAGAATCCAAAGCAGGCTCCAGGCTCTAAGCTGTCAGCACACAGCCCGACACAGGGCTTAGGCTCACAGACTGTGAGATTACAACCTGAGCCGAAGTCAGACATTTAACCAACTGAGCCACCCAGGCACCCCAAGAATTGCCTATCAATTTTTAAGCTCATCGTTTAATTTGCTGAAAACAGAAATCCTGGCTTTCATGATGTAACCTGACTAGTCAGTGCAGTTGTGAAGATGAGATGGTGGTGGCTGAATGTTCCTGGCTTTCTCTCCTCGTCCTGAATGTCCTGGATGGACAGGGACTCTAAAGAGAGGACAACTCAGATACTGTTACACTCACATCATAATTCACTTGACCTGAGTTGCTATCCTCTTCCTCGCTTGATCCTGAGGCAAGCTGAAGTTATTTTCAAATGGTAGTCTAGAGGTCCAGCAGTCCCACTGAACATGGTCCAGTACAATGATCAGAAGGAAAAATCCATTTCTGCAAGGGCCTATGTGAAGGATTCAAAATAGAAATATTGGGGTGCCTGGGTGGCTTAGTCGGTTAAGCATCTGACTCTTGATCTCCACTCAGGTCTTGATTTCAGGGTTATGAGTTCAAGTCTTGAGTGTGCTCCACGCTGGGCACAGAGCCTATTTAAGAAACAAACAAAAAACAAATATTAACAGGCTCTTCTCTCGACTCATCTCTCTTCTCTCGATATGTAGAGAAGTCTTTTCCTAGGCTGACAGCAGAAGGCAGGACTAGCATTCCAGGGTAAGAGGTAAAACCAAATTAAATCCCACCCTTACTGTATATGGTGAGGGATATGTTTCTAAAGGCAGTTTGATTGTATAGGGCACGTCAGTGTCAAAAGCAAGACTTGGAACGTTTAACCTGAAAGTGATAGGAAACCAGTGAAGGCATTTGAAAAAGGAGGGATAAATGATATCTCTTATGGTGAGAGGTCAAAAGATATCTCTTATGGTGAGAGGTCTTATTTCTTGAGAAATAAGAGTAAGGAAGTAAGGAAACCTCTCAGGAGTCTCCTCATCTAGGCCTGAGGTAGGAGGTGTGCAGTAGGGTGTGAGGTAGAAGAAAAAGAGGGGCCTCCATGCCTCGGGTCTCACTGAAATGAACAGATACGGTGACAGAATCAGAGATGGGGATGGGAGGTGGAGATTGTGAGGAGTCAAAACTGAGTGCTGGGTATGGGTACAGTTCAAGCAGGAGAGGTGACAAGGAGGGGAGCCGAGTGAGGGAGCTGCTTCCTCATTGAATGCACCGAGCATCATGCAAACCAATGGCGCCAACCTAATTTCTGCTTCTGCCTCTGGCCTGCATATTCAGTGAGGGAAGGCAGCGATGACCGTGGACACCACACCACATTTTTATAAGGTGCTTCTGGAAACCTGAATGAAGATCTGATTTTTCGAGTTGCTCTCATGGCAACTCTCCCTCAGGAAAACCTGCTTGGTCAGCAGACCACGTCTATTTTCTGCTAATGTTTCTGTGGCTACCACATGGGGTCAGGTGTGTTCTCCCTCTCTCCTCAGAAATATTTGGCCTTTCTGCAGAAAAATCCATATCCTGCTAAGCCATTCAGTCATATCTATCCCCTCATGTTCTGTGTTGTGGTGAGTTAGAAACCTCTGTGTGGCTTTTCCTTCCCTTAGGGTTCCAGACATAAGGCAAAGGACAGGTTCTTTCTACTTGCAGATTCCCATTGGCTTGAGGCATGGCTGGGAATAGGAGGGAGGGCAGGATCCCTTCTCAGGGTAACTCATCAGCCTCCTACCTCAACAGTCTCCAGCTAGTCATGTGGTCTTGTGATTTATAGCATGAACTTTAAGTTCTGAGTCATTCAAGGATCTTAAGCCTTTAATACTTGAAAATCAGACTTCTGAGGCTCACAAATTTTTCTTCAGGTTATTTTCCATGCCAGGGGCTTTGAAGTCTATTTTGAAACTCAGTACTTGAGCACTGATTTTTTTTTTTCTTCTCTCAAATTCTTCAACAACCCTGTGAGGAAGAAATGGGGAGTAAGGAGGTCGAAAAAGATGTATGTGTGTCAGAATCTATTTTTCATAGACGGCTACCACACGTTTCTCTTACAGTGTGCTTTGACATCCTCCCATTTATGGTTCTGATGGAGTCTGTATCCCTCCTTGCAACTGGGTTACCAGCGAAGTATGATAGAAGTTACTCTTAGGGCTTCTAAGAGTAGATTCTGAAATCCCATCCTCTTCTGCCTGTTCTTTAGGGATGATCATGCTTGGAATCCAGCTCCATATTGTGAGGGAGCCCAAGCCGTGTGGAGAGGTGTGTGTGGGTGTTCCACAAGAGCTCCAGCTGAGGTCCCAACCAAAAGGCAACATCAACCATCAGTTGGGAGGCTGAGAAAGCCATTAAGATGTCTTCAGTAGTTGGCTACCTTCTTTTTTTTTTTTTTTTTTTTTAGTTGGCTACCTTCTAATTACAACTGCTTGAGAGATCATAAGTCACAACCTGCTACTTGTGTCCAGTCAGCCTGCAGAATAAAAGATAATGATTGCTGTTTTAACTCACTAAATTTTGGAGTGATCCTTTATGCAGCAATAGGGACTCAGTAGGGTGTTGCTGTTATCTATATTCCTGTGTAACAGGTGATCCCCCAACTCTTAAACTTAACCATTTTGTTATAGTTCATGGTTTTGTGGATCAGGGATTCAGGAAGGTCTTGGCTAGACAATTTATCTCTGATCCACATAGTGGATCACTATTAGCTGCGGTGGCTGGGACCTTTGGTCATGAGCCTTGGAACCACCATTCCCTATCGCTCCTTTTCTTTCCCTGCTCTCTTCCTCCCCATGATCTGTTCCTACAGGGCCTCTCCACATGGCTTATACTTCCCACAGCATGGTGATGAAGGATAATTAAGCTTCTTACAGGGCAGCTGGATTCCAAGAGACCAAGGCAGAAGCTGCTAGTGATTGTAAGGCTAGGAACTAGTTGGCATAATTTTTATGCCAATAAAATATACTGCTAAAAATCTATCCCTCAAAGCTTCCACAGGGCCTGCCTAGATTCGAGGAGAGGAGAAATAGATCAAACCTCTGAAGGGAAAAGCCTAAAAAAATGGTGACCTCAGCAGATAAAGCAAGAACCTAGCTTTATATCTCAAAGTGTTACTTTGTAAATCTTCGTATGCCCCATTTTATGGACGAGGAAGCTGAAAGTAGGGAAAGTAATTTGTCAAGATTACTCAATTTTGAAGGACCAGCATCTAGATTCAAATTTGAGTGGTCCATTAATCTTAACTATGACCTCTTTCAACATCTACTCCTTGCAAAAATAGTAACTATACAATGTATACTATATTTTCTTTTTTAAATTGAGATATAATTGACATATAACATTGTATTGGTTTTGTGTGTACAACATAATGATTCGATATCTGTATATATTGGAAATGATCACAAGAAATCTCGTTCATATCCATCACCACACATAGTTACAAATGGGTTTTTTTGTTTGTGAAAATGAGAACTTTTAAGGTCTACTCCCTCAACTTTGAAATGTACAGTATTACTATTGTCACCATGTTGTACATTATATTCTCAGGACTTACTTATTTTATAACTGGAAGTTTGTACCTTTGGGCTCCCTTCACCCATTCACCTAACTCTCACCCCTCACCTCTAGTAACCACCAATCTGTTCTCTGTATCTCTGACTTAGGGGGTTGTTTGGTTGGCTGGCTGGTTTAGATTCCACAAATAAGTAAGATCATTTGGTATTCCTCTGTATGACTTATTTCACTTTGCATAATGACCTCAGGGTCTATCCATGTCGTCCCAAATGGCAAGAGATCTTTGTTTTTTATGGCTGAATACTATTCCAATATGGGGGGAATTTTACCATGTTTTCTCTATCCATGCATGTGTCCTTATACATTAGGTTGCTTCTATGTCTTAGCCATTATAAACAATGCTGTTATGAATGTGGGGGTGCAGATATTTTTTTCATTTTCTTCCCATTAACAACCCAGAAGTAGAATTTCTGGATCATATGTTACTTGTATTTTTCACATTTCGAGGAAACTCCATACTACTTTCCTGAGTGGCTGTACCAATTTACATTCTCACCAACAATGGACAAGGATTACTTTAGTTCCACATCCTAGCCAACATTTATTTCTTGTCTTTTTGCTACTAGTCATTCTAATAGGTGTGAGGTGACACTTCATTGTAGTTTTGATTTGCATGTCCTTCATAATTAGTGACGTCGAGCACTTTTACAAGTACCTGTTGGCCATTTGTATATCATCTTTGGAAAATGCGTTGAGTTCCCTCCATTTTTTAAATCAGATTTTTTTTTTGCTATTTAGTTGTAGGAGTTCTTTATGTATTTTGGATATTAACCCCTTGTCAAATATGACTTGCAAATATTTTCTAATTTATGGGTTGCCTTTTCATTTTGTTGATGGTTTCCTTTGTTATACAGGAGGTTTTTAGTTTGATGTAGTTGTTTATTTTTGCTTTTGTTGACTTTGCTTTGGTGTCAAATCCAACAAATAATTTCCAGGACTGATACCAAGTAACTTTACCCCTATGTTTTCTTCCAGGGGGTTTAAGGTTTTAGGTCTTCTGTTTAAGTCTCTAATCTATTAGGCATTTTTCTGTATGATGTAGGGGTCCAGTTTCATTCTAACATATGTTGCTGTCCAGTTTTCCCAGCACCATTTATTGAAGATACTGTTCTTTCCCCATTATATATTCTTTGCCTCCTTTGTCATAAATTAATCCTATGTATTGGTTTACTTCTGGGCTCTCTATTCTGTTCCACTGATCTATGTGTCTGTTTTTGTGCCAGTACCATACTGTTTTGATTACTACTGTTTTGTATTCCAGTTTGACTTCAGGAAGTGTGATGCCTCCAGCTTTGTCCTTGAGATTGCTTTGTCTATTCTGGATCTTTTGTAGTTCCTTACAAAAGTTAGAATTGTCTGTTTTTATTTGTATGAAAAAAATGCCATTGGAACTTTTATAGGGATTGCATTGCATCTGTAGATTGCTTTGGATAGTATGAACATTTTAACAATATTATCCATGATAATGGAATATCTATTTGTGTCTTCAATTTTTTCATCAGTGTCTTATAGTTTTCAGGGTACAGGTCTTTCACCTACTTGGTTAAGTTTATACCTAGGTATTGTATTCTTTTTGATCTCATTATAAATGAGATTGCTTTCTTAATTTCTCTGATAGTTGATAAGTATCTAGAAATGCAACAGATTTCTGTACGCTGATTTTTGTACCCTGAAACTTCACTGAATTCATTTATTCTAACAGGTTTTTCATGGAGTCCTTGGGATTTTTCATATGTAATATCATGTCACAGGCAAATGGTGACAGTTTTACTTTTTTCTGATTTGGATGCCTTTTATTTCTTGCCGAACAATTTATACCATGTTTTCTCAATTCTAGAGTGCTATTTTCAATAAGGAGGCTGTTATCTCTGCCCTTCCCCAAGTACAAGGGTGCGCATGTGTGTACACACACACACACACACACACACACACACACACTGCGGCTTTAATTTTTTTTAAAGCTAGAGAAATATTCTAAATAGCTTGATCATAGGCCTAACTCTGAACCAATCCTTAGGGCCAGGAAGATGAAATATTGTAATTGTCAAACTCAGCTAGAATCACAAGGTTTGAAGGAATTGTTCCCACAAGGATGGAAAGACAAAAAATAATAAAAATTCACTAGCCATGCCATTGCTTCTTGTTTATAATGATCCCATTGCATTCTTAAAGGCTGATAGGATCTTCCCTGAAGACTGGAATTTAGGGGCTTGGGGGAAAGTATGAGAGGCAAGCTGTGGAGGAGATCTAATCTGAAGAATTGATTGGAGTTATATCAGCTGATTTTTAACTCATTGTGGCTTAGTGTTGAGACTAAGATCCTTTTGTATTTCCTAAGAATCTGATAACTTCATTTGGAAATTAAGTGGAAGCTAGCTGAAGATGACTCTTTGTTTTCTTGTGCTCTGCTGTGTAGTTGGACCCTTCAAGTTCATGTTCTGTAGATGTTCAGTGAATGTGAATTGAGGACATGAAGGTACTTGGCTTTATGAGCTCTTGGTTAAGCACAGTATAAGCTCTAATTAGAACACTTCTGATAGAAACTTAGTCTTCATGATTTCCAGTTGCATTCTTTTTTTTTTTTTTTTTTTTTTTAATGAACTAAGCTTCTTTAATTTTCTTCTTAAAAATTTTATTCGGATGAGGTCAGAAATTGGGGAATTTCTCTTCCATTACTCACACTGCTTCCCAGCTGCTGGCCTCATGTTCCCTTGACAAGCTGTAGAGGAGACATTCGTGAGCCACAGCTCGGCTGTCATGAACATCATACTTGACAGCGAAGCCCCACCCTCCCAGTGTCCCTGGTTGCTGCTGGTAGCCCAAGTTCTGGGTGCCTCTGAAATTTTGAAGGCCACCGGTGCCTGTTAGAACTATTGTCTCTTCACTGCACAATTACCCTGCCTCCTGGCTTCACAATTATATTAATGAGTCTCTTGACTCAGTTTGAGCTTTTTTTTTTAATTTTTTTTTTTACATTTATTTATTTTTGAGAGACAGAGCACAAGTGGGGAGGGGCGGAGAGAGAAGGAGACACAGAATCCGAAGCAGGCTCCAGGCTCTGAGCTGTCAGCACAGAGCCTGGCATGGGACTCGAACCCACAGAGCGTGAGAGCACGACCTGAGCCAAAGTTGGACACTCAACCAACTGAGCCACCCAGGCGCCCCTGAACTTCTTAATATCAAAGTCAGAAATAAAGCCAAATCGGTTAGTTGACTTTTGGGAGCCCTAGGGAAATCCTCTCTTGAAAGCTTCTGAGGACTTCTGGAAGATTATTTATTAATTGTACCTATAGGCTCATCATTTCTCTTGCCACACAGTTGAGCCTAAGATGCCTTTTGTCCCCTCAATTCAGCAAGATGTGCTTATGTAAACATGGAAATAAAATAGGGGAAAGAAATAAAGGAATTTCATGAATTTGGGCTCAGACACATTTCCATGAGAGCACTCAAATAGTCATGTCTACAGCTGGATGGTTGAATTATAATGATCTTGGCATAGTGAAAATGAAAGCAGATTTTAACTTCAGAAACAAGTACCAAAAAACAGTGCCTGTGGTTGTCTTTTCCCCTCCAGAAGATAGCAAAGAAATGGACATTGATAGTTGAGGTTTACTCAGGGGGGAAAAGTTAATTACTATCAATAAAGGGTAAGAAAATACTTTGTCTCTATTAATCATGTATATCGCTAACCCCAAATCCTGGTATCTCTTCCTACTACACCCTGCCCCACATTTCCTTAACCATAATTTTCAACTCCTATCCTTCCACTTCTTCCAACCTCTTCCCATGGATAGTGCTGTTCTGTAGAGTTTACCATCCCCTCCTGGCTGTCCCTGCCTTCAGCCTTTTTCTGGCTTTACTTCTTTGCCCCCTTGACCGAATTAATTGCCTTCAGGGTAGCAATCTACATTCTCTTGCCTCTGTGTTCTTCTGCTGTCTCATCCCTGCTACTCTCCAACCTTAGATTCTGCATTCTTACCCCCCCCCCCCACCACCACCAGGTTTTATCAGACTCCAGTGGAAAGCAGGCTGTTTTTAATGATTAAGAATGACTACTTTGACACCTGGCAGGTACATTCCTGCCCAGCTTTGCCACTTCCTGGCTGGTGATTAGGCTAAGTTATTTTTAACTAGTTACCTCCTCTAACGAGTGAGGTTTAAAGTTGCTCCTTCCTCATAAGCTTCTGAGGATTAAAGTACCTGTTCAATTAAAGACTAGCACTTGGTCCGTTAAATATTCAGTAAATGTTAGGCGTTGCTATTGCTAATCATTGCCATTGTTAGCATTCCACATCTGTGCCAGCAGACGCTGCTAACGCTGCTACAAATAAGTAGCTTCTAACTTTAGTTTTAAGTGCAAGTCTTTACAACGGCCATTCAAAGCCCTGTACATTCTGGTCCTTCTGTTACCTTTCTGAACTCCTCTCTTCTGACTATCCCCTCAACCACATAACATAGGCACTCACTCAAGTGAAAATTGCATGAGGGCAGGAAATTTCACCTAGTTTTGTTAATTTCTGTATTTCCAAAACCTATAATTGTTCCTAGTGCATAGTAGGTGCTCTATAAATATTTGTTGAATGAATGAGCCCTGATCACTGCCTTGGTCAAAGCTTTACCTGTTTCCCCAGGCATGGTTACTTTATTTTCTATATTTCTGGGATACTTAATACATTTTTCAATTATAACATTTATAACATTGTATTTTTATGGAAAGCATACTTAAGGCTCTTAAATTTAGCCAGCTGGTATAATTCAAAAGCACATTTTTATTTAATAGACTGAAACCTCACATTGCACAGATTTGATTGAAAGATTACAGAAATCATAGTGCTGAGTGTTTTTAAATTGCATTCCCATCATGTTCTATGAATTATTCCACAAAGTTAAGTCCAAAGCTTGAGAAAATCCAAGGAATCGCAAATCAGAAAATTCCAACACACAAGACATCTTAGGCAGTGGCGATGTTCTGTCTTTTGACATTATGGAAACCTTGCTATTTTACCAGCAGATAGGAGGCTTGCAAAATTCTATATGAATATATCAGCGTAGCTATAAATATGGCTGATAAGTAATCTCCAAGGACAAATAATCTCAAAAGTCCATCACGAATGAGCACACCTTTTAAGTTGGCTTTAAAGGGAGCTTCATGTAGGGGGAAAACCTTATGCACCAATTTTAAGTAAAAGGTTATTACTAAAATCAGGAGGCGTCATATCATAAAACTCTCATCAGATCTAAAGAAAGAACTAATAAAAATCTTTGATGCCTTGGGATTAAAAGTAGTGAGCAAGAACCAATCCCAAATACACTTCTATGCCACCAATGCAATTTCAGGACCAGCACCACTGGCTGGCCAATTGTATATTCCACTGCTATTATTTTAGATGTGGAGCATATTTTTAAGCCATTGATTGATAACTTGTCCCTGCCATTCTCTGCTGGAAAATGTCCTAGGACATACACATGGGAGATATTACTTGTCCCAGGGCAGCAATGTGACTGCTAAGTGGAATCTTCTGTCTACATCCGGAGGTGATAACAATCTAAGGAAGCCCCCCATCTAAAGTGGTGTGACAGCTGTGAATGCCTTTGACAGCAGCGATTATCAGCTTCAGTGAACATGTTTTCACCTGGAAAAGGCATTTGTGATGAGTAAGGGCTTCTGGGATGGAATCAGGATTAATATCCATTCCTGGCTAATGATTTCAGATCTTCTCTGTATGGTCTTTTGATTTCTCAAATCCAAGATAATGCAAAATCCCTGTCCTAGATGAACTTCACATGTTAGAAAAGTAGACCAGGATTTTTGGCAGTGCTTGCTGGCTGAAGTCTCCAGAGAAATGCGATTGTGCTATAGGCTAGGAACTCTAAAAATTAAAATCTGTTGTGGTACCCAGTTTGATCTTCCTTGAGTAGGCCTGTGTTTGAGACATCTGATGGTTTCCTTTTTTTGCTTGTTACTCTCATGGCTCTGTGTCCTCTGGGTCTGACTTAGTAATGCTGTTCTCCAAACATGCATTTTAAATATGTTTTATCATTCTGTTGGGATGTGGGTCATGACCCCCCTAGAATGGGGGCTCACAGGAAGGGTCAGTTCATCTGGTGCCTAACAGGTGCACATTAATGAACATATTGGCCCCTCCAATATTGCTGGAAACTTTTTAGTGCAAATACTTGTTGATTCCAGTTAGTTTCCAGTACTACGTATGAACCTTGATTTAATATTTCCTCCTTCCTTGAATATCTTGGTTTAGTCAGAATATTAGTGACTTTGCAGAGAATTATGGTTCTCCATACTTGATTACTTCTTTATTTTCTTCAGTTATCATTAATGGGTCTGATCTGAAATCCAACCTCTTAAAACTACCTTTGAGAACACCTCAAATCCAGTAAACCCTTCTCTGCCCTTATGTGATTCAAACTTTGTGACATTTGTCTTGAGAGATTTCTTTTTGAAATTCGTTTCTCTTCTGGGCACAGTGAAACCACTCCCTCTTTGAATAGCCCCACCAAGCAAAATCCCCCTGTCTTTTTTCGCAGACTTCTCTTTTATTCTCGGGCTTTTAAAGAGTTCTACGCCAAGCCTTCTCTTTCGCTCTATGGGCACCAACACCCACAGCTTCAGTTCTCACCTATGAGATATTTCCTCCAAATCCTATGTATATCCAAGTCAAGCATACCAAATAAATTCAAGGACCCATATATTCCTTTATTCAACAAATATTAAATGAACACCCACTATGTGTGAAACCCAGTAACCACTCATTCTCATCACTTGGGTGTCCTAGAGGTACTTCTCTCTATACAAACTTTTGACAGCCTTTCTTCCAGAAGGGCGATTCCATCTGTATTTCCTAGTTTGATAAATGATCCCATTATCTATTTGGTCAACCAAGCCATAAACTTGAAATTCATTTGAAATGTCTTTCTCCTTCACTAACTACCCTTAACCTCCATCAACAATGGTGCCCACACCCATTTAGTCAGAAAATCCTAACAATTACACCCTCTGAAGATCACAGATCTGTGCTTGCTTCCACAGCCCCTTGGCCACTGATTTAGTTGAGGCCTTTATTGCTGACTCATGTTAGCCTTCTCCAATATTCTCTACACTACAACCAGCATCAGACCTTTGCAATCCGCAAACTGCACCATTAATTTCTCTCCCTACAACACTTCATGCTTCTAAAACACCTTCAGAATTAAGTTCAAGCTCCTTCACTGGGCCATGGCACCTTTCTGTACCTGGTCCTTGCCCTGTCTTTTGGTGCTGTGTACTCTGCTCTTGGTCCATACTAAACAGATTGCTGTTTCCCAGAGACTTCACTCCCTTTCCTACTTCTGTACCTAAGTAGATCTGCCTGAGAAATCCTTTATCTTCTCACTATACTACCATTCTGTTTTTTTTTTTTAAATTTTTTTTTTAACGTTCATTTATTTTTGAGACAGAGAGAGACAGAGCATGAACGGGGAGGGTCAGAGAGAGGGAGACACAGAATCTGAAACAGGCTCCAGGCTCTGAGCTGTCCGCACAGAGCTGGACGCGGGGCTCGAACTCACAGACCGCGAGATCATGACCTGAGCCGAAGTCGGCCACTTAACCGACTGAGCCACCCAGGCGCCCCTACCATTCTGTTTTAAATGCGATACAGCCTAATGGATAAGCATATGAACTTTGGGGCCAGGAAACCCTGAGACCCAATACTGGACAAGTGGCGTTTCCTCTTTTTGCCTAAATTTTGTCATTAGGGTTTTTGGGAGAATCAAATCAGATATTGAATAACTGAATGAATTAGGTATTCATTTAGTGCCTACTACCTGCCAGGCTCCATTCTAGGAGATCCAGAGATAGCAGTGAACAAAAGATTTGGAACTCCTACCCTAATGGATCTCACATTCTATCTTGCATGCAGGAAGTGAACAGAAAAGGTTATAATTATTACTCACCCAAAGCTTAGGAGATAGTTCCTTGGGGGAACTTTTCAGACCTCCTTCCTAATTTCCATTCTAAATTAGGTGCTCATCTTTGATGGGTCTATGTCACCCTGTATGGTACCATTATTACAGCATTATGTTGTATCATAATTGCTGGTACTTTTATCTTGCTCACTACAACCTCATGAGTTCCTCAAGGACAAGCCTAGGACCTTCCCTATTGTACCAGCTTCTCATACACGAGAATATGCCTTACCTATTATTTTATTTATTTTTTAATGTTTATTTTTAAGAGAGCAACAGATCACAAGCAGAGGAGGGGGGAGAGAGAGACAGACAGACAAACAACATGAAGCAGGCTCCGGGCTCTGAGCTGTCAGCACAGAGCCCCATGCGGGGCTTGAGCTCACAAACCATAAGATCATGACCTGAGCCGAAGTTGGACACTTAACGGACTCAGCCACCCTGGCGCCGCCTTATATAGAACATTTACCACTAAGGAGCCTTTGTCATATGCCAGACACTGTGTTAACTGCCTTAAATATATTCTGTAACTTCATATTCACAGCAACCATATGAAAGCAGTATTATCACACCTACTGTCTAGGTGAGGAAAGTGAGGAGCCTAAATCTTAAAGATGCAAAGTAACTTGTTGTGGTCACATAGCCAGCAGGTAATGAAACCAAGCAAGGAACCCAGATCTGACTGGCTCCAGAGGCCCAGTTTTAATCCTGATGCTTGATGAAGGAGCCGTTTCTCCGTGGGGCAGTTGGAAATGAAAGACAATGGTCTGCATATATTTTATTTTAGAAACACTTGGGTACATAAGATAAAACCTTAATCCACACTCAGATATTCATAGATACTTTTGCATAGTTATTTTTTTCTATAATTGATCTATGTGGTAGTCCTTACCCTGATGAGAGGTGGGAAAACAAATGGTTTTAAACTTGTCAATCCACAGAATTCTAACCTATTGGAGTTTAGACTATCTTTGAATAACTCTGTCTCTTGGGTGGTTGTTCAGTTTTTTAGATGTCCTTCCTTCCCCCTGGCCCTTCTGCCTAACCATACCAAGCCACTGATTTTAGTCTTGATTGTGCTGGGACTGTACCTTGCTTGGGGAGGGAAGTGTTGGGGAGACGCTCACTGAGGTGGTTATTTCTCAGAGTCTCAAATGGGAAAGGAGGTCAAGGTAAGTCCCAGAGGCTGAGAACAAAGCCAGACCTCTGTAACATCTCCCTTTGGGGACGTGATTTTTCCTCCTTTCATCTCCTTATACTCAGTCAGGTTTGGAAGGGGTAGACTCTTTCCTCCCCCTCCCTGCCTTTTTGGCACTTCCCCTGTATCCTACAACCACCTTCCCAAAGTGGAATTTGCCCTCTCCTTTTCCCTAGGGCTGAATGGGAGAATGGCTGCCAGGCTACTTGATTTATGGGGAAAGGAATGAAAACACATCTGTTTAGTATTTTCAAATTATTACCCCGGTTACCCCAGTGTCTCCGAGGGTAATCACAGGTCTCTGGAGCTCTCTGGGTCCCTTTATAGTATCATGGCTCACAGCAGTCTTAGAAGAAGATTTACAAGGATTCTTAGATACCTCCCTCACCTGACTCACCACCCCTCCCTTTTAGCCCATCAACCCAAATTCTTGGCCATAGTCCTCTCCTTCATAAGCAGCATAGAAACAGTGGGACTATAATTTCCACAAAATAAGATGGGATAGTCAATGAGCTATACATTCAAATTCTGACAATTTTAGTCCCCATGATAACACCAATTATTGCTTAAATATGGGATCGTGGAGAAGAAAGCTGTACTAAAGAACCCAAAATGAGAGGATGTACTCTAAAAACATTAAATACTTGATTTGTAGACTGTGCTTTTCACCTCCAGACTATCCCCAAAGAAAGGGGAAGCTTTGGTGAAAGGGAACAAATTAGTAAGGAAATTGACAACTGTGGGGCCAGTAACAGAAATAGTAAGAGGAACTGTGGATCTTTGTAGCAATGACTACACACACTCACAGGCCTCATTAGCTCACTGTGCAGTGTGAGGCTTGCTGTATATCTCTTGTACTTAGATATGTTTGTGTACCTTGCAAGTCTTAGGTCAGAAGTAGATCCTTACTGTACGAGGGGGAAAAAAATCTCATGTGATGAGATTCACTGGAGTTCACTGGAAAAGCAGAAAACAAAAACTTCTAAAATATGGCCCCAAAGAAGAATATAAAATAGAAAACAAAAAACAAAAAAACCCAAAAAACCCTGTTTGAGATTATCATTACCATCTGGGTTGCGAACTTTTTGCTTCTAATTCTAGAAGCTTGGTGCCAGAAATAACTTATTACCACGGAGATACACTGGAGAATTGTCAGGAATGACAAAGTTGTGGGTTGTTTTTTTTTTTTTAAATGTCTGTACCACAAAATGATAAAGCTGATAAACCATACAATGATGTGAAGGGATGAGCCATATAGCCTCGTACTTTCTGCTACATACATTTATGCTGTCTTTTATACCCCGGTTCTTCCCTTCACACCCACAAAAGGTCAGAGACCACTTTTGATGAGCAGAGATCCTTTAAAGTCTCTTCTCCTCTCTGAAGGAAAGCAATGGATGCATCTGGGGTCTGTGGAGAGTTTATAATCTAATCCATCGACTTTGCCTAGTACTAGCAATTCGGCTCACAGGTCTGTTCACAGTGGTCATGTTGCGAAGGTACATAAAGTACTTGATTCTTACTTACCTTGATCTATATTTATGAGCTCACATTAAATATAGATCAGTACTGTCCAATCACATTGATAAAAAGCACGTCATTTTGATGTTCCAGTTCACCACTTCCTAGCTCTGTGACCTTGAGCAAGTTACTTTAATCTCACTAGTTTACTCATTTTTTTTAAATATATGAAGTTTATTGTCAAATTGGTTTCCATGCAATAGTTTACTCATTTTAAAATAGGGGTGATGATAATCGCACTTGTCTCATAGCCAATGTATTTGAAAATTGCATGGCAATGACACAGAACAGCTAGAATGTGGGGAGCTTTCAAATACTTGAGTGTTGACTTGTTTAATACAAATGAAAATAAATGAGTTAATTATCGGTATCTAGAGGCAGTTGAAGAATTGGAATTGGGGGCTCTTGGGTTACCCTGTGCTAAAAGGGTAGCTATTTTTTTAAGCCCTCTTTGAGAATTCTTTTGTGCAGATAATCTCTTAATTTGCAATCTTTAATCTTCACATTATAAAGGAAAGGCTACATTGATTGGAAGGAAAAGCAGTTTTCTTTTATGTTTTCAGCTTTGGGGCTTCTTTTGGGAAGGAGGTTGCTGCTGTTGAGAGAATGGGGGAGGAAGCCGATAAGGTGAACGTTTTCTAGAAGCAGGCCACCATATCTTTCTCTATATTTTTTTGAAACCAGACCGGGCTTAATTTGAATGCTGTAAGAACTTGGTATTGAAGGAGTTAAAGGGTCTCCCACACCCCTCTGCCTGAATCGTTCTTTTGTGTACACAGCTGCAGTTGGAGCACGGGTCGGAAAGGAAATGGTTAGAGGAAGAGCTGGTTTTCAGACGAGGCGAGTCTGCGAGGGGGGCTGGGGGTGGCCTGGGGTTTTACGTGCCAGATGTAGGCCTGCCCCGGTGCCTGCCTGGAGCTGCTGGCATGGTCACGCCTCGGCCCAGTGCGAATTGAGGAGAGGTGATGAGTTAGCGGGTTGCTATGGTGACAGGCCCGGCCACGTGACCCGGTGCTGCTGCCGGCGCTTTGACGTCAGCAGCCGGGAGGGCGGGACGCAGGAGGGCGGGGCGGGAGCCGAGCGGGGAGAAGGGAGCCAGCGAGCAGGCGGCCGGCAAGGTCTGCGCGAGGAGCAGGCGAGCGGGAAGACGCGACGCAGCCACCTTCCTCACCAGCCAGCCCGCCGCGGTTTGTTCCCTACCTCGGGAGTGCGCCAATGCCTGGTCCGACCCAAACCCTGTCCCCAAATGGCGAGAACAACAACGACATCATCCAGGATAACGGGACCATCATTCCTTTCCGGAAGCACACAGTGCGCGGGGAGCGTTCCTACAGGTAATGGGGCTGGCACCGGGAGCGGCGCTGGGCGGGGGAGCTCGGCGGGGGCGCGCGGAAATCCGGCCCGTTATATAATGGAGCGGACACTGCGCCCGGACCGGGCTGCAGACGTGCGTTCACGAGGGCGCTTGTGATCATTTGCTGTTTCCATGTGTCATGTTAGCCGTGCATTGAGGCTTCATGATTGCAGATGGAGAGCATTTTGTGAATAGGTTTGCTGCCTGCGAGGGGTCTCCTTCCATCGCCTTCCTACCACACTGGTAAAAACGCAAGCAATTTCTTCCCTTTCTCCAAAGAGAGACACGCTGTAGCACTTCCTTTTCTCCTTTCCTTTAGATTTTAAAGGAACCATTGGGTAGGCTGTGCCTAAAGGCAGAGAACGGGAGGATGGCGAGAAAAATGTTTGCGCTTGCCCTGGTGTGTGTGCAGGAAAGATGGAATCCTCTAGATTAAGCTGCAGTCTGTGATGTTAAACCGCCAGATTGATGGAGCTTTGTAAGAATTCTGCTCGCTGATTGGTGCAAGGATTGACAGCAGAGGTCACCGTGTCAGACATTCACCAAAATCTTTTCCATAGAACCCGTGGTTTATTAGAAAGAGACCGGACTGCAATGGACCTGAGGGAAACCGGGTGCCCTTATGCATTTTCTTAGGAGTTTATAGCCTCCGCATGGGTGGGGGAGCCCGCCCTTATTTAAACAGTAGGAAGGTAATTCCTGCTATTTTGCTGAGGTCTGATGTGAGGCTGGGACTGATCTTGGTCATTGTATTGTGAGCTTTTTGATTAATGAGTCGGACTGTAAGGTTGGCATCATTTTTACATTAGCATATCTGGCAGTATGTTCTAGTAGATAAGCTCATTAAAATTGTTTGCATTGTTTGATAAGGATAACAATGTAATGGAGAATGCAGCTAGAGCCTAATGCAGCTCAAGGCCAGACTTGAGGGGAGACTGATAGCTTCCCTCATATTTCCTCTGAAGTTCTTTTGTACTAGGGTAGTTATTTTTAAATGTTACCTTGATAACCACTAACAATGCTTTTGCCTTCAGGCAGAGCACACATACCTCTAAAGCGCATCCTCTCAGCTAGTGAGCAACAGGAAATAACTCTTTTTTTTTAACGCCTTCATCTAAACGTTTGTTCAGATGGTATTGTGGGTATTCGGTGGTGTGTATAAATATGACATAATTACAAAATAGGACCACGAGGACCCCGACTTCCTCTTTGGCCAAAGAAACCCTATTTGCTGACTCAAAAAAAAAAAAATCATAAGCAACCTTTGCCCTGTCATCTCTGGCAGTTACATAAATACTTGGAGTTAATTTTGGCTGTGCCCATGAGGTCACCAAAATCTCATGCCTTATGGTTCCAGCTAATAGGTTGACATGGCATCCTTACAGATTCCAAGCACTTGTTATTCTCTTAATATAAACCAAAATTGGTCCACAGCTTCTGGGACTGTCTCCTTTTGAAGATCCTTGTGATTGGAACATTGGGTCCCTTCTCTCCCTTACTCATCCACCTTTCCCTGTGCACATTCCAAAGCCTAAAATAGAATTGAAAAACAAAAAACCCAAACCCTGAGTTGCTTTTAAACCTCACTTCTTTCAACTGTTCTTACGGATAATAAATTTGAAACCCTCGTTTCTTAAGTGATTTAATCTCTGCCATATAAGTAGCAGTTGCTTGTAAGAGTTCGAATTTTACCACATACGCCAAAGGAAGTTGCCTAGTTGGGTTTTATTAGTCATATAAACAAACTTGAAATGGCAATGGAAAATTACTTGGTGGTGGAAAGGCTAAATGCTACCTTTTGGTGGCAAACTATTGCTATAAAATGAAATCTTATTTACCTTTTAAATTCAATCTAAGTTATTTCCATGTCCTAAATTATTTCCAGTTTGTTTTGAGTCCCTGTAATGGTACCTGAAATTCTATGAAAAAACTGAATTTAAAGAAGATCTGACTGTACAAAATTCTGAAGTCAGTAAGAGCATTATTGCATTTGTATTTTATATAATAGGATTACTGGACACCATAGTGAGAGATGTCATAGGTTAAATGAAGAAGGAATCCTCCAAGGTGGCATTGGTATTAAATTATACAAAGGGTGTAGGCTAAGACAGATCCACCTTATGTTTTCTTTGGTCTGCTTTCCTTTCAAAGTGGATGGCCCATGTAGGACAACTCTCACTTATTTTTTTGGAGGGGCATAGGGGAAGGAAAAATGTGAGACATTTTTCTATCCAGGAAGTGTTCCATAATTACTTTGGCATCTTGAGGCTGGAATAATATTGCCATGTAATTGCTGAGGAAACTTGGAAGGTACTGTGAAAGCCCAAGTAGAGAGATTTAACCAAATAAAGTCTACTTTGGTGGTGGGTTCATTATAGCCCTCAAAAATTATATGTGCTTAAGAGTTCTTTTTGAGTCCCATGGAGTGTCTGGGTAAGACCGGAGTCCTAGGACGATCAGAGGGAATTCTTTTCCTGATTCCGTTGCTGACTTCTTTACCAGCAGTTCCCTTACCTTTGGCTTCATTTTCTGTATTTGCTTGTTAGCTTCAACCATTTAAAACAAAGACTTTCTTAAGCGATCTATGTAAATACGAGAAGAATGCCATTACTACTGCAAAGGGATCTTCCCGGAGCTCCAGGACAAGAGCTGGCATAGGTGAGAAGAGGAGAGGACACCTAGGGAACAACACTGTTCTTTCCAGCACTGTCAACTGGACAGATGGTCACTCTTCCCAGCAAGAGACATTATCGTCATGACATTTGCACTGGATTGTTTACAGATAAGGGTCAAATATGGTTCATGACCCAGATTATCTTAATCCAGGTATCTCTTTGTGTAACCAAGCCCATTTTTGTAGCCTGGACTGGAGAGGGTGGTACACCATTATTGAAACCCGGGTGCGCTTTTATAGGAAGAGCAAGTTACCTTTCGGAAATTATTCTCATTAGTAATTTCAGTTGAAAGGAGCCGGTGCAAAAATGGCTCAGCAGGACTGTGTGGATGTTTCCACCGTTCATGTTCACTACTGTGTGAGTGCCTTGGACCCAGCTTCCTCAGTGCATTTATGAGCACGAGAAATCCATATATTTTAAGAGCTGCTTAAAAAATAAATGTGGTGTGGGCCATCTGAGGTGACACTGTTTAATTCACAGAGCGAATGAGTCGTGCTCTGGCTCTCCCTGGAGGAGCTACTCCCTATAGCTCTGTTTCATGCAGATGCTAGTAGGAAATGAGATTTATTAACTGGCCTTCTGCCCACTGCATCTTTGTTTGCATACTCCAGTGTTTTAAGAATGAACGTATAAGTCCAGGGGACTGTTTCCACATGAGTGTTTGAACATGCAACTACAGTAGCATATGTTTCGGAATACTTAAAAAAAAGAAAAAAAAGGCTTGGCCCCAGGAAGTGGACTGTAAAGGAAGGCAAAACTTAAAATTTAAGCCTCAGACCTTGGCCCTCCCACCCAGCATTGCCAGTTTTGCAAAATGAACTCTTAACAAAAATAAAAAGAAATATCGTGTGTGTATGAAAGAGTTGTGAAGGCATGTTCCATTTCATAGAGGCTGTCATAACACAGCTTTCTCTGACCAGAATGTAGATTTCTGATCCTTACTCCCCACAACAGCAGCTGCAGACAGCAAAAAGTCTAGCTTCGCTTGTCTATTAGGTATGTCACAGTATCATCTGGGTTTACTTATCATAGGAACTTTTCGGAAAGAGTGACTTTTGTCCTTAATATTTTTCTTGGTATTTGTAAAAATCAAAGGATTACTTGATGCTTGGTAGGTGCCTAATTTTCAACTTCAGGGTTCTTTGTCAGAACTTCTGTTAAGGGGTTGGTCTTCTGGGCACTTGTGGTGAGATGCTCACCTGTATTCAGCAGTGGGTGTCACTGGTTGTATCTTCTTACAGGGCACAATCCTGGCAGAACAGTGGCTTGAAGTGGTCCTCTGAGTTGAGAACGTTGATTTCCATATGCAGTATCTTTTCTGTATTGATAGGACCTCTTGAAGCTTCCATGAATAATCCCTTAGATTAATGGAGCAGGAAATACTGGTACTAATCTAAATATTCCATTTGGTTTAGACAGTTTGACAAGTTCCTGAGATAGGTCTGAAATAGATGCCCCTTAAGGACTTTGAGTTGGAGTAAAGTCAGATGTACAAGCAACTCCTTGTGTAACAGATTTACCTTGTTGTGAATACTTGGCTTGATCTAATAGTAAACGTGGTTTGCATTTCCTCAGTCCACAGTGATTCAAAGTAGAAAAAGATCCCCTCAAAGCCAGTGTGCTCTAGGAAACTAAACAATACTGCGGAAGACCTTAAGTCTTGGTGAAAGGAGTGTAGGCTTTAGAATCAGAATTTTCATTGGCCTGACAAGGTGTGCATATTGGGCAGTAGTGGAAGATAAGGCAGAAGCATTGAAAGGCAGGCAGGATAGTCAGAACTTGAAAATTGAAGGCTAATGAAAACTCATTAATGGAAAAACAGCATAATGAAAATAGAAATGCATGCTGGCATTTATCTCTTGTTTTGAAAGGAAATGGGGAGTCCTCCAGTGCCCCACCCTAGAGGGCCAGAATTGCTAGAGAATACTCAGTTTGCCCTGACTGAATTCTCAAGTCCCGCCCTAGAGACTAGGTGTATGTTCCTGACTTGAGTCCTCCTTCCGGGAGTAGAAGCAATCAAAGCAGCTTTGTCCCTTCACAGGACTGGCAGTTAGCTCAGACAGTGACTTCTGTATTTGTAGAAGCCCAGTTCATAGTTAGCTGTAGAACTTCAAGAGGTAGCTAGCATATAGCTTCAAGAGGGCGCTGTTCTAATCCTCCCAAACTCAGAAGCAGGGTGGATGATGCTTCATTGTGAAGGATCCTTCTGAGTCATTTAAGGCCAGAAAATGTACAGATATTCTCAGATGAAGCTTCCTGGAGCACTCCAAATGGCTCCAGAGCCAGTTCCTTATACGGCTAGAAGGTGATCCCCTTGATGGCAGGTTCTAGAGTAGACTGAGCATTTAACCTGGATTGAGTAGATTTGCTTACTTTTGAATTTTTTACATTTCACTTAAAAAAAATTGATTTGTTCTTTTCTTGTGAAAAGTATGTTTCTTCACAATGAAATATGTTAGAATATATATAGTTAGAATAGTTTCATTCTTCCTGACTTTAGGCTGCCATTCAGTGTCGGCCTCTGTGATACTAAATTGGATGTGTCCTACTCCCCTGGCATCTTACGCACAATTCCAGCAGCCCTTTTTCCTATAACACTCCACACACATGCCACCAGTATGACAGGGACCTTGCTTCTTAGTTCATTTCAAAATTCTGATGGTTTATCTCAGTATTTGGGGCCCTTAGAATTTGTATTTTCCTGAGAAAATTCTTTCAAAATGGAAATGTATAATTCACATAGGCAAAAACTGAAATTACCCACCTTTCAACCTGTAGTATGAATCAAAGAAATTTCTCCAAATTTTTTTTTGTTAAATGCATCCCCTAAGGGTGATCATTCATTTTAATGAAAATAGCGGGATAAAGATTAAACAGTTTTTGTAGGCCACCAAGAAATGATTTCTTAGTAGGTTACTTAAAAAAAGAAGAAATACTTGTACGTTTTCAGTGTCAGATCTTCCCTGGCTAATTAGAATTTTACTCACTTGAACCAGGACAAACTTTCCTCTTTAGGCATGACTTTTTTGTTTGTTTCTAAAAGAGCAGAAGGTGGTGATATATACATAGGATAGTCAAGTTGATATGGCTCCTTTTAGTGATGGTGTACTTTGTGTAGTTTGTCCAGTAAAGAAAATATGGCTAGAGCTCAGTCTTTGTTATTTCTAGACCTGACTTGCTAGAGGCAAGAGGCATCAGATTTTGGCCATGACTTGGAACAGAAAAGAAAAAGGGCAAGAGATTTGAGAGCGAAAAGTAGGAGTTAAAAATGTATAGTGTACTCAGGGGCGCCTGGGTGGCTCAGTCGGTTAAGCGTCCAGCTTTGGCTCAGGTCATGATCTCACGGTTTATGGGGTCGAGTCCCACTGACAGCTCAGAGCCTGGAGCCTGCTTTGTATTCTGTGTCTCCCTCTCTCTCTGCCCCACCCCTGCTCTTGCTGTGCCTCTCAATAAAATGAATAAAAACGTTAAAAAAAATTTTTTTTTAATGTATAGTGTGCATTGGTAGTCTATAAGACTTGTCATCTATCATAGAGAATTGATCCTGGAGTCGATGGTCAGTGTTGGTTGTTGCATAAGCCTGAAATTTCTCTTCCACTGTTCTTCCTTAGATTTCTGTGATCCCATTTTTCCCCCCTCAGAAGTGGTGTTTTTGTTTTGCTTTGTTTTAAAGACATTAATTTTTTTCTTGAGTATAATCCTATCCTGGCAAAGCCCTGAGAGGTAACTTGTCAAAATTGCCAGAGGCATGAACATTTCGGGGACATTTTCCTATGCTAAATAGCAGTATCCCTTTATTTAAGAGCCCCCAACCCTGTGATTCCTTGCAGGGTTTGCATTTGGTGGGTCCACACATCGGGAGAAAGTGAAACTTCCAAAGTGGGCTCTACCCCCTACCACATCTATTTCCTTTTGTCATTTTGAAATACCAAAACATGTTTTCAAGTTGTTGCTAATGTAGCTTTTTAAATTCCCACTTCTGGATTTTACATAGGAATTGAGATTTAAGCCCAAACTCCCACAGTCGCTCAAGAATCTATTCTTTAGGCAACCTTACTGACTTCTTCTCCACTCCTGGGCCCCCAGAATGCAGAGGGAAATATTGCACAGCCCCTCCTCCTAAAACCCCCAGGGTCAGGGACAGCAGGCTGTCGAATAGTACTTGGTAGGAGGCATCTGAGAAGGTGGGGGGGGACCCACACTTGACCCCGATTTTTGTGATCACTGTCCAGCAGAAGTGAAGTTATCAGTCCTGTAATTTTCACAAGCTTTCAGAAATGGAGCATTGTAAATAAAAACTGTGTGTGTGTGTGTGTGTGTGTGTGTGTGTGTGTGTGTGTGTCTCCCTTAGTATGACCTCTGTAAGTAAGTTTTAATACAGCCATGAGGCACAAGTCTGAGCAATGTTGAGGGACCTGCGTAGGAAAGTTCCTTTATCCTAACAGAAAGTCACATGGAAAGAGTAAAGCCTTATCTCTTTGATCTCCAGATTTTTATGGTAGTTGTGTTGACCATCGCTAGGTTAAATACAGTACAGTATACTGTTATACAGAAAGGAAAATAAGACTATTCCCACTTACTTGATGTGCACAGAGAAACAGAGAATAATAATGGTGGCAACTGCACAGATAAGTACATGTGTACCATTTTGTTTTTAAATTGGAATTCCATAAATGTATTGCCTCATCAATGGTGGTTCAGTTAGTACTTTAATAGCACGAATTTTAAAAATTAGTTTTTGTTTAGCGTTCTCTCACAGTTCGTGGGTTCGAGCCCCGCGTGGGGCTGTGTGCTGACAGCTCAGAGCCTGGAGCCTGCTTGAGATTCTGTGTCTTCCTCTCTCTCTGCCCCTCCCCAATTCGAGTGCGCTCTCTCCCTCCCTCCCTGTCTCTCTGTCTCTCTCTCTCTCTGTCTCTCAAAAATAAACATTAAAAAATTTTTTTAAATTAGTTTTCATTTAAATCACGAGGTTTACGGGCTGAAATATGTTGGGAAGCATCTCAAAATAACAGACTTAGTGAAGTCACATGGATGATGGTAAAGAATTGCCTGATGCAGGTACTATTCTTACATTAAAAAAAGGTCACAGATCACAAATGAAATGTGCTCCTCCAGTATCTGCCCTGTGAGGCTGCGCACATAGCAGCCCATAGCCCAGATTTTGTTTCATTTTCTCCCGGCTGCTCTGGAGCCGCCGCCTGTGTTGATCTGTAATGCGTCCGGCCTGCTTAGTATGCTCCAGGAATATTGTACTAACTGCAAAATAATCCTCTGGGAGATTTCTTTCTCGATACCCCCTTGGAATTTTTGTTTTCTTCTCTTCGTTTGAGCACCTGCTGTGTGTGTGAGGTGCTATGTGGGCCCCTAAAGCTGGAGGTACCATGTCAGTGCCATTTTTTCAGCTGCAGACGTCTGGCCTCCCCAGCTCTTCGACCAGCTTCCTACCTTCTGGAAGTTATTGAGCAATATCTGGCCTTAATGTGACCCCTGCGATAGTGCCATGCCGGCAGGAAACCAGCCATCTGCATTCACGGTACCTCCCTGCTCCAGCCCCCTCACCCCCCAGTCTGGATGTAGGCTGAGCGAATCCCCATGGAGACTGACCAATTAGGAATAAACAAAAGGGAAGCTCTGAGTGCATTATCCCAGCTATAGGAACCTGCTCACCATCAATAACCATGAAATAGAAAGCTTGTGGAGTTTGTGGGCTGAATGTCTTGTTAGTAAAGGAGGATGGGGAAGAGGGGGTGCTCGGTGGGTACAGTGTGAGGGCTTCCCAGACGGGTGTGCCAGCCTCTCCCTCCTCACTCTTTGACCCCTGTCTTTCTGTGTCTGGGAGCAGAGTGAATCTGCCCCTCCAATGCCAGCTCTCCAGAGAGGAGGAGAAAGAGATGAGAGCCATCAGCCAGCGAGGCCAGGGGGCTGCTGGCAGAGAGAACAGGGACCTGTAAGTCTTTGCAAAATCCCCTAGTGGGCCTAGCAGTGCCTGGTAAATTGAAAAGCAGGTTTGGTGTTTGAGAAGCCAGGTTTTCTCTCCCTGGGATTTCTGATCTGCACATAGCATTGTCATAACATTGACTTAAAGGTGTCAGCATGAATAACAGCAAACATATTTCTAGCCTGTGTGATGACTGTGTCACTGCTACCTCAACCCCAGTTCAGAACTTGGACTGGACTGAGCAGATGGTCTGCACCATCCGGCACCTCTGTTCTTGGTCCACCTTCAGAACAGTCGGGGTTCTCAAAGTCTCAGGTTGCTAGAGAGACAGACTCACTATGCCAGCTCTACCCTTTTCTAACCAGATGATCTAGTGTAAACTTTTTAGCCTCTTGAGCCTCGTTTTTCTCTTAGCCTCTTAAGCAGGTGGAAATAATAATAGCATCAGCCTCACAGAGTTCTTAATGAGGATTTAAATGAACTATGGAATATAAAGTATACCAAGCAGTGACTGGTACAAAGTAAACATCTCTTAAAATGTCAGCTAGTAGGGGCACTTACTAGTAGGGGCACTTGGGTGGCTCAGTCTGTTGAGCACCCGACTCTTGACTTCAGCTCAGGTCATGATCCCAGAGTCATGGGATCGAGCCCCACATCAGGTTCCATGCTGAACATGGAGCCTCCTTAAGATTCTGTCTCTCTCACTCCCTCTGCCCCTTTCCCCTGATTGCATACATGCTCTGTCCCTCGCTCACAAATAAATGAATAGAATAGAATAGAACAGAACAGAACTGTCAGCCAGTATTGTTGTTAGGAGTTCCAGTCTACGGTCACCCTTTCTCTATAATAATCTATTATCTTTGTGGTCTCAGTACCTGTTACAATACCTGGCGTGTAGCAGATGTTAGTTAAAAGTCTAAATTGAATCGGAGGAAAAAATTCAAACAAATTACATGGTAGCCCTTTCCCTCTTATCAGCTTTATTAAGAATTAACTTAGATGCACTAAACTGCATCCATTTAAAGTGTATGATTCAGTGAGGTTTGGCCGTGTATTTGCCCTTGAAGCCATCACTGCCAGAAGATGGCTGGTACCCTTTGTCTGTAGCCCGAGGCAACCACTGCTCTATATTGGTAATTGCTTACATGGTCACCAACCAGTAGGTTACATTTGATCTAAATGGAACCATGCAGATTGTACTCTATAGTGTCTGACTTCTTATAGTCAGCATAATGTTGAGATTCATCTAGATTGGGTTTATCAGCAGTTCGGCACTCTTGGTTGCTGAACAATCCATTGTATGGTTGCACCATATTTTATCATTCACCAGTTGATGAACATTTGGGTTACTTCCAATTTTTAGCAATTATGGATAGAACTTCTGTGAATTGTCATGTACAGTCTTTATGGAAATATATGTTCTCATCTCCCTGGGGTAAGTACCTAGGAGGGAAATGATTGAGTCCTATAGTCAACCTTAAGAAACCGCAAATGTCCAGAGCGGTTGTGCCATTGTACATTGCTGCCAGCAATGCATGAGAGTTCTAGGTGCTTCACCTCTTTGGCAACACTTGGTGTTATCAGTCTTGTAAATTTTGGCCATCCTTAACAGATGTGTAGAGGTATCTCATGGAGATTTTAATTGACATTTTCCTGGAGATGAATGATACTAGCTGTCTTTTTGTGTGCTTATTTGCCTTTTTGCGTATCTTTAGTGAAGCGTCGGCTTAAATCAGTTGCCTGTTTTTTAAAATGAGGTGTTTTATCTTCTTGTTGTTAAGGGGATTATAAAAAATGTATTATAGATATTGTAATATAGTCTTGTCTTAGATTTTAATGGATACGGGTCTTGTGTTCTTCACCTGCATACAAACTCCTCAAGAAAAAAGAAGAGTTGATCTACCTGGTCTTTGTCTACAGTGCCTTTTCTAGCAGTTAGGTCCAGCTCTCTGTAGGTATGTAATAACAGACTCTATTAAAATAGACTTTTAAAAAGTAAGGTAACAGGATCATTCTTCTACTTCGGGGGGTGGGCAGAACGACTACTACACCCACTTTAAAAGTTGCATATGAGTGAGTTAAATTTAAGAGCTAGGTTTTCCTTGGCATCTGGATAGCTAGGGGATGTTTTTTTCTGTGGAGAAGAACCCAGTAATTATGTAGATACTTTTTTCTTTGCATTGAGTGTCCCCTTGATGTTGGATCAACTTTTCCACTCCTGTGTTTGAGGAAAATGTGTGTAGAAATGTTTTCTCTTTTAAAGGTAGCAAAGAACAATTTTCATACTTTTAAAAATCAGGGTATTTAAGCATAAGATGCCCTCCGTTTTCTTTTTTCTTTTTCTTTTTTTTTTTTAACTCAGAGGCAAACATCCCGCAGTTCTTCCTCGATGCATTCTCTTAATTTGGAAGCTTTGGTGTTGTTAGTTTGACTCCAGACTTCTCTAAACCCCCAAGGAGAAATTGCCTTAAGTAGAACTGAGAAACTGGGAAGCAAATGTCCAGTAAAATCTTTGGTTTACCTGAAAGGATCAACTGAGGGACCTTGTGATTTTTGAGAAGAGTGGGGATGCTTAGCTTCCAGAATCTTCGCAGCTAAGGGCCAAATTTTCGTAACCACATATGTTTCAAAATCTAAAGATATTATAAAATCTCTTATGACTTCACAAATGCCCTAGGTCTCCTAGTACATTTTGTGAGCTTAACTTATTTCCTCTGTCGTTTATTCATCTTCTTGCAAAACCTTCAGGCCAAATTCCGGATGAGTTACTGCTTCCATGATAGCAGTAATCTTGCAGTCTAGGTTATGGATGATTATTTTCTGTGGTCTAGTTGGGACAGAGCAGGTCACAGCCACTCAGATATCACTTGAGAATTGAGTGTGTTCTTTTTGCTTTAATTGAGCTTGTTCCGTGAAAGGAAGCCAAATACCATTAGACAGGACGTCCTGTGATTCCCTTAGTTTACGATGGCCAAGGACATGACTTTTTTTTTTTTTTTTTTTATAAGATGATTGCTTGTTTCCTTTCCTGTTAACACAGGAGCCCAGAACCAGTAATGTCCATTTGGCTTAAAGGACTCTAACTAGCAGACACCTGAACCTCTGCCAAAAATCACCTGAAGAATTCTGGAACGTGAAAAAACGTCCTTGTCTTTTTATGTGAGCCAACAATGATTTGGTCGTCATTAGCATTTAAGTGACCACCAGTTCTGATGTCTTGAAATAATAAACTGCCAAAAGAGGAAATGACCAAACTACAAGTTCTTGGAATTAAACAGGCTACCATAAAAATTCTGGAAGCCAGTACATTGTGGTACACCTATACAATGAAATGTAGCACACATATTGCACATGAAGAAGATACAACAGCTTTCACAATACGTTAAGAGGAGCAAGTCGATCAGCACAAAAGTGTGTGTGGACTGTATTGATTCCCAGGGCTGCTGTAACCTATTACCACAAACTGGGCGGGTTGAAATTTATTCCCTCAAAGTTGTGAAGACTACAATCCTGAAATGAAGGTGTTGGAAGGGCTGTGCTCCCTCCGAAGCTTGTAGCTACCTCACTCCAATCTCTGCCTCTGTTATTCCATGACCTCCTTCCCTGTGTGTCTGTGTCTTTGTTTCCACATGGCCTTCTTAGTATAACTTCCAAATAATTACATATGCCATGACTGTTTCCTAATAAGATCATATAGTAAAGTTTCAAGTGGATGTGAATTCTGGAGGGTCACTGTTCAACCGTGTGTGTGTGTGTGTGTGTGTGTGTGTATACATACCCATTTTAATAAGTGCATATAAAATTCATACACATACCCCACACACTCCTATAAAAGGTAAAAGACATCTTTAATTTCATTTCTACTTTTTCTATAGTGAAAAAATACTGACTTAATATAAAAAACATTTTTTAAAGTAACACTTTTGACATCTACCTTTAAAAAAAATGAGTTTTTTGGGGGTACCTGGGTGGCTCAGTTAAGCATCTAACTCTTGATCTCATGGTTCATGAGATCGAGGTTTATGTCAGGCTCTGTGCTGACAGCTCAAAGCCTGCTTGGTATTCTCTCTCCCTCTCTCTCTCTGCCCCTCTCCTGCTTGTGCTGTCCCTCTTTCTCTCAAATTTGAAAAAAAAAAAATGTTTTTGTTTTTTACTAATGTCCCATTTTGAGTTTTACTTTGTCTAATCAAACGACAACACTTAATCTTAAGACTCTTTCATAGCATATATACACACACAAATACATATATGAGTCAATATTTTATGGTATTAGGTTTATTGTGTTTAGTATACTATCAATAGCCAAAACTGAAATAATGTAAGCTACGTCTTGAAGACATTGGGTCAACCAGCGTAATATCAGGTGTTTAAGTCGAGAGGCAAAAAAAAAAAAAAAAAAGTATGCTCAGTTGTTGAATTCAAATTTAATTTCTTAAATGTTTTAAAGTCTCTAAGTCAAATTAATTCTAGAAACTAAACCCAGAAACTAGGCATGGGGACAAGATGGGGATGCACTTGACCAAATTTCATTCGTTACATTGGCTCAAATACTGGGTAACTCCTAACATACAACATCTATTCTAGAACTAACTTTATCCACCAACTCTTCTTATTCTTCAGACTTTGTCTACAGTAATAGCTCTAGTTATTTAGTCAAAACGTTCATATGGGCTTCTCTTAAGTAATTTGCTTTCCCTTAATTATGCTGAATGCTCATGAATTGCTTGGGTTTTTTTTTTCTTTCTGTAGTTTTCTCAAGTTTAACAAAACATTCTAAACTCTATAGAGACCATGATCCCCCACATTTGTTAAATGACAACAGTATATTAAATTTTGTCATTTGCTCCTGTAAATCCTCAGACTGAAAAAGTGCAAATAAGAAAAAGGAGGCTTCAGGCTTCAGAGGCACCTGGGTGGCTCAGTCGTTTGAGCATCTGACTTCAGCTGAGGTCATAATCTCTCGGTTTGTGAGTTTGAGCCCACATCAGGCTCCTGCTGCCAGCGTGGAGCCCACTTCAGATCCTCTGTCCCCCTCTCTGTGCCTCCCCTGCTTGTGCTCTCTAAAAAATAAACATTAAAAAAAAAAAAAAAAAAAGGAAAGGAGACTTCAAGAAACTTCTGTGCTTCCACTCTTTACCAAACCTGAGGGTTTTACCATGAATCTGCTCCTGTTGTTGCTGTACCTTTTTCAGCTTGGACATGGCGCAAGTTTTATCCACTCTTGACTCAAATGCTCAGTATCTGCACTTCTCTTGGGGAATTATAGTATTAACACACTGATGCATGAAGTGTGATAACTTTTGATCTGTAAGAAAGCAATAGAGTGAAGAGGTATTGAAAGGTGTGTGTGTAAACTGATTTTTGTTGGGTACATCTGATACAAAAGTCTGTTAGCCTCTTCATTATAGTGAGTAAATGGCAAATGAGTTCATTGATTTAAAAGCAAAACAAGGGGCGCCTAGTTGGCTCAGTCAGTTGAGCGTCCAACTTGAGCTCAGGTCATGATCTCACAGTTGGTGAGTTCGAGCCCCACATCGAGCTCAGTGCTGACAGCTCGGAGCCTGCTTTGGATTCTCTCTCTCTCTCTCTCTCTCTCTCACTCACTCACTCTA
The DNA here is from genome assembly GCF_023721935.1 of Panthera uncia. Taxonomy (NCBI): domain Eukaryota; kingdom Metazoa; phylum Chordata; class Mammalia; order Carnivora; family Felidae; genus Panthera; species Panthera uncia. The sequence goes on along the minus strand of NW_026057586.1, from coordinate 37,375,782 downwards.
TCAAAAATAAATGCAAAACAAATAACAAACACCTCTTCTACTCCAGTATCATGGAAGATAGGATTGGTATCTAGTTGCCCAAACGAGTAACTAGGGACAGGAGAGAAGGATGAACTGTGATTCTAGGGTAGAATTCGGGGAGATGGGAAGAAATCCATTCTCTGAACAAACTGTGAATCCTTTTACCTGGGAAAGGAAGTTTTGGGAACGATGGCCTGGTGAACTGGTGACAAAAGTGTGTGCCTGATTTTGATAGCATTTCCCTATTGAAACACCCATTTAGCTGAACGTTACTAATCTTAGCTTAAATAACTGAAATTTACATTTCCTGTTCTCCTAATGTGCAGCCATCTTGTATGTAATTCACAGGATGTTCTCTGGGGCGGGGCATGAGTTTGATGGAGAAGTTCATCAGTACCTTGTCACATTTATGTAATATTTATGAAGTTTAATGTTATACTGTTTTGCCAATTGGCCATTTTGGTTCTGAGTCTACTATGAGAAGAATTAAGACTAAACCGCATGAACAGGGCTGGAGGGAGATGGAGGTACATTAGCCACTTTGAAGTCAGATTTACCAGAATATATTTTAACACTGGTGTGCACATCCCTCATCCTTTTAGTCTTAATTTTATTGGTATTTCACTTTCCATTTCCATTTCAAAATGTTCTCATGAGTTTAAAAATGAATTTTACCATAATAAAGAGCTTTGGATAGGCACCAGCCTCTAAGAGTGAAATACCAAGAGATGTATTTTTTCAAATAGATTTCTCTAAACATGTAGTCAAGACACTGATGTCTTTTATTAGGGTTGGAAAAAAATTGTAAGTGGTAATGTACGTGCTCTCTATCCATTTTGACTAAACTAATACAAAAGCATATTGAGATAGTTGAGTCTGAGATGAGTAGTAACCAGAAATGCAAAATATGGTGATTCCTAAAATATTAGCATAGCATATTTATATGTTACAGCTGGCAGGTTTTTGAGCCAAAAATTGTTCCCGGTAATAAACTAAGTAGTCACCCAAATCTCTACATTTTGGGCTCTTCTTCAGGAAAACTCACTTGGTTAAAGTGAAAATGTACAAGGAGGCCTTGGTAGAGCTATAAAAAGGAAAAATGGTTTTATTGAAGAACACAATTGTATGCCGTTTGGAGTTCTTTTTACGTCCCACTTACTCTAATGACAGAGTAGAAAGGGGCTTTGTTGAGAGAATCAAGAATCCTAGAATCTGCCCCGGCTCCAAATCCCTGTCCTTCCACTCAGCGGTGAGTGGACAGGTCACTAGACCAGAGTCTGTGTGTCTTTTCCTACCTCATGGCATGAGAGCAGTAGCTATCCCGTAGCACTGCTGTGCAGACGAAAGGAGAAAATGTGTGTTACACACGCCGGTGAAGAAAAAGACATCTGAAGAGACGAGGCACATGTGTCCCAAGTTTACGAACCTGGCTCCTAGAAGCCAATGCCCCTGCTTCCTAGATCAGTGCGCTCAGTGAAGCTGCAATACAGCTACTGAGCTTTTCATATCCATGTTGGAGACCTGAAAGATGGCACATTTCTCTGCATGATTCTTTCTTTTTTAGACCTAGAACACTGAGGCCTTGAATCCGATCAACCCTAATGCATTCCCTCCTAATTATCTCACATACTCTGCCTTACGAGGTATGATTTTAGGTACCCTGTGAATTTCCCCTCCCCACGAAACTCTCCCACACATACATTCATTGGGCATTTACTTTTTGTTGTGCCCCCACTATGTGCCTACTTTAGACAAAGGAGATACAGTAGTAAACAAAATACATTCTATAAAGGATCTGCCTTTGCAGAGCTTACATTGTGGGGGCAGGAGGTAGTGGACAGACAACAAACAGATGAGATCATGACAGACTGAGTTAGTAGCACAAAGACAAGAACAGTGTGATGTGGGAATACTTGGAGGAAGCCCCTTCAGAGAGAGGGTGGTCAGGGAGGGCTTGCTTAGGAGTTAGATTTGAGCTGAATCTGAAGCACGAGATGCAGATGCTAAGTGCTGGGAGAGACCTCTTCCTTTGCCTAAGGTCTTGAAGGTTTGTCCTTGAAGCTATCATCCCTCATTTGCTTTTTTCTTAGCAGAAGGTTTAGAGAAGGCAGACAGCTGAAAGTGGTAAGTACCTGAGGAGGGGTCAGCACTACCAAGAGCACACAGTAGCTAGGAATCTGGAAGGGGGGAGATGGACAATACCAAAGAAAACAATTTACCTAACACACAACTTTGCCTAGTGTTGGCATATCCATCACATACTCTTTGGTATATCTTATGCACCTAATAGTATGCATGATGGATTAATGACTGAGCATGATCGTCCTCCATGGTGGGTGCTTCACCCATGCCCTAAAGGGTTGGCCTGGGGTTATGCTGGGGGGAGTGGTAGGGGCACTTGGGACCTGACTGGCAATGACTTGGATCATGGGAGAGAGCTAAGGTCAGGGTGAGAGGGAACAGGGCCAAGTAGGGCTGGGAAAATAAACAGAAGGCATATGGTCAAGAACGAGTGGATGGACTGGGAGCCAAGTTGGGGGCGGGGGTAAGGGGGAGCACTGAGCAAAAGTTGGTGCCCTGAGGAAACCAGCCAAGCGCTGTGGCATGGGAATGAGCTCTGGGTCATTGAAATTATTTTCAGAGCATGGACCAAGCCACCCACTGTTTGAAACAGATGGACATTTAGGCAAATAGAATCAGCTGTAATCATCTGCACTTCTGAGCATAAGAAGAAATGTATGCCTGGTGTGTGTGTGTGTGTGTGTGTGTGTGTGTGTGTGTGTGTGTGTGTAAGGCCGTGGCCTTTTACTCTTTTGTTATATGCAGCTGAGTTTCATATCGGTGAACATCACACATGCCACCAAGAACTGTTTTAGAATTCAAAAATTTCTTCATTCTTGGGATAAAAGCCAAGTTTCCAAGTCATTTCAAGGCTATAACTATTGACTCATTAATTCCAAGTTTAAAAACATCAAAACATATATATGCTGTTTTGAAAGTCGTATTTATTTGTTTTGTCTACTTAGAATATTGTGGGCACTCAGGCTAAGTCAGGCACCTACTGAATAGTATCTAATGGGGTTCAGGCAGGTAATGACATGGCTGTCACAATGGAGGTGGATTTTCAAGGCTAGTTATAGAAACTCCTTTCACAGGTGATTGGAGAAATCTTTTAATCATTCTATTTTTAAATTTTTTTTAATGTTTATTTCAACAGAGAGATTGTGAGCGGGGGAGAGGGGCAGAGAGAGAAGGAGACCCAGAATCCAAAGCAGGCTCCAGGCTCCAAGCTGTCAACACAGAGCCCGACACAGGGCTCAAACTCATGAACCCATGAGATCATGACCTACGCCGAAGTCAGACCCTTAACCAACTGAGCCACCCAAGTGCCCCTTAATCATTCTATTTTTTAAAAAAAGGTACTTGGGGGACACCTGGGTGGCTAAGTCAGTTAAGTGTCTGACTCCTGATTTTGGCTCAGGTCATGATCCCAGGGTCGTAGGATTGAGCCCTGCATCAGCCTTTGCGCTGGGTGTGGAGCCTGCTTAAGATAGTCATTCTCTCTTGGGGCACCTGGGTGGCTCTGTTGGTTAAGCGTAGACTTCGGCTCAGGTCATGATCTCGTGGTCCGTGAGTTCAAGCGCCACATCAGGCTCTGTGCTGACAGCTCAGAGCCTGGAGCCTGCTTCAGATTCTGTGTCTCCCTCTCTCTGCCCTTGCCTTGCTCACACTCTGTCTCTCTCTCAAAAATAAATAAATGTTAAAAAAAATATATAGTCATTCCCTCCCCCTCCGCACTCATACACATGCCCTGGAGCATTCTCTCTCTCAGAAAAAAATTGTACTTGGGATACATGGTGGTGATACGGCAAGAGCAAATTGAATCTGTTTTTAAAAGTAACAGTTAATTGTAAAAGATAGGAGCATCATGAAAGAAAAGAGTATTTTCTGTTCATATTTACTGAGAGGTGGCAGTTATTAGCTAGAGTTAAGACTTCAGAGTGTCAGACTAAGTGAAACTTTGTGCACACATTAAAAGCATTATTATTGAGTGGTGACTGATACCGAAGAACACATTAATAATTGCGGGGGGCTGCCTAGAAAAGCCTGGAATAACAAGCAGGCAACTCCGGCCTCTGATAAAACTCATGTTTGCTCCAAGCAGCTTAATAGTAAAGTTTTCCTTTCGTTGGTTTTCTTCACCGGCTCTACGTGGTGAATAGCCTAATCTTGAGAAAATACATCGCAGTATCCGTTTTAACAGAATATGTGTGTTTTATCATTGTGGCCATGTCCTGGTGTTTCTGTCGTCCTTGTCTGGGGTCAGTACTGCGCTCAGCTCTGCTTCTCAGGCTGGTGGAGCTCTCCAGGGAGGGTCCGTGCCTGGAGGAGTTAGTCTTGTGTTGTGTGTCTAATCCCATAACAGTCACAGAGCCCCGTAAAAATAAAACAGATGCACATCTGCCCACAGCGGCTTAAGTGTGTTATTATTACCTGAAGACAATAAATGACCTCTTAAATTCTCATCCCAGCCCTACAATTCATGCATCCGTCAGTTACTCCACAAGTTAAATGGAAGCTCTAATACCCAATTTTAAATGAAACTCAATATGGTTTCTCTGATGTCTCTCCAGGGAGATTTCATCTTGTCAAGGTTTGTCTTTCAGAGATACCCTCTTTGACTCTAGCTTCACCAGGTCCTGATCTCCCTCCTCATACAAATAGTGTGTCCCTGCCCCCACATTTCAGGTCACAAGTGAAGAGAAAGTGATGAATTGAGAATTATCTGGAGATAGTCTTTCCTTGGTGGAATGTTTAAATCCTACTCCTCATGGTATTGAATCTAGAGAATGAATTATGCACAGCTGAAAAGCAGGGAAGTTTCTGGTTCAGGGGACACATTTACACGTCACTCCCTGCTGATGCCCAGTTCATTATGAGGGACAGCCACGGGAGATTTCACATCCGCCTTTTGTTAGAGAGGGAGCCAGGAAGGAGGCACTCAGGCAGAATCGTGTCGTGTTGATACAAGGCTTTTCAAATGAAAACTCCCTGATTTAAGTGTCTGCTGTGGAACTGAATCTCTTTTTCCCCTCAGATTGAGTTGATAACACAGATTCTAATGCAGAAGTGGTCTTGGAAGAAAACTTGGGGTTTCTTCCTTGGGCTTCATGTTTTCAAAATATTTATAGGTTATTTTAGAATGATGCCACTTGTAAGAGAAGGAAATAGAGCCAACGATTGGCTAAATCTCTTTGTAAACGTTTATGGTATTTGTGAATCCTTTGAAGTATTTGCAAAATGGCCATTTCTGTTAAAAGGACACAAAATTACTTCTGAATCAAAAGCTATGTTTGCAAGTGTGTTTGAAGTTACATACCCCCACCCCCACCCTTTCTTTACCTGGTAGTAGGAACAGGCCAACCTTGACAAACCTTAAAAACTGAAGGCAGAGTAGACCCACCCATCATGTGAGACAAGAACTAAAAGTGAGGCCTTGACCTGGACCACGTGTAAGTCCAATGGTTGGTAAACAAAAGGTGTTCTTATGGCTCCCTGGTGCTTCTTCCACCTTGGCACATATGGAGACATGGTACAAACGACTTCTGAGACACTTTGAAATGAACATTAATACCTGGTCAGCGGGACATGGCTTCCTGTGAAGCAGTGAAATCTTTAAATGTCATTGAGGAAACCACTTGGGTTATGGATTATTATAAGGGCTTCAGGAATCCTTATGTGCTCAAACTAAAGTAAGTTTCTCAGGTGAAAGAAAAACCCCCATTATTCTTTGTACCTCTTTCCCAGGCTGCTCTTTGTTTTCATTTATGTGAAACAGGGTGAAGGGTGCATTGCATGTGTTTAGCCTAGACTGGTAGAGGTATATTCTCCCAGTGATGGGGGAGCGTGTTGCAAATAGAGATTGTTATGAGAGAGAAGACAGACGGTCACAAATATGGGTATAGCTGTCAGATGTCAGTATAAAATGTGTGAATGGAATGTATTGGCATAGAGTGGGTTGAATTTTCAGAACCTTTTATGTTGCATGTGAAGTTTCCAGTTGCATTCAGACTCCTGTAGTCAGTGGCATGAAGAAGGTAACTTAAGTCAGGAAGGTGCTTTAATGGTTCTGCTTCAGAATGGGTTTGGGTTCAATCTAAGCCAAACGGAGCCTCCTTACCAGAGCAGCAGACTACAGTAGTCAACCACTTAGAGAGGGCTGTTCTTCTGCAGATGGTCGTGTCTAAACTTGGGAAGCCTGGCAGACTCAGACGTTAGTTGTAGGGGGAAGAAATCAAAATCAAAATAAGTTCCACATGCTTCCTTTCCAAAATTAATTTCTCAGACTCCTCTCCTTATAGCCGCACACCCAAAACAGGACCAGAGCCAGGATCCTGGGACACCTGGCTTATCCTGAGCCTTGCCCAAAGAAACACTATTTCCTTCAAAAGGGAGTGATCGGTCCATGTGTGAAGGGAGGAAATGAGGAAACTCGCTGCCTCCCACCCCCACCCCCCACGTATGGCTGTGATTTATTTGTAAGGGTTAGGTTGGGGCCCAGAGAGAAAATGAATTATGGAAGAAATAATTTCACTTAAGGGCCACACATGATGCTAGAGGACATCTTCTGTATTTGTCAAAATTTAGAGAGACGCTCCTCTGCAATAATTCACAAACCTTGCCAAATTTATTCTTGGACAACAAAATTGTAGGATATTTTGTAATGGGTTTAAGGGCCCATAACTGGTAAGGTGATAAAATTCATGCTTTGATTTCCATGGTGTGGGGCTTGCCAAGTCTTTATCCAGGCTTTGCTCAGTAGGCGAACTCAAGTCTGTCCCATAAAATTCCTTTTGTTTCAGTAAGCAGAAATGCACTTTCTAATTTATATGGCTGAATAACGGCTGCAAAGCATAGACTGGCTGTACTTCTTTGTGCCCTGCCCACCACCACGTGTTGAATACAGAGACAAAATCAACACATTGGCCCCGGCCTGAGGCTGTCCTTTTTCTGAAGGCACTCTCCATGGGCAAGTCAGAACTGTGACTTTGTGTGCTGGAGGTACACAGGGATTTCTGTTTTTCTGTGTTTTTCTTTCTCCTGATTGCAAAATAGATTCATAGCCAGCTTTGCAGAAAGACCCTCCAAATATCATGAAAACCGTGTATTAATATATTGTGGTTATTGGTTTATTTTTAAGTAGGAACAGTGAATGCGAGTTCATTTTAAAATTTAAATGCCAGTCAAAATATGGTGTCCCAAAGACCATCGTGCTTCAGAATTGTCTTCTGTCTACTTTCAGTGGTGCTGTACTTACTAGGTTTTAAACACACAGTGATCTGGTTAAAAATCTGACTGAAAGCCACCAAGTAGAGGGCTTCCTTTTCTGCACGGATGGCACAAAGAGAAGTGTTTCTGGCCCGGAGGCCAGATTGCAGGTTATGGAAGAATAAACTGTTGTTTCTGTGTAGAAGACATGCTGACGATCCAAACAGAATAAACCTTGCACAGTGTATTCTCTTTATTTTGTAGAATTTGGTATTACTTACCTTTCTTAGCCATTTATATTTCTTGACTGAGTCTTTGGAAATTAGTAAACTTTAAAATTAGTATTTTGAGGGGTGCCTGGCTGGGTCAGTTGGAAGTCTAGGTATTATCTGTCACTGTGCAGAATTAGTACAGTATTATTAACTGTATTCCCCATGCCATATATTACATCCCCAGGACTTATAACTGGAAATTTGTACCTCCTGACCCCCTTGACCCATTTCACAGGCACCCCCTCTTTCCCATGTAGCAGTTATCACTGTGTTCACTCTATGAGTCTGGGTTTTGTTTTCTTAGAAGTGAAATCATTTGTCAATCATTCTTATAAGTGAAATTGTTTGTCTTTTCTGTCTGACTTAGTGTGAAACTCTCATAGTCCATCCATGTTGTCACAAACGACAAGATTTCCTTTTTTGTGGCTGAGTAGCTCTGGTGTGTGCGTGTATGTGTGTATCATCACATCGTTAAGATTCATGGACACTTAGATTGTTCCATGTCTGGGCTATTATAAGTAATGTTGCAGTGAACATAGGGGTGCATGTGTCTTTTCAAATTAGTGTTTTTGTATTCTTTGGCTAACCACCCAGAAGTGGAATTGCTGGATCATATGATAGTTCTATTTTTAATTTTTTGAGGAACTCCATACTATTTTCCATGGTGGCTGCGCCAGTTGATGCCCACCAACACTGTGTGTGGATCCCTTTTCTCCACGTCTTCATCAACACTTGTTATTTCTTGTCTTTATGACGCTGGCCATTCTAACAGGTGTGCAGTGATACCTTTTTAAAAAATGTTTTTAATGTTTTTGTTTATTTTTGAGAGAGGGAGAGAGACAGAGCACGAATGGGGGAGGGCAGAGAGAGGGAGACATAGAATCCAAAGCAGGCTCCGGGCTCTGAGCTGTTGGCACAGAGCCCGACATGGGGCCGAAACTCACAAATTGCGAGATCATGACCTGAGCTGAAGTCTGACGCTAAACCGACTGAGCCACCCAGGTGCCCCGGCGTGCAGTGATATCTTATTGTGGTTTTGATTTTCATTTCCCTGACGATTTATGGTGGGCATCATCAAAAAGGTGGAGTACCTTTCCGTGTGCCTGTTGGTCATCTGTATGCCTTGGAGAAGGAATGTCTATTCAGTTCCTCTGCCCATTTTTTAATTGGATTAGTTTGTTGTTACTTAGTTGTAGAAGTTCTTGATATATTTTGGATATTAACCCCTTATTGCTTAATTCATTTACAAATGTCTTCTCCCATTCAGTAGATTGCCTTCTCATTTTGTTGATGGTTTGCTTTGTTGTGCAGACGCTTTTTAGTTTTATGTAGTTACACTCAGCTATCATTGCTTTTGTGGTCCTTGTCTTTGGAGTCAGATCTGAAAAAAACATTAAGACCAACAAGCTTACCACCTGTTTTCTTCTAGGAGCTTCATGGTTTCACATCCCATATTCAACTCTGTAATCCATTGTAAGTTAATTTTTGTATATGGGTAAGGTAGTGGTCCAGTTTCATTTGCAAGTAGCTGTCCAGTTTTCCCATCACCATTCATAGAAGAGATGGTCTTTCCCTGTTGTATAGTCTTACCTCTTTTGTCTTAAATTAATTGATCATACATATATGTGTAGGTTTATTTCTGGGCTCCCTATTCTGTTCCATTGCTTTATGTGTCTTTTTTTAAAAAATTAAAAAAAATTTTTTTTTTACACTTTATTTATTTTTGATAGAGACACAGCACAAGTGGGGCAGGGGCAGAGAGTTGGAGACACAGAATCCAAAGCAGGCTCCAGGCTCCGAGCTCTCAGCATGGAGCCCGAGGTGGGGCTCAAACTCACAAACCACGAGATCATGACCTGGGCCAAAGTCGGACACTTAACCAACTGAATCACCCAGACCCCTAAAAAATTTTGTTTAATGTTTATTTTTGAGAGAGCATGAGCAGAGGATCGATCCTAAGTGGGCTCTGTGCTGATAGCAGCGAGCCCACTGTGGGGCTCAAACTCACAACCTGTGAGATCAGGACCTGAGCCAAAGTCGAACGCCCAACCAACTGAGCCACCCAGGGGCCCGTATGTGTCTGTTTTTATACCATTACTATTCTGTTTGGATTAATATAGCTTTGCGATATAGTTTGAAACCAGGGGGCATGAGACCTCGGGCTTTATTCCTCTTTCTCAAGATTGCTTTGGCTATTTGGGGTCTTGTGTGCATCCATACAATTTTTTATGTTCTAGTTCTGTAAAAAATGCCATTGGAATTGCATTGAACCTGTAGATTGCTTTGGGTAGTATGGGCATCTTAACAATATTCTTCCAGTCCAAGAATATCTCTCCATTTGTCGGGATCTTTTTCAATTTCATTCATCAGTGTCTTGTATGAATTATTTTAACTCCTACCTTCAGAAAGACTGGGTATCCACATTTGTCAGGGAAGACTATAATTCCTGCCCTGCTTTCCTCATAGGATTCTTTCAAGGATCAAAATGGGAGCATGAAATCATTTAAAAATAATAGAAAAATTCCTTGTGTTATCCAAACATTTCTGAATAATCAGGAGCTGGTACTTGTGTATTGTAATCTAGATTGACAGTGAAAAAATTATAATGAAATCTTAGGATTTTAGAATGTGTCCACAGAAAAGCTAAGACCAGTAAATACACTCTCACCAGCCCTGAGTTTAATACTTGGAAGATCAGTTTCCTTCCGTGAACTGTGTGGTCACCTGAATAAATTAGGCTTGAATATGTTGAAGTTGCGCCTGTAGGAAAAGTGGGAGCTGAAGGAATTGGGAAGAGCAAAGCATGGATGGCAAAGCAGGAATGGAATTCTTTTTGCATTTTGGAGCCACCTCACTTCCTAGGGGTTAGGAAGAGCACCAGCCCTTCTGCGGAGAGGGGGCCTGGACCCAGCACTCTGCCTCAAAAATCAGAAGGCTTTGCACCTTGAGATGAGAACTAATAAAGGGAGCAAAAGACAACCACAAAGTGAAATGAATTGTGAGTATCTTGGTGACATTTGGAGGAAGGTAGATAAAAATATTCTACTCAGCATGGATTGTAAATAGAAATTATCTGTATGGTTCCATGGCTATTAGTTTGAAGTAGGTATGGAAATCTATTTATTTGATGCATTGTCGTTGTTTTATTTTAGAAAACCTAATAGAAGCTTCTGGCTTTCTGAGTCGGTAGAGCATGTGACACTTGATCTTGGGATCATGAGTTCAAGCCCCACACTGGGTGTAGAGCTTACTTTAAAAAAAAAAAAAAGAAGGAAGGAAAGAAGGAAAACTTAACCTTCCTTCCCTCACCCTCACTCTTGGTCTGCCCTCCATTCTGCTTTTCCCACAGGTCCCCTAGTGCCGGTTGCTCTTACTGTCACTGTTGGGGGTGGGGTGAGTTGATTCTGGGGACTGCAGCTGTGTTGGTTAGAGAGGGGATGTGGCAGAGGCTAGAGTGGTGAGTCTAGTAACTGATTAACAGTTTTTCTGAAGCAAAAATCAGGTGCTATTTCATTGTTTGTCTGGTCTTCCCAATTTTACTTGCTTTTGTAGATATGAAAGATTGTTTATTTAGATATGAAAGATTGTTCCCCTTAGGTGAATGTTATCAAGAAACACCCAGAGGAGATGTGATTCATTGACAGCACTTGTAGCAAATGAATGACCTGCTTCCCTCTTCTCATGGCTACCTGTTCCTTTGTTGCACATTTCTGTTAGGAAACCACAGAACATCTCTACTCACTTGTATATAGATTATCTGTCTAAAACACAGACCTGACAGTATTGCTCCTGCTTTGTGGTTGGTTGTTTTTAAATCATCTGGACCAAAAATATTGTCCCAATTTGGCTAGATGTCACCTAGCACAATTCTGGACCCCGATGCCTCATCCTGCAACAATACATTGCATGGTAAAGCAAAAGCTTTGCAGTACTGCCTAAAGAAGAAGCCATCAGAAACATACATCAACTGCCAAAAGTTATACCTGTAAAAGAAAATTAAGCAGTTCAAAATGTTCTAAATTTTGAATTATCTCTACTGAGATTTTACATAATTTACATAGTCATACAAAGTTGACTAGGTATTAAAAGCAAATGATTTTGTGTAATAAATGATAGACTAAAACAACACACGTTATTAACCAGAAACTCAAAAACCTTTCATATGTTGTATAAAAGTAGTAACAATGGTCACATTATCTGAAATGCCAGTATCGTGAGGTTTTGTTTTTTGTTTTAGGTCTTCAGGGGAAGAGAATTTTAGAGATAAGAGTGCTTCTGGGGATGGATGAATATTTTTATTTAAAAATAAAATCTTTCGCACTGCAAGTAGAAAGCAGATCTTTATTGCTGTAGGCTTAATAAGCACTCCAAATAGAAGCCTTTTATAAATTCAAAAATTTTTGTGTAAAACGAGATTTTTCTGTCATATATCGCCGTGCTTAAAAATATTTATCTCTACCTTTTGTGACTAAAGAAAGAAGGAACGCTTGGAGAAATTCCTGGTTTTAGGCCTAAGGTGAGAAATGTCCAAGTTGGGCCTGGAACATTTTGCCATCCCAGAAAGCAAAGAAGTTATCAGAGACTCCCAGGACTTTGTCAGCAGAACTCAGAAACCAGCTTGAATAAGTTCTTACAAGCTTACACATCAGTAAAGACATAGACTGTGGTGGGTTGAAACGTGGATTGAAACCTACTTGCTAGGAGTTCCTAATTATACTTCAGAATTAAAAACCTCATTAGTCATGTTGGGAGACTATTAGAGAACTACCTCGTTGTTTTGAAAAAAATGGTCAATAAAGCGAATCATTTGTTAATATGACCAGTACCTCAGAGGGGAAATTTCTCTTTGTAGAATTATGCTAGGTAGTAAATCAAAAATGAGTGACAGAATATCACTTTGAAGTCTCTAAACAAATGTCATTAATGGTTAACAATATCCCAAAAGGAGTCAGACATTATGTGCCTCCTGATGGAAGTTCAAACACTGCAAGTAAGTAGTCCTGCCTCCAAACCCCCAATTAGAACTTGAATCATATCTGGCCTCTAGATCAAATGACCCATTTATAGAATGGCATGCAGTGAGCAAAATCCAGATTGTGAAACTGTACAAGACAACCCACTTCCTTCAACTATGTATATATGTATATTTTTTTAATTTATATGTATATGTTTATATGTATATATGTTTATATTTACATATATGTTTACATGTATATGTTAGAAATGGAGAAGAAATTATAAGATGATGCATATTTGATATTAAGAAATTATTTTTACTTTTAGATGTGATAATGCTATTTGAAGTTTTTTTCAAATGTCCTTATCTTTTAGAGACACATACTGAAATACTTGTACACAAAATGATAAGCTTGGTATTTACTTCAAAATAGACTGGCGTGGGGAATGGAGGGTAGGCTTTGGGATGGAGAGTATTGACTGTAGCTTAAATGGAGTAGGATTGGCCAATATTAGTAATTGTTGAAGCCAAGAAGTGAAGACAACTGGTTTGTTATTCTGTTCTGTCTACTTTCATATGTTCAAAAACTTTCAAAATAGGATTTATATATATATAATTTTTCAAAATGAAAGTTTATGCACACATTTTGCATAAAATTATGTCAAGTGTTAATATGTTGCACAGAACTAGTAAAATCACAAGGTTTCAACCAGGTTTAAACATTAAAATTCTTTTACTAGAGTACAGCTGTTAGAATGCCAAAATCTAAAACACTGACAGGGGCGCCTGGGTGGCTCAGTTGGTTAGGCGACCCACTTGGTGTCAGGTCATGATCTCACGGTTCATGGGTTCGAGCCCCACATCGTGCTGACAGCACAGAGCCTGGAGCCTGCTTCAGATTCTGTGTCTCCCCCCATCTCTACCCCTCCCCTGCTCACGCTCTATGTCTCTGTCTCAATAATAACTAAACGTTAAAAAAAAAAAAATTTAAAACACTGACAGCACCAAATGCTGGTGGGAATGTGGATCAACAGGAACTCTCATTGATGGCTGGTGGGAATGCAAAATGGGCACAGCCACTTTGGAAGACATTTTAGCAATTTCTTATCAAAGTAAACATTCTTATCATATATTCCATCAGTAGGGCTTTTTGGTATTTATCCAAATGAATTGAAAACTTATTTCCAAACAAAAGCCTGCACATGGATGTCTGTAGCAGCTTTATTCATAATTGCCAAAATTTGAAAGCAACCAAGATGACCTTCAGTGAGTGAGTGGTGCCTTCACACAGTGTAACAGAGCTCAAAAGAGATGAGCTGTCAGGCCATGAAAAGACGTGAAGGAGCCTTAAACGCACATCACTAAGTGAAAGAAGCCAATCTGAAAAGGCTACATGCTGTATGATTCCAACTGTATGATATTCTGGGAAAGGGAAAACCATGGAAACAGTAAAAAGATCAGTGGCTGTCAGGGATTGGTGGGAGGAAGTTATGAATCAGCGGAGCAGAGGATTTTTAGGTGGGTGTTGTGTTTCCCTAAACTACTCCGTGCAACACTACAATAGTGGTTACACGTCATATATGTGTGAAAACCCATAAAATATAGGACACCAAGAGTGAACCCTAATGTAAACTATGGACTTTGGGTGATAATGATGTATCAGTGTAGGTTCGTTGATTGTAATAAATGTACCAGCTGGTGTGGGATGTTGATAGTAGGGGAGGCTGTGTGTGTGGGGGGACAGAGGGTGGGTATATGGGAAAAGTCTCTACTTCAATTGAATTTGGTGTGAACAGCTGTAAAAACCAATGACACAAAACTATAGATAACAAAATATTTTGAACAAAACCTTTTCTGTATATGCCACTCTGATGAAAAGTTGGGGAAATCGGTATCATGAAATGGTCAGAGAAATATATTAACATTAGTCTTCTTTCCCAGTTTCATAAAGGGGAGATCTATGCAGTTAGGCAGTACATGTCTTTCAAATTATTCAAATGTTTTTATACTTTTTGTAAAGGCTTTGTCCAAAGCTTTGAGAGAGAGAGAATGCTAGGTGAGAATTTTTTTCTAATGAAACCTATATGAAGCCTGTTTCTGAAGTGGGTTTTCTTTAAAGCTGATTAAAAAAAGTAAGTTTGTAGCTTACCTACTGCCCTGCTTATCTTACATGGGATGGGGGGAGTCGGGGAGCACATGCCTGCATTCAGCAATTTTATCGAAAGCCTACTCTGTCTGAACTGGACTAGGCACCAGGGGTATACAAAGAATAAAATGGACAAAATCCCTGTCCCCATGGAGCTTCTGTCCTGTGTCTGCGAATAGATAAAAAGAATAGGAGATAATGATGATGCCCCTTAATGAAGTGGCATTGAGGGGAGCTTGAAAGAAATGAGGGAGAGTGCACCTCAAAACTGGGGAATGGTCCTGGCTGCAGCCATAGCAAATGCAAAAGCCTTGAGGAGGAAGTGAGGAGAGTCCAAGCCAGAGTCACAAGGCTGGTCTGGATGGAGTGGAGTGAGAGACAGTGACTGGGAGCAGAATGTAGAAAGCCTTGTAAAGCTTGGTAAGAACTTCAGATTGTGCTCTGAGATGAGCAACCAGTGGAGGATTTTTATTTATTTATTTTTTTTAGAGAGCACACAAGCAGGGGAGGGGACAGAGAGAGGGAGAGAGAAAATCTTTAGCAGGCTCCATGCTCAGCAAGGAGCCTGATGCAGGACTCAGTCCCATGACCCTGGGATCATGACCTGAGCCAAAAATCAAGTGTTGGACACTCAATTGACTGAGCCACCCAGGAGCGCCTGGAAGGTTTTAAATTAAGAGAAAGCATCTGATTTTTGCCAGTAGGATAGCTCTGGCTGCTGTGTTGAGAACACGTGGTGAGGGGGCAAGGGTGCAAGTTGGGAGGCCAGTGAAAAGACTATTGCCAAACATCAGGTGAGCATTGACCAAAGTTTGAAAATACTTGGAAGGTAGAGCCAGTAGAATTTGCTGGTGGATTGGATGTGGTGGTGAGGGAGACGGAGGAGGCAAGAATGGGTGTTGTGTTTTTAGCCTGACCAACTGGATACAGTGGAGCTCCCATTTACATCCCCAAAGAGGAGTGCAGGAGGAGGCACTGTTTGCAGATGCTTGTAATGAAAGTACAGTGAAGTTGTGTACAAGATAAAGGGGACTGTAGCGCACACGGTTAGGGACCTTTTTAATACCACACATAGACTTAAGGATGAAAATGAGACTTTAAATTACATCAGAAAAATCGGTATCTCAGAACCTAAAAAACATGGGAGTCCGGGGGGGGGGGGGGAGGTGTGGGATAATACTGCATGAACAACACATGAAATTTAATGGTATCATAACAAATATGTAGAAGAGAGAGAAAGAAGAGAAAAGACTCAGCCAAAGCAGACATTTTAGAGTCTGGACCAGGGTTCCTGACCTTGAAATGGGTATCTTTTATGTTCCGGAGTTAATTTTTTCCTTGTTTGTCTTTTTCTAGTTGGGGAATGGCGGTCAATGTGTATTCTACCTCGATAACCCAAGAGACTATGAGCAGACATGACATCATCGCATGGGTTAATGACATAGTATCTTTAAACTACACAAAAGTGGAACAGCTTTGTTCAGGTAAGAGATTATTTTATTAAGCCTGTATTTACCTAAATGTTTACTGCTATTATCTGGAATATTAGTTTATGAACCACAGATGATACATCTTGGGTGGGGAAAAAAGAATTATCAGTATTGATACATAATTAAAGGGACAAAACTCAGATATAACTAAAAAATGTGTGTGTGTCGGAGGGGGGATGATAACGGGCATCTAAGAGCATAGAGGCGTCCCAATGCATATTATGAACGGTTTCTGTAATGCCTTGTAATTGGATTTATAGGCTTCTTATCTCTCATCCCATCAGCCACCACTCTTGCGTTCCTAAAACACAAGTTGGGTCTTATAACCCCTTCTTTAAAAACCTGGACACCATGTTGTCCTTCCTATAGGATAAAATTCATTCTTTTGCATGGCTGATAAAGTCCTTTCTGTTCTTGCTGCATCCTGTCTCCTCAGTTTCTACATCTACGTGCCCCCCATCCTGCCTGCTCCCCCTCCCCCGGTGCCTCAGTCCCACAAAATACTCTTTGTTCCCTACAGATGGCCTTTTGCATCCCATAACTTGTTTTCATGCTTCTTTTGCTGAGAAAGTCTTTCTTGTTCTTTTCATTCATGTTAAAATCTCATCGACACTTTAAAATCCAACTCAGTTGTTGTCCCTCGGAAGGGTTTCCCAGATTCCCCCAAAACACGGTGCCCACTCTTCCAGAGTAACACTTAACCACACTGTGCCAGAAGGTCCAGCTCCCACTCCTCTGAAGGAACCAGGAGTCCTTGAGGACAGGACTGTGTTTTATTCTTTGTCAGATGCCTAAGGTGGCACCATGCTTGGTATAAAGTAGGTCTGTGGGGAATAGATGTTGAGTTTAAGAAAAAAGTAATTAAGATTTAACATCGATGATAAAGCAGGAGCATGTTACAAAAACGTGCCACTGATAAAGTAATTCATTCTTGGAATGTTTATCAAAGAAATAGTCTTCCTTTGGAAATAGGAAGTGTATTCTACTTGTGAACTTACAGGTAAGAGATTTCCTCCCTGGCTCTGACATAAAAATGGTGTTAGAAAATATTCCTGAACTGTGTTCATGTGAAATTCCACAAGGCATAACAGATACAAGGGAGTTAGCAGGTTTAGCTGCCGTAGTGCTGTCTGTGCAACAGAAAGACCTTCTCCTGTCTTTCCTAGGGGGTCATGTGTAAAAGGATTTCATGAAGTGTAGCCAGAATTTGGAAAGCCCCCAGTGGTCACCCGCAGATAAGCCTGAGTCCAATGCCTCCCAGGGAATATATTCTCCTTTCTCCAGGTCAAGATTTGAGAACAGACCAGAGGACAGTCTTTCACTACTATTGACACCTCTTCTCCCGTGATCATTTGTCCCCCAAGGAGGACAGTGAGGTTGGCTGGAACCTACGCATTACCTTACTCCCCCTCTCTGTGCCCAGGCCTCAAACAAGTCCTGTGATTTGTGAGGTCGATAATGGATGCTCACCAGCCAGTTCTTTGCCCTTGAGCACAAGCTAAGAAAAGCTAGCTTGGACTGTGAGAACGTGCGAGGTATATATTGTTGGTCTGTTGAAATGACTCCCACAGCCACAGTCAGAAACAACCCCTGTTGCATCTAACTCAGCTGCAGATCTCCACTCAGATTTGATGGCACTCTTCTTGCTGTGCATTCTGGAGCACTCCGGTGTTTTAGTTTTGACTTGCTGGGGAAAAACTGTCGTTAGCGGTTCGTTCCCTTGTTACTAACCCAGATCCCTTCAGCCTCGTAATTGCTTGGAGTTCGTTTCTCCACAGCACCTGGCACATAACTGTTGCCTCAGAAATGCTCCTTTTAGGGGGAATGAAAATCAGTTTGCAACTGCTAGGGGCAAAGACAGGAATGTGTCTTACTCTCAAAGTGGGTGTATGCACATGTGGATAAGGGGAACGGGGTTGGTTATATAGAAAAGAGGCCAGAAGGAAGGAGTTAGGTAGTAAAGGAGCCCCCTAACAGCTTTCTCTCTGATGACCACGGAGAGGTTTTGCTAGCAAATGCAATGAGGGGCCATTTAGGATTTTTAGATAGAGTCGTAATAGATGCAATAGATGTTTGAGTAATATATGTAGTTTCTCTGCAGATCTTTCAGATTTGTAGTAAGGCGAATTCAACAAAATTTTAAGCAGAATTTTGGAAAGATTCTTCTACAGTTATCTTCAAGCACTGGTATGCATTTTGCAACCATTTGTACCCACATTGCTATCAAGCATGGGTTGATGGCACACCTGTGGAAACCATTTGGCTCCCTACCGAACAGATAATTGTCATTAAGAGGACTCCCTGGCTACCTAAGGTTACAAGGCTGATGATTTGTTCAGAAGAATAAAGTAGGTTTAAAGGTTCCTTTCTGCTCTGAAACAGGTTTTACTATGATCTCTGTACTACAGAGGGTCACGTGTGTGTTTGTTTGTTTGTTTGTTTAGTTGTGTTTGCTTAAATCATGTTAATCCGTAGGGTACAGAAGAGGTCTCTTATTTTAGGCAGTAGTTGCCTCAAACTGTGGACCATACGCATGTATCTCCTGTGGGGCTGCTTAAAAATGCAGATTCTTAGGACCCTTGACCTGGCAAACCAGGATCTCCAGATGTGAAGCCTAAAATCTGCATTTTAACAAGCACCCCAAGTACTTCTGTGCTGTAGCCAAGGGCTTGCAGTGCATTTTAGAGAAACCCCAAACCACTAAAAATGAAGTTAAAATATCCAAAATCTATCAGGCACGGTTTCCTCATTCATAATTTAGTCTCTGATTCTTCAGCAGTGGCATCTAGCAGGAAGATGCTGTCTTTCTATTTATTTATTTATACCCTTCATTGTTCTAGAAGACATTGAAGACAGCTAGGACAGTGCTATTAGGACAAGAACAAACAAATACTGGTGACCTAAGTGATTTCTCCTCATCATACTTAAAAGTAATCAAATTCTTGGATGGTATTTTTCTCTTCAACTTTTATTTTGATTACTTCAGTTGTCTATGTGTGATTGTATTTTAGTATGCTGTGGTAAAATATAAATTAAGTTCACGTATTTATGGGGCGCCTGGGTGGCTCACTTAAGCGCCCACTTCGGCTCAGGTCATGATCTCGCTATTTGTGGGTTTGAGCCCCACGTCAGGCTCTGTGCTGACAGCTCAGAACCTGGAGCCTGCTTCAGATTCTGTGTCTCCCTCTCTCTCTCTCTGCCCCTCCCCTGCTTGCGTTCTGTCTCTATCTCTCTCTCTCAAAAATAAACAAACATTAAAAAAAAATAATTTCATGTATTTAAACTGATTTTTTTTTTCTTATTCAATAAAATTATTTCTTTTTACCAAAGACTTATGCTCTAATTCTGGCAGTCCTCCTTTGGCATTTTTTCC
Organism: Panthera uncia; assembly: GCF_023721935.1. Classification (NCBI taxonomy): domain Eukaryota; kingdom Metazoa; phylum Chordata; class Mammalia; order Carnivora; family Felidae; genus Panthera; species Panthera uncia. The sequence goes on along the minus strand of NW_026057586.1, from coordinate 37,356,254 downwards.
CCCATTTGCATTGTTTTCTATTTCTTTTTTTATTTCCAGCTAAAAGATATCCATCCAGCTAATATTAAAACAAATGACAGCTTTTTTTTAGCTCATAGAAAAGTAACATACGGCTTCTTCATGTTTGTGTTCCTTTTTCTTCAGAATTTTCTGCCTTCATATAGCTTTTGTTTCTTATATAAGCATTTTAAAAGTTCTTTAAAGGAGAGGTGTTGTGAGAAGGTCTAATACTTGGAAATAGATTGTGGTAAGTTGCAAAACAATGGAAGTGACTCACTCTTATCTCCTGTTATTTTATCCCAGCGATGTCACCTTATGAAAGTTTGCTCTGAACGGTAAATCTGGGGAGGCACCTAGGTGGGTCAGTTGGTTGAGCATCCGACTTCATTTCATGATCTCAGGGTTCTTCGGGCTCTGTGCTGACAGCTCGGAGCCTGGAGCCTGCTTCTGATATATTCTCTCTCTCTCTCTCTCTCTCTCTCTCTCTCTCTCTCTCTGCCCCTCCCCACTCATGAGCGCATGTGTTTCTCTCTCTCTCTCTCTCAAAAATAAACATTAAAAAAAATTTGAACAGTAAATCTGGGTCATACAAATCATGTGCGTATTTAGTTGGCATTCGCTTCTTGTGAAAAGCAACCTTTATGTCTCAAGTAAAAGATTAGGCTGTATAAAATGGAGAGCAGTATATCAGTGGATATGAATACTACCTATAATAACAGGACACTATACTGCTCACCTAAATCTGTTTTAAAGATGAACAACATATGTGGCTTTCCCCATAGTTGAATACGAGTTTGAACCACATGAAGTACTAGGTTAATTCAGCTTCAGAACACTTTGTTGTATACTTTGTAAAATTCCTAATGCTTTTAGTGGGGTTGAGGTACCTTGTGTTTACTTTCGTACACAGCTCAAACCAGTGAACTGAATATTTTATAAGGTACTACAGAGGGAGGATGGACAGCATGGTGCTAAAAATCCCTAAAAACAACTTTAACAACTTGAGGTGATAGGAAAGGTGGTAGACTATATGGAGGGGAGGAATGGGAAAAAATGGCTAGAGGAGTTTGATGGGGGTGGAAGAAATGTACCTTTTCCTCTCCACCCCTCTTCCCCTGTTCCAATATACCAAATCTCCTTTGAAACACTCCTTTGACATCCATTTTTCTGTGTTGCCATCGTCTCCTATGAACTGGGACCTAAAGCAGCAAAGTCATTGGGTCCACTGCTGAGTCACTGCCTGTGCTTGACCAGCAAGCACGTGACCAGTGGCTCTCCCATACCTCCAAAGCCTAGTGCAAACTGCCCTTTTCTCTCTGTGCAACCTTCCCTTCCTCCTCCTCACCCACTTCCTAGGACAAGCAAGCCACTGACTTGCAGATTCAGAGCTACAAACCCCAGTCAGGTGGACACTGCCTGTAGTGTTACTATACTGGTTAACAGTTCATTGATCTTCCTGAGCATTTTAGTAAAGTGTAATTTGAATTAAACTATTTTTTTTTTCCGATGGAAAATTTAGGTGTTTTTTTCCACCAGCTTAAAAAGAAAGAGAAATGACCAGTATTTGACTGAAGTTTCAATTTGTGCTTCTCCAAATTGTTTCAAGCCCTGTCTTGGATCAAGTTTCTGGTATTTTTTCTCTTCTGGGAAAACTTGTGGATTCACCTGGTCATATTGCAGTCACTGTAGCCACATTCACAATTCTGGGTCCTTGATGGCTCTCTGGAAGGAGCGAGGCTTCAACAGAAACACTCTGGGATTCACAAAGGTGTGGCTGTCTGCCATGCCCCGGGGCCTGTACAGGTGCTGTGGACCTTAGCAGAATATTCTTTGTGACCATTTTCGGCTGCAGTCTGTGCCTGTTAAATAGGTTAAGCCCATTCTATTGTGGTGTCCCCTGTGCCTTCTTTTTTTTGTCCTCAGAGACCTCTTTCAGGAGGACAGGTTAGTGATGAAATCAGCTCAGAGTCTAAATTTAGTAGACCTTCTCTTGTTGGCTCTCTTGAACTGAAACCAAGTAAGGATATTTCATCAGTGTCTGATAGCTCAAGAGCTTACTTAGCTTTATAACATCAGACTATTATTTGCTGTAAGAAATTTAAGTCATCCTGGATTGTGTTACTATTATAGATGTAATTGTATTATAATGGAATATTGTTCATATTGGTGCTGTATTATGTAGAGAGGTAGGGTTTTTTTTGTTTGTTTGGGGTTTTCTTTGGTGACAGTTTCTTTCTCCAGTTCTATTTGACTTCATTTAATTTTAAAATCCATTTACTTTATATCTCCGCCTACTGACTAATTAAAAGAGTAAGGGGGCAAAAAATAAGTTGGGTAATGGTAGGGGTGGTCCAGCCTCAGGTTCTATCACTGCAGTATCCCAACTAATGCCTAGGATGAAAGGGAGTTTGTTTTTTGAGCAGAATATGAAATACTCTAGTTTTTTTTCCCCCTTGTAAATTTGTTTACATATATCTTGATACTTTGATACTGAAAGTAAATATGAGTTGGTGCTTTTGTGTTTTTGTTGGGGTGTTTGTTGGGGTATGTATGCATTTTACCTTCATTGATCAAACTGCCCCTATAAATTTTGTTTTTTATGTATATGGAAGATACATCTTTGAAAGCAGTCAGCCGCATCTTCATCTAGCTCATACTAAGGAGTATTTGGTTCTGATAATCAGTTGAGTTTTATTTGGCACACATGTTTTGAGCCTTTCCTTGGGCTGGGCCCTGGGAACCCAGGTATATAAGACATAGTCACGGTCTTCTAGGAGCTCAGTACAGCAGGGCACTGTCCTTGCAAAAGATTAGAGACAACACTGTGGTAAGTGCTGCTTTGGAAGAGCTTTGGGTATACAAAGAAGGGGTGGGGGTGGGTCATGAGTTTGTGGAGAGAGACCTTCCTGCAGGTTCTTTGGGAGTTGGGTGGGTGCTGCCTGGATGACTTAAAATGGTCACAGTTTGGGAGAGACCTCAGAAGTCCTCCCTCTTGAGTCAGATAGGGTGACCAGTAGATAAGATAATATGTGTTTTATTAGGTACAGCCCTTAAATACGTGAAGCATGTTGTTGTCTCTAAGAAAAAGAGTTTTTCTTCGTGATCTCATCATAGGAGTATGCGAAGATTGTTTTTACTCTATTTGAAGCAACTATGCATACATGTGAGATGTTCTCAGGAAACCATAGAATTGCTCATTTCTTTTCAAGAAAGGCAATACGTACTTCAATTTTTTTTTTTTAATTTTTATTTACTTAAGTAATCTCTATACCCAGTATGGGTCTCAGGCTCCCCAACCTGAGATCAGGAGTCACATGTTCCTCTGACTGAGCCAGCCAGGTGTCCCGCAACGAATATTTTAAGTTCCATAATGCCAGTCCTCTGTGATGACTGTTCAGGTCCCTAACTAGATAAGTTTATGTGACTCCATTAATATTTTTCACAAACACAGATCTACAGACACGTCCTTTGTGTACTTAATCATTTCTACTGGAGTCTCTCATAGGTAATGACGAACACTGGGGAAATAGGCTAGGGAAAACACATCACCTGGAACGTGCTTATTTTATTGAAGACTGGCAGTATTTACACTTAACAAAAAACCAAGGCACATGTAATCACAATGAACTAAATATAGTATCTTAACAGAAACAAAACTAATTAATGACATATTATTAGAAACCCAGATGATTACCTTTGAGAATTCTAACCAAATCACAAAAACTTAGTAATTATATGAATTTGTACAAAGTGATCCCTTCAATTCTAGACTTGTATCTCATTATTTTCGCTTACCTGAGAAAATTCTCAGATGTCATAGATGAATGCAGTCTGAGTTCTTAGTAAGTATATTGCTATTCCAGAAACTCATTATCATGTAATTTCGTGGATTCAGGTTCTTTTTTCTTCTAATCTATAGTAAGCCTCTACTGAGTTTTACCTGCTCAAAAACCATCAGTGAACCCATGGTTATGAATCTAGAGATGAGCACTGTTGTAATGTGGGTAAGTCCATCTGATGAGGGTGGTACTGATGGAAGTAAAGGGCCTAGACTACGCATGCATCTCAGAAGCCCCAGCATTGATTAACTCCGTCAGGTACACTGCCCGGAGTCCTGACTCCATGATCCCAGGACTCTTGGTGCAGAGTTTGGGAAACATCAGGCTGGAGTCCAAGGACATGGCAGATTTTAAGGCTCCTTTGTAATTCATAATTCTAATATCAGAAACCTGTAGAGCCCCTTCTCCTTGGATTTTTGTCTCTGTTTTATAAGATGTTTGCTTACTTTTAAAGCGTGTGTTTATTTTGAGGTTAATCACCAAGATGTATAAAAACAAGTATCTTAAGTTTTAAGAAGTGTGTTCCAATATATTGTGAGCTGTTTTGATTTTTCCAAAGCTGTCATTTACTTTACAAGACGGATATGTTCCTTATAAAACATTATTTTGTATTCATATTGCTCTTTTTCTTTGCCTTTTCAGCTAAAACCATCTAAAGACTTTAACAGGAAGAGTATAAAATTGGGGAAAAATAGTCATTTCCTTTCATAAATGAACTTGTGATTACTTAAGCGCTTCATATGTTTATCTGGGGAAAGACTTCAGGCCTGGAGAAGCCCTCGGATGTTTTTGAGTAGATAAACTGGAGGATCTTGGGAATGTGTTCATAGCCTTCCTGTGCTGGTGGGAGGCCAAGGACCTCCTTTTGTTCCTTGGTTCTTTGCCCTCTGAATCTAAAACATGCATTTTGGAGATTCATATTTCATATCTGAAACAATCCAATCCAATCCTGTTCATTCTTATAGCTCCGATGATCTTAACCAGGAACATAATGCATAGTTGTATACTTGAGGGGCATGATAATGCTGTCCTAAGGCCTCAGCTTTTATATATTGCTCTTGACCATTTTCATTGTGCTTTTATGTGTATTTACTTTAATTCTTATAACAGCCTGTGTGGAAGAATAGGAATGTTTAATTTCTATTTTACACAAGAGGATACCAAATGTTCACATCTGACACTAGAACTGGGATGTCCTTGGATCACAACCTTATGCTTTCCTTGCTGTATGTATGGCAGCTGTGGGTGTGATGGAGAGCTCACTGTGTGCACATGTGTGTGTTTGATTTTTTTTCTTCCCATATCCATTAATCAGGAACCTATTAAACATCTCTAGGATGTTAGAGAAGGAGGAGTTCGAAGTCCACATCCTAATCCTTTCTATTACTGCTTGAAGAATTGAGATGTATCTGGTAATTCCTCTCCTCCTCTGAACTCTTTACCTCCAAGGAAGACACGGTGGCTCTGACATTTCACCACCCGCTTTGGAAGAGCTTGTTCAGCTCTCGCAAAATTATCCTTGGCCAGTGAAACAGTAGCCTGGATAATGCCTCCTTAGAAATACACTTAAGCACATGGGTGCACAATCCACCATTTGAATCTCAAAAATGTAGCCCTTTCCTCACATTGAATCCAGGCTTGATTTAACAAGCTTGTACCTGAGAGGACCTCACATCCTCATTTCTTCCTTTCTGTGCTCTTGAGGAAAAGTAACATCTTTGAGAAAAATTTTGTTACAGGCTTGGCCTCCCCCAAAGGAATTAGACATCAAGGTATCACTGTTTTCCCAGTATTGCGCTGAGTTCAGCAAACCTGGGTTGCAACAGCTACGCTAAGAGCCTCTGTCAGTACTTACCCAACCCCTTCGGCATGGAAGGTTGATTTTCTTAGCCTTTTATGAAGGGACATGCTAATGCAACATTGAGGAATATTCACCCATTTCCCGTCCAGTTCTGTCCCCTTATTCCCATATCTGTTTCCCAACTCCACCCAGGCTGCAGCTCCTATTTTCCAAATAGAGATTCTAGAGCTGTCAGTGGTCTATAGTCATAGTAGACATCTACTAATGCAGTAGAAAGGTGGATTGGCCACCATTCCCAGTCTTAATGAGTTACTCACCAGTCAGTTAGGAGAGAGATTGTTAATTAAAATGCAAGTCAACCTGCTGTTGGGCTCCCATACCCATTATAATAAAATAGTGAAGTCTGTACAAAGAACAGAAAAACTTGATAGAGGAAGTGATATTTGGACTAACATTTAAAGAATGAGAAATTTCTATTCAAGTGTAACAAGTCTCAAAAGGACATTTTAGGCAGAAAATGTTACTGAAGGCAGAGAAAAGATGCAGGGTTTTATGCACGCACATGTGTGCATAAGACTCTGGAACATAGATTGGGATTCAAGGCAGCAGAAAAGGGACAGGAATGTTTCAAGTAGTAAATGCTGTGGTATTCAAAGAAAGATTATTTTAGTCTAGAAAAGGTTTTTGTCTTAGCCTTGTTTGGGTCTTTGGCCAAATAACCATGCAAATTTAGTGGATGGTAAATACTTATGAAGCATAATTTAATTGAAATGTCATTCAAACTAGGTTTTTAATATGGATAAGATTCAGGACAAGAAGAGGAAGATGGGGATTTTGAGTAAGGGTACCATTTAAATTTTTTTAAGTTTATTTATTTTGAGAGAGTGAGAGCACAGGCAGGGGAGGGGAGGGACAGAGAGAAGGAGAGACAGAATCCCAAGCAGGGTCTGTACCAACAGCACAGAGCCCTATGTGGGGCTTGAATTCATGAACTGTGAGATCATGACCTGAGCCAAGATCAAGAGTCAGATGCTTAACCCACTGCGCCACCCAAGGTACTGCGGTACCCTGAGTAAAGGTACCGTTCAGATGTCATTTTGTTGTTTAACATATGGCTTTGTATTCCCAAAGACAGCAGACTTATCGAGTGCCTACTACAATGTGTCAGATCTAGGGATGTGGGGATATAGGCATATAAAAACAATACAGATCGTATCCAGTGGAGACCAGTTGATTCCTTTACTGCTAAAGTTCTCCTTGATAACTTTTGTAGCCAGAGCACTCAGATTCCTTTTTTTCCAGCTTCCCTAAGTATAAAGCAAAGGTGGAACATGGTCCCGGGAGAAAAGTAAATGTCTAGCCTGTCTCCCCATTCAGGTGGCCACAACTCTAATGGGCAGTTTGTGCACAGGAATATCTGAACCATTAGTAAACTGTCTAGTTTCCACACAGTTAAGATGATCAAACCAGTAGCTTCGAGTTTTCTTGTTCTTCAAAGGAGAATACTTTTTCTAACCTATTTGTTTTTCTAAATGATGTTTTTAAATACACAGCTTATCAACCATGTAGACATTATAAGAAAGGAGTGTCAGAAGCTGCCCTCAAATACTTGGGCATGTTAGGATTGCTTACCTGGAAAAAATAATTGAATTGCTTGGCAACTCTGCATGGCTCTGCACATTGGGTTTTTTCCACTCTGTAACCATTACGTAATTCAGACAGATTGCAAATTACCTCTCTGTATTTGTCCCCTCCCTTCCAAGGGTTTGATCTTACCCAAGTATTAACACTCATAAGCTTTTATGACCAAATTATTTGACAATAAGAAGCATGTAAATGGGAAACTCATGCCAACACGATTTCCTGCAGTTCCTCCCCTCCATAAGAGAATCGTTCTCCACTTTGATTTCTTCTAGATTACATTGTATGACAGTTCATGGAAGAACTTCAGGAAACTGGATAAGGTGCCAAATTCTAATGAAAATGTGTATGTCAACTCTAAAATTATATGTAATTGTGTGTGTGTTTTTTTTTTAAAAAACTTGCCTTTTTTTTTTTTTTTTTAATTTCTCCTGTGGTCCTGTAATTGAATCCCTCAAGTAAATGCTCATACATTCCTCATACTAATTTAGATTCCTCCCAACACTAGAATTGTTAGAAAATTGTTAGAAAAGCAAAAGTGTTCTGAGATAAATCTGTGAAATAGAAAGAAAGCAATTCATTATAGAAAATTCTTGAATGTGTCACAGTCCGCATGAACGTTAAATGGTGGTTCTTCTTTTGGTACCACACCTGGCCTTCTGGAGTTTCTCTGTCCACCAGGCCTCTCCTCCGGGAGCTGTGGGGGAAGGGAATGCTTGCTTCTGGAAAGTAGAGCATGTTACTGGCATTGGTGAGAGCTGGTAGACTGGATTTGTTGGGGTCGTGCTGGTAAGTAGGGAGGCCTCACCTGTAAGTCTTGGTGAAACAGATGAAATAACTTAGATCTAGGAAGAGTTTCCAGGGACACTGACCTCAGCCACAGAAAGAGCAACTGTAGAGAGTGGTCTGTTGTGGAGAAATGGACTCTGGGTTTGTGCCGCTCAATTCCTATCACTCCATCTTGCACTGTACTAAAAGCTGCTTCATCAGCTGACGACACCTAGTATTCACATAGTGGCCTAGCATGTTGAACTGTTGATAGAATGGTATGGGCAGTGGGGCGCCTGGGTGGCTTAGTGCATTGAGCGTCTGATTCTTGATTTCAGCTCAGGTCATGATCTCATGTTTCATGAGATGAGGCCCCGTGTCGGGCTCCATGCTGACAGCGTAGAGCCTGCTTGGGATTCTTGTTCTCTGTCTCTCTCTGCTCCCCCGCCCCTACTCGTGCGCTCTCACCCCGACACCAAATAAATAAATAAAACTTTAAAAAAAAACATGGATGATGATTCAGTAGAAATTCCTTGAAAAATTGGGAAGAGTGTATAGGCTTTAGGTTTCTTGCCATTAATCTCATTTTCCCTTAAAATAGATATGTTCTAAAAAACTGGAGCTTAAAAATGGCATACGTTAGGAGGCATTTTTCTATAAAGACACTTATGCCCAGAAATAAGCATTGGTTCTCCACTACCTGTCAAATTAAGTTGCTTCTCTTCTTGGCTTTTAAAGCTTTGAGCAGTTGCTACAAACAGTCCTTGCAGCATCTACCCCCATTACACCCTACCCTTCACCTACATTTGCCTCAAATCCTCTTTCATCAAAGGCTCTAATTCCTTATCTTTGCTTGGAATGCTTGCCCTTGAGGTCCATCCCCAGTGCCACCTTCCTCTTCTTCCAGGTCACCCTCAACAAGATGTGAGCTCTCTCTCATGTTAATTTTCAGGGCTGTACAAAATCTTAGGGTCATTATAACCTCAACATTAAAGGTTATTAAACGATTTGAGGACTGGAAATGACCATGCAAGCTGGACTTGACTTCATCTGTTTGAGAATATTGTTTACTCTTTCTTGGCTTTCTCTTGGGCAAAATTTTTGAACTAAGCGCTCTAGTATTTCTGTCTCTACCATATACTTTAGGACTTCCAGTTTGGTGTGTTTGCTCATTTTCCTAGGTCTCATCTCTCAAAACTAAGTTACTTGGTTCTTTAAGTAAGTATTCCTCGATAAGTATTTGTTGGTTCACTGGCTTTTCATTGATTAATCAAGTGAAATCCCTGTATGTCACCTATGGATTGGCATTTTTTTTAGCAGTGATCTATAACCACAAAAATTAGATACAAAACCCATCTTTTCCAGATTCCTGCTGCCATCTCAAGCTTTCGTTAAGTAAAATCTTCCATTTTTAAATAGGTAATTTCAACACTTAAACTGTCCATTGAAGTAGAGGAGGTGATACAAAACAACGTGAAAATACCGAATGCACATGTAAGAAAACTGTGTCCCCTGATGTCACAGCTTTACAGAAGTTTCTGTTTTGATGACCCTAATAAGAAAACTGACCCCTTTAGTGTGGGTTTCAAATGTACTTTTCTACCTTGTTTTTCGTTTGTAAGAAAGCTTTTTGTGCTTCCTTTTCTCCTGTGTCTGGAATGCCAAATGCTAACTTTAGCTCTATTCAGGGAGTTAAGCTATTGGGACATCTCGCTGCCAGTTTCAGCATCAGACTCCCTGGAAGCCAGTGACCTTTTGTCCTGCACACCATGCCTGACTGTGCTCCAAGTGCTTCTGTTTCCCTCATTCTTGATTCCCATGTAGAGGCCAGATCTTTCTGTATGAAGCTGGGTATGTTAGACAGCTTGTTTTGGTAAAAATTTGAGTCCATCACCCTAAAGGAAATCACTGGTAGTGGAAACTAGAAGTGAAACCAGGTTCCCAGCACTGGATTGTCAACTAGCAATGAAAAGTATTTCAGATCAAGAAGATGATTCTTCATCTCCCACTTCTTTATTCTTTTATTTGGCTGAATCTTTTTTTGTATCAATAGGCAGATTTGAAATTTTGTATTTTTTCCTAAAAACTTTGAAACACAAGATGACAAGTTACAGGGTAATCACCATTTAGTTGAAAAAAGCAACCAGAAATAGTCCAGTCATACTTTAGCATTCTTCACATTTTAATTTTCAACTGAGAGAATAGTTTCTGCAACAATTATTTCACAAATACCGCCCTTAAAATAACAGCTCTCTTCTGTGTATTGTACATTTCTATCCATTATAATCTCTAATTATTTCTCTAAAATTTACCTTTTATTGAAAAATAATGATATGTAGGGGTGCCTGGGTGGCTCAGTCAGTTAAAGGGCCTGACTTCGGCGCAGGTCATGATCTGACGGCTCGTGAGTTGGAGTCCCATGTTGGGCTTTGTGCTGACAGCTCAGAGCCTGGAGCCTGCTTCGGATTCTCTGTCTCCCTCTCTCTCTGTCCCTCCCTGGCTCATGCTCTGTCTCTCTCTGTCAAAAATAAGTTAAAAATGTTAAATTTTTTGAAAAAAAATGATACATAAAATCTTAAGGACTATTTCACATGGAGATTTTTGCTACATTGACAGTCCTTTTGAAAAATAAAATCTTTATTCTTCCATGGCTTTTTTGGTGAAGAAGCACTTTGAAATCAACTTAGTACATTAATCTTAATACCTGATCAGTTTTTTCTCTACAGCAGGTCTCACTTTCAACATTGCTCTGTAATTTTCTTAATAGAAGTACAGTATAAAGGTAACATTACCTTTTAAAAAGTATTTTTGCTTCTTGAAGGCAGGCTGTAAGCAAAGAATGTTAACACCTTTAACTGCAATTTGCTGCAGCCTTACAAGATTGTAATTTTCCATTTTTTATTGAAATAAAGTATTCTACAATATTAGTGTCAGGTTACAACATAGTGACCAACAATTACATACATTATGAAATGCTCACCATAGTAAGCATACTTCATCTCTTGCTGTATAATTATTTTCGTCAATATTTCTTGTGCGGTACTTGGCATTTCTGTTACTTAGTATTTGGAAGTCACAAGATGCTTCAGAAAGTTTTATATCCTCTAAATTAGTAAAAACCTGAGTGTACCTATCAGATGAGAGCCCAGCCACATGGTTTGGCAAGGCCTTGTAGTCTATCTGCTGATGCTCTTAAAACTCCATCTGCCTGAATAGCGATCGCTGGCGTATTTCTTGTTGTGTGAAAGAAGAGATGAAAATGTCCTTTGACAACTTACTCTGTATGTGGAGAAGGGTAAGGATGGGTTGCTTTTCAGCACTCGGCACAGTTCACGTGAGCCTTCTCTGTGTCTGTGGGAGTTGAAATCTTCCTGCTGGTTATCGCTCCTGTTCCTCTTTATGGAATCCATTTAAAAGTTACTTGTCTTTGGGACTTATTTAAAATATGAATAAAAATTTGACATCACTCCAAACAGTGGGAAGAAGCGGGAAGCTCAGTGGAGGACCATGGGAATTCCAGAGAACAAGCTCCGTTGAAAGCAGATTTCTGAACCTCTGGATCTTTATTTTTTTGCACTTGTGACTCAGGGCAGGTGAAATAGATGGTGCTCTAAGTTCACTCTAAGGGAGTTAAATCATACTGTGGTAACTGAAGTTATCAAGCAGCTGTTCGTGCCAGGAATGGGGGAGATTCCTATAAAAACAAAAACAAAGCTACTACTAACGTAATCGTACTTTTGTTGGATTAGAAAAATGCAGCCTAACTTGAGGATTTTTAATTCCTTTAAAACGTTAATGTTTCAAAGCATTATTTTCAGTTACCATTAAGCTCCTCAAGACTTGTCTTTGTGTAGGTAGGAAGATTTCTGCTGATGTGCTGGAAATCTGTAACCCTGTATTTTGCAGTCTCACTTTCCTTGTTATGAGGCTCTGATTTCCCAGAGGGGAATAGAATACTGCCTTCAACATGAGATGAGAGCTTTAGTTACAGCCATGCTTCTGCAGACCATGTTCAAGGAATGACAGGGCCGAATGCTCAAATAGAGCCGGAATGATCCTGTGATGATTGTGTAAAAACAGTATTCTAATGTGAAAGCTCTTTAATTCAACTACTGAAGGTGACAGAACACAGTTATGTTGCTGAGAATATAAATGTCAAGAGCTCAAGGAGAAATACATGGAAGAACTGTCATCTAGAAGGGGTGTGTGTTTGTGTGTGCCCCTGGGAGCATTACCCCAGACGCAGTGATATCCTAGTGTCTCCTCCAGCAACCATGACAAAAGATGGCAATGGCTGGGAGCAAGAGCTCTGACAAGACTTAGTCATATGATAATGAAGCATTGTTGTCTCCTAATTAGCAGAAACATCAAGTATCCCTTAAAAGAGAAGTTGGTGACCGAATTGGAGAATCATTTAACTTTAGAGCTTAGAGATCTATCCAAACCTGATGTCTTGCAGACAGGGATTACTGCTGTTTTAGAAAGGTGTGATGCCTGGTCAAGGTCTGTTCAAGATGATTAAGGCTTAGATCTAAAGACCAACAGCTCATTTCTCTATCCTTCTCTGCCCACTTTGTGGTCCTAATTGAAGCAGCTTTGTTAGAAGTCCTTTACCTATAATGACAGAATTGTGTGGATGTGTCCGGTAAATTAAGGTTGTCTTTCTTCTGACCCTTCATCAGTACCACCTAAGATGGTGGAAAGTTGAAATTGAATCCACTGATACAGACATTTGTATATAATAGTTCTTTGGCCTGTGAGAACATCAGATGGGCAATTTGAGTAGCTCTTTGTGGCAAAACCCAATATATCTGAAGGTCTTCTCTGCAGACAAGGTCACATTTCTAGGGAAAGCGCTATGAGATAATAATGTATATGTATTCTGTTTTATCTACATTTTTGTATATACATTACATAAACATGTAAAATGAAGTTCTTATGAGTGTATATGTACTAAAAAATATAAAATCATGACACAGGGACAGGTAAATGAACTATGTGTCCAGCCCAAATTCTTCTATAACTAGGAAAGGTACAGCTGGCCCTCTACCTCTGACATCAGTCTGAAAGGTTCATATGTTCTCCAGTTCATTTTATGACTTCTTACAGAATTATAATCTAGAAATTTTCCAAATTTTCTTTGAATTTTTGCTTATAATTTCCTAGAAGCAGCATAGAGAAGAGGAAGTATTTAAGAAAATGAAGTTCAGATCAGAGTATAAATTCCACTTCTGTTATTTTCATTAGCTGGATGACTTTCTGAACTTTGTTCCCAAATCTGTAAAATAGGATGGTGATGATAAAAATACCTCTGTAAAAATTGATAACGAATGTTTTAACAGATTTTAAATAAATATGGGTATTTTCATTTATTTCTTGGCATGGTATAATCTATAAATTAACATTTCCTTTCTTGTTGTCTGAACATTTCCTTTTAAAAATGTCAGTTTATCCTGATACCCTAATACTAAATCTGGTAGAAATGAGATTATTTATCTTCTCCTGCTTTTCTTGATTACATAGATTTAAATCGTACATCCTTGAATCTTTGGAGGGTTAAGGTATTCATTTTTGAGTTCTGCCTTTATACAGTGCCTCACCTATTCATTTTGGATTCCTGTCCCCAAACTTTTTAGCTCCATTATGTCACTTTTGATTGTAACAACTGGAACCATGTGCAGGCATAGCATGGCACAAAGACAGAACATTTTCCTTACTTTCTAATTACTCCCTCATTTTCAGAACTTGACCCTCATAACTGCACTAGTGCCTTGAGTTCACAGGCTCAGAACATGGCCCATCGTGATCTTGTTAAACACAACATCCTACAATTTGGATTGCTTTTTACCAGAGTGTGTTATATTTAGCCTTTGGAGGCTTATGTTTCACCTTTCTGCACACTTAGTTTCCAGAGTAGTTCTTAGTTTAGATTGCTTTTTTGCTTAATTTTTACCCCAATGAGTTCTTAAAATATGTAGCAACTCTTTTTGTACTCTTATTTGGGACTTTGGTAACATTAGAATTTTACCATCGACTAGCCCTTGTTGGGGTTCAGCTGCTACTATCGGTAAACTGATTCATTGACCAGATATTAAAGGCCACACTATCAAGGTTCGGGATACAGAAGGGACCTGGACAGATAAAGTGCAAGCTCTCTTGAACCTTCTATTGCAGCAAGGGAAGGGAAGCCACAGAGTAACATATTAATTAATAAAATAGACCTAAAACAGGGTGACGTGATGAAGAGTGACAAGAGAGTCCCTTCAGATGGGATAGGATGGGAGGGCCTTTCCTGGTAGGTGACATCCAAGCCTTGATATGAATGGCAAGAAGAATGTAAAGTTCCAGAGGAAACAGCCTATATAAAGGTCATAATGCAGAAACAGACCTGAAGTGTTCCAGAAACAGCAAGGAAGCCAGTGTGAAAGGAGCTTCCTAAGGGGAAGTTAGACAAGGGAGAGGTAGACAGAGGCCATGTCATAGGTCACTATAGAGTGGGGAAGGAGTTCATAGTGATTTCATAGGAAAACATGTTAGTCTCCTTAGTAAGGAGTGGTATGTGTTCTGAATAATGGCAACCTTAGCGTAAATTGATGGAAGTGGGATCTGTGCAAAATGTAGGCCATGTTACTGCAAGGTTAAGGAAATGGCCCAAAAATCTGTATGCCTGTCAATGAAGAGCATTCCGGTTTGTGGCTGGCTGAGACTTAAAGGGCAAAAGTAATGATTGCTGAATTGATCAGTCCTTTGATACCCATTCTGTCTAAGGAGGAAAATACAGAATTTCAAGAAGGGATGGGCAACAAGACAGACAGTATTCAGAGGTGTTGAGTTGGATGAAGAAAGACTGTTAGTTTTGGTAACAGAGAAGCTATTGATGACCTTAACTGGAACTTGGTAAGATTGGAAGACACTAGGATTGGTTTGAATGGTAAACAATGGAAATAAGGACAACTTTGTCAAGTTTTGTTGTGAATAGGAGGAGACAAATGATATAGTAGCTAAAGGATTACGTGAAATTAAGAAAGATTTTTATTTTGTCAAAGTCAGATGATAATTGGCGCATTGCAATTTCTGAGAGACTGAGAGTAGCTGGAGTCCATGACCTCAATGAGAGGATGAGCAGAGATGGGATCTACAGCACAGCTGGAGGGGTTAGCCTTTGATAGAAAAGAGAATACAACAGCCTTATTCAAGTTATGCCATGATTATAGTTTTTTGCCCCAGTAAGCACCCTTAACCATGTTCTTAGCAACAATTAATTTCAAAGTATCCTTTTCATAATGTGTCTTGTGCAGTAGAGATTTGGGGAACTGGAAGTTGAAAATACCCATAGTGGACATACCCAGGAGCAATGACAACAAATCTTAAGTATAGCTCCCCAAGGTCAATAAGATATTTCTTAAAAATTTTCAGGGGTTCCTTTGACTCTAGAAAATCTGACCTATGATAGAATACCTTAAATGATCACATAATGTACCTGAAATTACCTGAAATGCTAATATTATCTATTCTTTCCACATTGCCTGTTGGAGAAAAATTACTCCACCTGTTTGATACTTACATGGTTCTGAAAGCATAGAGAAGAAAAAAACTGAGGGTATACAGCTAGCAAACTGTGCCATGAGCAATCTAATCAAAGCCTTTTTTTTTATGTGCACAAGCTTTTAGACTCCCAAAATTATGAAAATTTCCCCAATGTATTTTTTAACTTAAAAGAATAATCAGAACCAGGACAAAAGCACACAAAGTTGCAGACAGCCTCACAAGTATAGGGGCAAAAATCATAAAGTAGTTGTGAATCTAAACCTGCACTGTAATAAAAACTTTGTAAATATCACGAAGTAGGACTTAAGTCTAAGGATATAAAGATGATTCAACATTAGGAAATCCATGAACGTTATTGGTCAGTTAATAGATCAAAGGAGAAAAACTTTTATTGTCTCCATGATTGCTAAAAAGGTAGTTGGTAAAACTCAGGATCCCTTCCTGATAACAACTGTTGGTAAAACTCAGAAAAATACTTCCTTAGGATCAGAAATCAGTGGTCAATAACTGACTTAGAGGAAGGACATGAGATACTCTTGTTAAAGAAAAAGTATGTAATAAACATATATATATATATATATATACACACACAAAAATACAGTACAAAAATGTATCACTTTATTTCTCCCTAGAAAACTAAAGAGAAACAACTGAAAATTTATTAGAACTCATAAGTTAGGAAATGAATATTTAAAAACCAAATAGCCTAGGTAAAGTGGATAAAAACCTAGAAAGACATAACTACTGAAACCTAAGATAAAATAGAAATTCTTAATAGATCTATATAATAAGAGATGTGATTGGTAATTTTTAAACAATTCCAGAAAGAAAACCCTGAGCTCAGATAACTTCAATGGTGAAATCTACCAAATGTTTAAACAAAGAAAGAAAAAAACACCAACCCTCCACTAATTCTTTCAAAAAATAAGAGGAAGAAACACTTTCGAACTTATTTGTGAGGTCAGTATCAACCAAAACCAAAGATATCACAAGAAAACTATAGATCAATATCTCTTATGAATATAGACACAATTTCTCAACAAAATACTAGCAACATGAATCTGGCAACATATAGAGAGGATTATATGCCATGATCAAATGGAATTAATACAAGGTTAGATCAAATGGGATTAAAGAAACCAGTATAGTACACCATTTAATAGAATAAAGGACAAAAGCCATGTGATAATTGCAGAAAAAAAGCATTTGACAAAATTCAACACCTTTTTATGTTAAAAAGATAAGTAATAGAAGGCAACTTCCCCTGGGGCACCTGCATGGCTCAGTTGGTTAAGCATCTCACTTCGGCTCAGGTCATGATCTCACGGTTCATGGGTTCAAGCACCACGTCAGGTTCTGTGCTGGTAGCTCAGAGCCTGGAGCCTGCTTTGGATTCTGTGTCTCCCTTTCTCTCTGTGCCGCTCCCCCCATGCTCTTTCTCTCAAAATTACATAAACATTGGGAGGAAAAAGGCAACTTCCTCTGATAATGAGAAACTTGAAGCTAACATCATACTTAGTGGTGAAAAGCTAGATGCTTTCCCCCACTACGACCAGACAAGGATGTACATTGGCAGCTCTTCTATTTAACATACTACTAAAGGTTCAAGCCATGGCATTTGGACAAGAAAAATAAGCATTCACATTGGAAAGGAAATAGTAAAATGATCTCTATTTACAGATGTCATGATCTTGTATGCAAAGAAATCCTAAGTGCCAAGAAAAAACTGTTATAACTGAAATGAGTTAAGCAAGGTTGTAGGATATACAAGATAATATCCAAAAATCAATTATATTTCTATGCATTAACAATGAACAATCCAAAAATAGAATTAAGAATACCATTCAACTTATAGTAGAATTGAAGAAAATAAAAATTTTAAAGTGGAAGGCTTATATACTGAAAACTTTAAAACATTATTAAAGACATCCCATGTTCATGGGTTAGACTTAACTATTGTTACAATGGCAGTACTTTCCAAGCCTCTATCATCCACTCCCTATCAGAAATTGACAAGCTGATCTTAAAACTAATATGGAAATGCAAGGGAACCAGAATACCTGTTTGGAAAGGAAAAACAAAGTTGGAGGACTTCTACTTTTCATTTCAGAATTGACTACAAAGCTACAGTAATCAAGAATGTTACTGCACAAAGTTAGTGCAGTAGAGAGAGAGTAATCAAGACTGTTACTGCACAAATATAAAAATGAGACTCCAGAAATAGTAAACTATGCCATTGATAGCAATTGATTTTCAGCAAGAGTGCCAAGACAATTAAATGGAAAGGATAGTCTTTTCAACAGTGGTGCCCCAACTGAATAGTTACATGCAAAATAACAAAGACCCAAACTTTACACCATATATAAGAAATAATTCAAAATGGACCATTGACCTAAGTGTATGAATTAAAGCTATACCACTTTTACAAGAAAATGTAGGTATAAATCCTTACGATATTGGATTAGGCAGGCAGTGGTTTGTTAGAAATGACAAAAATACAAGTGATGAAAGAAAGTAATTGTGCTTCATCAAAAGTAAAAATGTGTGTGCTTCAAAGGATGCCATTAAGAAAGTAAAAAGGCAATCCACAGACAGGAGAAAGTGTTTGCAAATTAGGTATCTGATAAGAGACTTGTATCTAAAATGGAGATTTTTCACCTTCCCAATAAAAGGAAAAATCACCCAATTTAAAAATTGGCAAAGGATTTGCATAAGCATTTCTCCAAAGAAGATATATAAAAGGCCAAAAGGCATATGAAAAAGATGTTTAATATTATTAGTGTTTAGGGAAATTAAATCAAAATTTACACCTATTAGAATGACTAGAATCAAAAAGACAGTAAGTGTTAGTGCAGATGTGGAGGAATTAGTATCCTGGTGTGTTGCTGGTGGGAATGTAAAATAGGAAACCGTGTGACAGTTCCTCACATGTTAAACAGAGGTGTACCATATCCCAAGAGAATTGAAAACTTAAGTCCACACAAAATCTTGTACATGAGAGTTCATAGTAGCATTGCTCCTAATAGCCCAAAAGCGAAAACCCAAATGTTCACCAACTGATGAGTAAATCAATAAAATGTAGCATATACCTACAATCAAATGTTATTAAGCCACAGAACAGAATATGCACTTCCGGTACACGCCACAACACGGATAAACCTTGAAAGGATTTTGCTAAGGTAAACCAGACACAAAGGTTACATATTTTGATTCATTTATACGAAATATCCACAATAGGCAGATCCGTAGAGACAGAAAATAGATCAGTGATTGGTTATCAGGATCCGGGCGGACAGGAAGGGAGAGAGTGGCTGCTAACAGGTATGGAGTTCATTTTGGTGATAATGAAAATCTTCTGGAATTAGATAGTAGTGGTGGATACACGATTCTGTATCTTCAGAGGCACAGAATTTGTTTACAGTTGACCCTTGAACAACACAGATTTGAACTGTATCAATCCATTTACATGTGTGGGGTTTTTTTTAGATAAATACAGTACATTTTCCATTTAATTTTTTTTTAATGTTTGTTTATTTTTGAGAGAGACAGAGTGTGAGCAGGGGAAGGGCAGAGAGAAGGGGAGACAGAATCCGGAACAGGCTCCAGGCTCTGAGCTGTCAGCACAGAACCGGATGCGGGGCTGGGACTCACGGATCGTGAGACCATGACCTGAGCCGTAGTCGGACGCTTAACCGACTGAGCCACTCAGGCGCCCCACTACAGTACATTTTCTAAATGTATTTTTTTCCTTAGGATTTTCCTAACATTTTCTCTAGCTTTATTATAAGAAGGTAGTAATTGGATAGAAAACATAACCTACAGAAGGTGTCAACTGTTATTATTAAGTCTTCTGGTCAATAGTAGGCTATTTGTAGTTTGGATTTGGGGGAGTCAAAAGTTACATGAAGATTTTCAACTGTGCAGGAGGGTCAGTGCCCATAACCCCCATGTTGCTCAAGGATCAACTGTACTTTTAAAAGGTTGAATTTTATGATAGATGAGTTATATCTCAATAGAGCTGTTACTTAGCAAATGACTAATTTTCAAAGAAAATTTATTTTCTATATGCCATGAATGACAAATACAAAAATAGAATAAATGCATGATAAAGTTTAAGACGATTTTGAGAAAAGGGAAATTATTCTATAAAAAATAACACATATTGTAGCATTTAATTAGCAAAGAGTATGAGCTATCCCTGGGACAGACCAAAATTATTTTAAGTCTGGAAAGAGACCTGAATGCCTGTATTAGGAAAGCAATATATAGTAAAGATAATGCTTTAACTCGGAAAAACATAAATTATTTATGAAATGATGATGATCAACACCTAGGTTACTTTAACATTTGAGATTTGTGGTTGAAAATAGCAGAAAATGAGGGTTGCTAGTCGGGAATGGGTTAAATGGGTGAGGGGCATTAAGGAGGGTACTTTTCAGGATGAGCACTCGGTGTCATATGTAAGAGATGAATCTCTGGATTCTACTCCTGAAGCCAAGACTACGCTGTGTGTTATCTAACTTGAATTTAAATAAAAATAAAACAAAAAGCTGCACTCACAAACCCTCCTCTCCCCCCCCCCCCCCGCCAAAAAAAGAAAAGAAAATAGCAGAAAATAATCCTGGCAAGCTTAAGCAGAGACAAACTTATAGGAAAGATATTTAGTACCTCAGAGACCATGGGAAACCAAGCCAAAGCTGGAAAGAGAGCCTCCCTTGTGCTACTGGACTAGGATGCCACTGTGTTGCTGTCCCAGGACTCTAGATCCCATCAGTGCTACCATGATTAAATTCTAGTATCCCCTGTGTATTTCGGTCACTGTCAAGACTCTGAGACCCAGGCATAGCCCAGGTCACAGGCCTGCATCTTGACTGCTGGGGATGGGGAAAAGGATATTTGCCCCCTGTCCATACTGGGATGGGAGGTAGGGCACTGTAGCATCAACCAGACAGGAAGGTGCCCAAGTGTTGGGATGCCAAAAATGACAGATTCCCACCAACATTTGGAGTAACTAAAATTAGAGCCATCCTTTATGTCCTAGACCAAAATAAATTCTGCATGAATTCAGGATGTAAATGTAAAACTTGAGACCACAAAATACTTGAAGAAAATGTATGTGAATATCTAATCTTGGTTTGGGAAAGTCGCTTAGCATGATATAAAAATCAGCCATTAAAAATGTCAGAAAGTATTAAACGTGACCCAGAAGGGGATCAGTCTGTTAAAATTAAATTAATTAATTAATTAACTAATTAATAAGTGGTATATACCAGGTCATTAAAGTGGTTCTCTTTAGATGAACTGGAGATGACTTTTCCTTTTTCCCCTCTCTGAATTCAAGTTTGCTTTTTATCCAAAAGCTGTTAGTACTTTGGAAATTTTGGAAGTGAGGGAGTTGGTTGGTTGGCTTGTAAGAATGCAGAAGTATCTGGATCTTCATAAGTACATTTTATGCTAAATGCTAGAGAAAAATAACTCTACAAAAAGCAGGTGATGAGACAGTTGTATTTATAGACATCTCCATCTCTGGTAAAAATAGTGTTCGAACGTCTACTGGAATTTGTTCCATCTGGTGGTACTTGAAAAGGGAGACCTGAATAATTACGGCTATAAGAATGCCCCCCAAGATCATGATGTTTCTCTTACCTCCTCAGTGGTTTTTGTTGGGGTTTGTTTTACTTAGTTTTTAAGAGAACCCATCTGCTTGAGTGGGAATATTACTAGTTTGCGCTCAGGGTGTGGTCATCTAAGGAGAAACTTCATAGATGCAAAGATTCTGGAGGTGGTTTTTTTTTTTTTACTGCAGCCTGTATTTCATGATTTTATAGTATTACCTCTGAATAAGGAATTACCTCACCACTTCCTGTTGAGGCAGCCCTTAGATCCCGGATACTTTGTGTTCGTTCTCTCTCTCTCTCTCTCTCTCTCTCTCTCTCTCTCTCTCAGATTCCTATCTCAGTAAAGGATGCTCAACATCTGTGTGACATAAGAGATCATTTAGCTTCTTCCCATGTAAAGGTAAATCACCCAAATACAGTAAAGAGCTTCTCACAGAAACCTTGATACCAGAAGATGGGGGGAATTCCTTCATGTTCCAGAAAGGCCAACACGGGCACATTATAGAAACAGACCAAGAGATCTGAAGAAGGAAAAAAAAAAACACAACAAAACACAGAAATGGCATCTTGTTCCCATTCTTGCCACTCAATTACTGTTTCTCCTTCGGGCTTTGAATTTCCTTTTCTAAATGCCTGCAGCCTTAACTATTAAGAAGATATGAATCCGTAAACATGATCTTGCTGGGATTTTCTAGTGGAAATTGTCATGATGTAAGAGTTCTTCATTAAAAAAATACATATGAAAGACTTAATCTTTTTTTCTCTGACCATTTCCTCAGGGGACTCATTGAACATTTCTGTTATTTTTATTTCTCAGTCATAAACAGCATGACTCTGAACTTCTGTAAGTTTCAGAGTCTCCTTGTCTTCATCCTTCATGTTAATATAGGACCCCATTGCTCTAGGCTGGAATTAAATTGGTATACAACTGTTTTGGGTATTAGGTGGTTTAGTTATCCAGTTTAACCTAAGTCATTTTGCAAGATGGATATGAAACAGCTTGGGCAAGGGCACGCGGGTGGCTCAGTCGGTTGAGCGTCTGACTTCGGCTCAGGTCAGATCTCGCAGTTCATGGGTTTGAGCCCCGCGTCAGGCTCTGTGCTAACAGCCCGGAGCCTGGAGCCTGCTTCGGATTCTGTGTCTCCCTCTCTGCCCCTTCCCTGCTCATGCTCTTTCTCTGTCTCTCAAAGATGAATAAACATTAAAAAAAATAAAAAATTTAAAAAAAAAAAAAAGCTTGGGCATATTTGTATTTGCATATTTATTTTTTGAGCTATGCATTTCATGAGAAATTTTGTAGTCTTCTTGTGTTTAAATTTTCTGTTTTTCTCTCAGATCTGTGTATTTTGATGACTTGGAGCAGGTAGCATCTAGAGGGAAGAAAATGTTCCTTTTTTTCTGATAGAAGCTAAGAAGAGTTATTCTTATCCTGAGTTCCTTGGCATTAAAATATCTCTGGGGGCGCCTGGGTGGCCCAGTGGATTAAGCTTCCAGCTCTTGATTTTGGCTTAGGACATGATCCCAGGGTTTCGAGATCAAGCCCCGCCTCTTTCTCTGCTGGGTGTGGAGACTGCTTAAGATTCTCTCTCTCCCTTTCCCCATCCCTGACTGGTGCGCACATGCACACTCGCGCTCTCTCTCTCTCGCTCTCTCTCTCTCTCTCAAGAAGTATTGGGGTGCCTAGGTGGCTCAGTTGCTTAAGCATTAGACTCTTGGTTTCAGCTCAGGGCATGATCTCATAGTTGGTGAGTTCGAGCCCTGCATCGGGCTCTGTACTGGCAGCATGAAGCCTGCTTAGGTTGCTCCCTCCGCCCCCCGCCCCACTCACACTCACCACTCTCTCTCTCTCGAAATAAATAAACATTTTTTTAAAAAGTATTTCTGTTCATTGTGGAATGTGGGGATGCTCTGGTGAACACAGCATCACTGTCACAGTGGTTAGGAATGGGAAAAGTGGTGGGAGGGAGGCATGGTCCCTTCCCTCTCTGGCTCCCAGCCCAATCGAATAAGGATGTGTAAGCACATGGGGGAGAGGAGCACACAGCTGGGGGGGGGGGGGCTCCTTCCTGCCTAACAATCCTCAGTCACACCTGGGAACAGTCAGACTTACATCAGCCTTTTTCTCCTTTCTTTCCAGGGGCTGCCTATTGCCAGTTCATGGACATGCTCTTTCCAGGCTGCATTAGTTTGAAGAAAGTAAAATTTCAAGCAAAGTTGGAGCATGAGTATATTCACAATTTTAAACTTCTGCAAGCATCGTTTAAGCGAATGAATGTTGATAAGGTAGGAAACTAACTTCTACCTCCATAAAATGCGTGATCTTTCCTAAAAATTGGTTTTTGTGCCAAAATGCAAAAATCCGAAGGCGTATTCCTTAATATGGTCAAAATAGTTTGGGGTCTGTACCTAGCATAAAGCATCAACCCTCTCTTCCTATATTTGTATGAGGCTCTTATTTAAGGAAATTTCTAAATTTAACAGCCATTATATTAAACACTAAAGGTAATTACAGAGGTTCAAATGTTGCTGTTCTGTTTTAACATTGCAGGAGAGAAATTTTTGTTTGACAGATGCCACTGTGGTTCTTTGTGTATTTTGTTCCTTTGGGGAAAAAAAGGCAGGTTACAGTGGAAATGGCATGGGTTTGTATCCCATGTCCAAGATTTGAGCAGGTTACTTGAATTCTTTGAGTTACCCACTTATAAAGTGAGACCATAACCCCTTTCCCATAGTTATGATGTGAAAGTGAGGGAATGTGTATCAAAATGTTGAGCATAGTGTATACACTCAAATTCTCCGTCTCCATAAACTGCCTTCCCCCCACCCCTTAAATGTGAGAATGTTGTGCCAGTGTGGTACAAATGAAGTAGACTAGAGTCCTTTCTTCTCCCATAAAGGACTGTCACTGAAGTCCACTCAGTCTCTGCATGGTTCCTGTTACTCAAATACATATTTAATCCATATTCTTTACCATGGCTGTATATCTTATAGGGAATAGGTTTGGGAAGAAATGAATTTTGAGTAAGGGGAAAGAGAAAAAGCAGCAGGGGAGGAACAGATAACTTTGCATCAATAGTAGCAATAAGTAGGCTACATGGAAATGAAAATTTTAAATAGTGTTTTATAAGAGACAGGTTAAAGGAAAAGAGAAAAGTTTGCTAAACTGCACGCATTTTAATGCAATTATTATCTTCCTAAATGAAAGCAGTCTTACCAAAATATTAAAATCTTGCCTTCTTGTTTTCTCAGAACTTTTATTTCAAATTAACCCCTTAACAGTTCAGCCTTTTTGGAGTCCTTTCAACTTTGTCCTTTGCTGTGGTTAATTTCCAGTTAGCTCCTTCTGTAATATTCGAAATCAGAGCTGTATAGGTTCTCCTTACTTATTAACAGCATTATTTCCCTATCCGTTTCTGTATCTTTTCTCTATACATGCTTCTAGATCAAAAAGAAAAAAACCACTCATAACTTGCTACGTAACAGATTAGGGGCATCCATATGTCCGTGGAAGTGTATACGTAGAGAGGAGATGAGCCACTGTTGAAGAATGTTTAGGATAAAATTCTTGTAGTGAAGGGAGCTTGGCCTCAATCACCTTTGTTGGCCTCTCTAACGTAATATGCTATGATTCCCCCAAGGATCCTTGTTTGGATAGACAGTGGTCCCTGTGTGTGTTTGTCAGAGCAGGACAGCATCTGTGTAAAGATTTGCTTGCCACCCCAGATTTTGAGCTTAGGCCCCAAAACTTTGATTTTGATGGGAAATGTGTAATTAACAGAAGTAAGTGCTTACTGTCAGTGGTTAATGTAGCACCATCATCTAAAACTGTTTCTAAATTTTCATGTTTGGCAGAAAACAAAAGAAAGTAGCATGTTAATTAAAGGGCCTTATGCTCTAGGAAGGCACTTAAAAATCAGTATCAGCATAAGCAAAAGTTATACATATGAAGACATGAAAATATTTAATAAAACAAAAAGTCAAATATTAAGTGCATGTGTGGAAGGAATTCTTCCCTGTGGGTGGACTTCAGTGAAATTTGGGAAGAGAGAGAGATCCACACCCAAGTCTCCCTCCCTGGAAGAGTCTTCACAAAAGGGTGGACTTCAGTGAAATTTGGGAAGAGTCTTCATGAAAAATGTAGTCTCCTCCCAAAGTTTGTTTCTCTTTATTTTGCTCTATTCTTGAGTTCGTTTCAATTTTAGCTTTATCAAAAATATTTTTAAAAAATGTACTTACTGCTGGGACACCTGGGTGGCTCAGTCAGTTGAACGTCCGACTCTTGATTTCGGTTCAGGTAATGATCCCAGGGTCATGGGAATCAAGCCCCATGTCAGGATCCATGCTGACAGCTCAGAACCTGCTTAGGATTCTCTTTTTCTGTTTGCCCCTCCCTGACTTTCTCCTGTGCACGTGCACTCTGTCAAATAAATAAAACTTTAAAATAAAAAACATATTAAAAAACATTTTAAAAATGTACTGCTAATGATTTAGTTTAATGGCTTGCCTAAAATGCTTCAGTTGGTGTATTTTCTTCAAGTGGTCATTGATAGAGGTTGTTCTCTATTTTTTAAGTGGTTCTGATGATCCATTTTAGGGTATCAGGGGTATCTGGTTCCAGAGATGGCAAAGCCTTACTGAAAGTTTAATTTATATGGCTTCTGCTCATATTAGTCAGTGAAGCTGTGCCCTTTCAACCCTAGGTTTGTGTCTGAATTGTGTGCACATCATCTGACTCACTCCCTAGCTTTGTAACTCCCATGGCCTACATTCAGCTAGGATTCCGACTCAAAGATGAGGAAGTCAGAATCTGGTAATGGCACAGTTTGCATAACTAAGTCCTTTTCCGTTTTCCTTCAAAAAGAGCTGCCCACTGAAGTAAAGCTAATGAGTCACCCCACATTTCTTCCTGTCACAATTCTGAAAGTTCTCGTGTGACCTCTAAAGCGGGGGGGGTACCTATTGGCTGTCTAGGATGCCAGTAGAAAGGGTTACTCTATGAAAAGCTGAGATTTGTCTCAGAAGTGGAGGTGAATACAGAGTACCTCCTCCTCCAGAATGCCTTCGGTGCCTCCCCTAGTCAGACCCCATTTCTGTCCCTGTTCACTCCCGTGGACATTAGCCGTGTTTCTGTGCAGCCTGTGAACTCCTAGGCCCTGTATTTGTAGTTGTTTATAATGCTTGTCTCTCTACATTGTAAACAAACAAAACAGGAAAATTTGTTTTGCTTCCTACAGACCGTTAGATATGTGTATGTTTGGATTGATTTGAGTCTTATTCATTCACACCCTCTGGTAGCTATAATCCTTACAGGAAGGAGTTTATTCCAGCACAGCAGGAGCAGGTGTTAGAAAGAAA
Organism: Panthera uncia; assembly: GCF_023721935.1. Classification (NCBI taxonomy): domain Eukaryota; kingdom Metazoa; phylum Chordata; class Mammalia; order Carnivora; family Felidae; genus Panthera; species Panthera uncia. The sequence goes on along the minus strand of NW_026057586.1, from coordinate 37,329,684 downwards.
TACTGAAGGGGCACCTGGGTGGCTCAGTCAGTTAAATGTCTGACTCTTGGTTTCTGCTCAGGTCATGATGTCATGGTTCGTGGGTTCGAGCTCTGTATCAGGCTCTGCACTGACAGTGCAGAGTCTGCTTGGAATTTTCTCTTCCTTTCCCTCTCTGCCCCTTCCCTGCTGGCCCGATCTCTCTAAGAATAAACAAATAAACATTTTTTAAAAAAGAAATATGGAAAACTCATCAATCTTGAACTAGCACAACATCCCAGGCCCATTTTTGCATGGAGATGCTTGTGTAATCAAATACATTCTGAAGAGAATCAGCCCCTCTTGACAGCTAAGGTACTTTTTGTTTCATCTCATTTGTTCAGAGGTGTGAAATAATTCAGAAGAACACCTACAGCATTTTATTTTAATTTTGCTTGCATATGATGAAAAAAAAAATAGGTGAATTCTAGAATACAGCTGGCCAAGAAGCTGAGGGGGAGACCAGTAAATAATCCCTGACCCGTAGAAGATAGTTTATAGGAAATGCTTCAGTTGTGCCAAATACTCATAAACGGGTTCACGACTCACATGGCGATTTTATATTGCAGGTGATCCCAGTGGAGAAGCTGGTGAAGGGGCGTTTCCAGGACAACCTGGATTTCATTCAATGGTTTAAGAAATTCTATGATGCTAACTACGATGGGAAGGAGTATGATCCTGTAGAAGCACGGCAAGGGCAAGATGCGATCCCTCCCCCCGACCCTGGCGAACAGATCTTCAACCTGCCAAAAAAGTCTCATCACGCAAACTCCCCCACCGCAGGTATGGGAACAGTGAAATCGTATAGTTGCTTGCATTTTGGGAAGTGGCTCAGGCTCTTGTGTGCTTTCTTGTGTTTGATTCTTCCCAGCAGTCAATCTCTTTAGGCCTCTGGATGATTTTTATTGTCGTCTATTTGACCACATTTATCTTCATAGCAGGGCCTTATCTGTAATAAGTCTAATGATCACGATTTAATCTCTTAAAAAGGCAGAGTTACTCACTTTGGATCATTGAAGCTATATGTTGAAATAATACTCCAGGGATAGGTTTCATTTTCTTGGTACGTTTTTCTGAAATATGTCAAGTCTGCTTAGATTTCAGCTGAAGTATTTTTACTACCTAATTACTGGTCATACAAACCAGAATATGAACCAATTTTGCTTTTAAATGTGAATAATCCTCTACATCCTTCAAAGAAAAGTCACTGAAATATGCATCCTATTTCCTGTATGGTCAGTGCCAATATTTACGTGATAATATTCAGCAAGACCTCCTTTGTATAGCTTGGTCCAAAAGTGAAGTCATTGAGGTTGAATACCTAGAACTTTAAAATTTGTTAAACTTTGTGGATAAAAACCTTTTAAAACTACAAACATCCTTCCATAAAACACAGACTTTATCAAGCAGGAGGGTGTTCTTGTAAAACTGCAGTCATTGTTACAAACACCAGTTGTGGTACTAGACAGTTAAACAGTGAGATCGTCAGAAAACGATTTGTTCCATTCTGAAAACCAGTGTTCACACTTGTTAAATCAATAACATTAATTTTGTAAATGACACAAATTCCCTATTTATGCCCAACCTCCAATTAGAATGGATAGGAGATGGTTATAACAATACTAATGCTAAACAACACCAGCATGTTGTGTAGACGATCAGTATACATTTGTGAGTCTTCCATATGTTCATGTAATTGAAGCCGGAAGTGAGCTCTCAGTTGGAAGAGGAGAGACTGACATGAAGAACTGTAACATTTAATGTTTGGACAGAAAAGCAAGGGTTCGCACAAGAATCAGGGAAGGTGCCAGAAAGATTAAAGGAAGTGATGGAATAACATGTCAAAGAAGCAGAAGGAAAGGAACACAGTGGCCAACAATGTCTGAACCTGTGGAAGGGAGTCCAGTAAAATGAGGCCTGGACGAGCCCATTGAATTTCTCACCTTAGGGGTCACTCGGTGCAATGATGGCACCCAGAATGGGGAGAGGAATTGGAGGAAGGAAATTAAGACAGCATAAAAGTCTAGCTCTGAAGCCATAGAATGAATGAAATTATATAAAATAAGCTAAGGAATAAGGAGCAAGAGGAAAAAGAGGAAGCTAAGAAAAAGATACAAACATCAGGGAAAAAACTAGGAAAGCTCAGCATCAGAGAATGAACAGTAGGAAATTTCTAGAAAGAGGGGTCACCAGCAGTGCCGAATATTAATTGTGGAGAGATCAAAGAGGATGAAGCCTGAAAATAGGCCAAAGATACTGGACTCCTGGGAGGTGATGAACAATCCTTTAGAGAGCTGGTCTGTTAAAGTGCTGAATGCATACGCCTAGATCACAGAGACCAGGCGAGGGCGTGATCTGACAAGTGGGAAAGTCCTGCAGTGAGAGGGGATCCCACCTTCACCAAATTTGTCAGGAAAAAAGTTGAGGAAAAACATTTAGTTGTGGGGGAAAGCAGACAGCATCGAGAAGTGAGATTGGAAGGCGAATGGTAGTGTCCTTGATCTGTGTTTGTTTGCTTCTAGGACAAGGCACAGTGAGCAAGTTTGTAAGATGGGAGAAAGGTCCCTGGAGGAGAATTAGTTGACGATAGGAAAAAGGAGGGGAAACTTGTGGAGCAGGACCCTGATGCTGGAGGAAGAAAATAAGGTCAAGAGTGTTGATAAAGATTTAGAGAGGCAGGGAATGTTTTGTTTTGTTTTGTTTTGTTTTGTTTTGTTTTGTTTTGTTTTGTTTTATTTTATTTTATTTTATTTTATTTTATTTTATTTTATTTTATTTATTTTATTTTATTATTTAAACAATCAGAAGTGCTGGGGAGAGGTTGGGTAAAAGGCCACAAGGAGTTTGGGGAACAAAAAATTATAGCAGTTCAAATTGGGCTTTAAGTGTGGTCAGAAACTTGGATCAGTGTAGAGATGGGGTAGAAGAGGGGTGTGTTTTGTCCGGATCGGGGGTTTTGGTGGGCAGCTGGAGTTAGGAAGACATGGGGGGAGAGGCGAGACCCAGGGTAGCTGGCATTTCTGGTCTTGGGGTCTTTTCCTATAGCTGTTATTGATGTACAGATTCATCTTAAAACTCAGCTGCCACTTTTTTTATTCAAGTGTTTAGTAGTGAAATTGGACAGGCCTCAGAAGTACATTTTTGTTGCACAATCACAGTGTGTCCTTGAATCTGCACCACTGCCCACGGTGCTGCTTTGGCCTCGTTTTCTAGCACTTCCTCCATTGGTCTTTCACAGAAGCCACAGAGAAACGTGTGCCATTTTGATAGAATGTCTGTGAACCTGGAAGAGAAACCGATTTCTTCCAGAGCTTAACCTCTTGGGTGACAGAGCTCAGAAAACACATTAAAGTCAACAGGTAATAAATAGGGTTTTTACTTTTTTTTTTTTTTTTTAATAAATAAGGTTCTTAATGTTCCAGAAGGCACCAGTTCTTTTAAGATGCGTGTTCCTGGGGTGCCTGGGTGGCTCAGTCAGTTAAGCATCCAACTTCGGCTCAAGTCATGATCTCATGGCTCATGAGTTTGAGCCCTGTGTCGGGCTCTGTACTAACAGTGCAGAGCCTGGAGCCTGCTTCCGATTCTGTGTCTCCCTCTCTCTCTGCCCCTCCCCCGCTTGTCCTCTGTCTCTCAAAAATAAACAAACATTACAAAACAATTTTTAAAAAAAGATTCATGTTCCTGTTACCTTGACCATGTTCATTCACCTCATTGGTCTTAATCAGGGAGAAAGGATATTTTCAAAAGTCAAACTAGTCATACCCTTTTTAATAAAATAGGTTCTGTCTCTTGGACATTGTGGGGTGGAAAAACTATACTGTGGAAAAAATTATAGCAAGGTGTACATCGCATGTAGAACACTGTTTTAAAAGCTATAATAGGTGAAAGGCTCCTATAAATACAGTGAGACCTCATTTTTCTCAAGGTCCAGTATCCAGCTCTTGGGAATACAGCCAAGAAAATATAAGCCAAAATGTCTTCTAAAATCTGTGATACAAAAGTGTAATTCTAACAAACATAGGGATATGGTTTCTCAGCACATAACTTATAAGGGCAAGGAGTAGACTGATCGCAATAGAAAGTACAAGCATCAGTACAAGAAGAGCCAAAAAAACTTCAGAAAACCTTACCAAACAGCCCATCAGCCTGAATGCTTTATTAGACGATCAAATAGCTCCATGCCTCTCCTTATCCCTCAGGATCACTGGGACACCAGCCTACACTAATTGATCCACTCAGAGTTCCCTTCTAATACTTAAGATTCTGTTTATAATCATCTCCCCCATGAACTATTTACAGTCTTTAAACTGGTCACCTGCCTCTGGTCTGAAGCCATTCAAAGCCATTCTCTTCACAAGTCTGATTTTGTCTACCCAGAATTTAAGTGCTTAATGATGAGGTGAGGGTCAGCTCTCTGGGAATTCTCCGATGGATAGCACAGTTACCCAACAGTGATGTCCTATCAGTAATTTCTTTTTTTTATTTTTAATTTTTTTTCTATGTTTATTTTTGAGAGACCGAGTATGAGTGGGGGAAGGGCAGAGAGAGAGAGAGAGAGAGAGAGAGAGAATCTGAAGCAGGCTCCAGGCTCTGAGCTGTCAGCACAGAGCCCAATACAGGGCTCAAACCCACAAACTGTGACATCATGACCTGAGCCGAAGTTGGACGCTTAGCTGAGTGAGCTACCCAGGCGCCCAATTAATTTTTTTTTCATGTTTGTTTATTTTTTTTGAGAGAGAGAGACCATGAGTGAGAGAGGGGCAGAAAAAGAGGGGGACAGAGGATTCAAAGCAGGCTCTCGGCTGAGAGCAGAGAGCCTGATGTGGGGCTTGAACTCACGAACCATGAAATCATGACCTGAGCCAAAGTCAGAGGCTTAACTGACTGAGCCATCCAGGCGCCCTCCACCTCTAAGCCTTGTCGTTTCTCAACCATCTGCATTAGTAGAAACGAGCAATGGCTGGTAGAACTAAAAGCAAGAGATGGTCTTTATTTTTTCATTTGGCCATGGAATACTTGATTGATTTTGCAGTGCATTTCTCTCTCCCCAAATATTTCTGTAGGCTAATAACAAATTAACTTGCGTGTCCTGACTATAATACATTAAGAGCAGCGATAAGTGGCAAAGGGCCCGTATTAGAGTGGAAATGTGATCCTGGAATGGATTCTCCACTTAAGAAAGTACTGTCTACATTGGCAAAATAATAATAATAATAATAATAATAATAATAATAATAATAATAATAATGTTTTTCATCGCACAGACTACTTCTGTAGGCCTGCACCATGGGTTGTTTGCTTTTTTATAAACTAGATACACTCCACATACTTGGTGCATTCAGTTGTCATGAGAATGTGCCAGATTTTTCTGCCATTTCAGTACAGATCCAAAATGTCCTCGTGTAGATTCCGAGAAGCCATAGAGCCCATCGGTGTGCGGTTGGGTGACTTACCTGGACTGAAACAAGCTTCAGCGTAAGCAGAGGCTGTCACATAAGGGTGAATGGCTGCCTGGCAAGTCTTCTGCCATCTGCGTTCTGAAGCATTGTATCTCTAGTTGCTTTTGATCTACCATTGAGGCGCATGTATTAAAATATCTGTTTCCTGGGGGGTGGGAGGGAGGGGAGGGTGGGTGATGGGTATTGAGGAGGGCACCTTTTGGGATGAGCACTAGGTGTTGTATGGAAACCAATTTGACAATAAACTTCATATATTGAAAAAAAAATATCTGTTTCCATAATGATAGATACCTATTAAGTGCATCTATCATTGTGAGTCATGATGTTTGTAAGCTTATTGCAGTGAGCCATATCCGCAACTCAAGATAGCTGGGGGGGCGGGAATCCGTTGTCAAGTGTGAGCATTTACTAAACTTAAAAGGAAATTTGAAGTTGCAGTTCCTATGGCAACTACAGCTTAGACACATTGCAAATTCACATATATTAATATATTTAAATCAAATTCTCATATACAAATATAATGTGATGGATTTAGAGTTGCTATGGAAATTGAGGCTGTGCTTTCTCTTTTCCTCAGGGACTTGAGTGTTCCAGCCTTAAAATCAGATCAATAGAAATATTAGAAAAATGGTTTCAAAAAGGAAGCAACCTAAGAAGTATAACAGAATAAAGTACTTGCACAATCACACTTAAATCCCTAAATGTAAATAGAAATAAATCCTAACAGTGTATTTCCAAAACTATTGAATATGTAAATACTCTCCCAATTAACTTTAATTTGGGTTCTCTAAGGCTGTTCATATAATCTTAACAGGGTGTTCATGTTTATTGGCGTATTTAAGTGTTTACACATTTGTTGAGCACCTGTAATCTAAGCACTGCCTGTCACCTCCTTTGGGGAAAAGAGTTGCTTTTAATTTCCCAAAAAGTTTCTGTTCTGTGTTTTTAGGAGAGGCGGTGAAATGTGGCAGTGTATAGTGATTTTGTCCTTGTTCCAACTTTAATTTTATGGCCCAAAGTATGGTCTTGCTTGGTCAGTATACCTTGTTCATTTGAAAAGAATATGTATTCTGCAGTTGTTGGTTGCGTAGTGTTTTAGAAATATCAGATCAAGGTAGTGGATAGTGTTTTTCAGATCCTCTATGCTTTTACTGATTTTTGTTTCTGTCTAGTTCAAATAATTGCTGTGAAGAGGGTGTTACATTGATTGTGGAATTGTCTTTTCTCCCTTTACTTCCTCTCAGTTTTTGTGTCCTGTATTGGGGCTCTGTTGTGAGATACATACATTGTTATGCTAAATCATTCCAATGAATTGACCTTTGTATTTTATGAGATGTCCCTCTTTATCTTCGTTAAAACTCTTAGTCTTGAAGTCTATTTTATCTGATACTAAACAGCCATGCTAGCTTTCTTATGCTTACTGCTTGCATGGTATATCTTTCCCCATGATAAGTTAAACTTCTACCCGTCTTTGAGCTCATATTTAAAGTGTGCGGCTTAGGGGCGCCTGGGTGGCTCAGTCGGCTAGGCGTCCGACTTCGGCTCAGGTCATGATCTCGCCGTCTGTGAGTTCAAGCCCCGCGTCGGGCTCTGTGCTGACAGCTCAGAGCTTGGAGCCTGTTTCGGATTCTGTGTCTCCCTCTCTCTCTGACTCTCCCCCATTCATGCTCTGTCTCTCTCTGTCTCAAAAGTAAATAAACGTTAAAAAAAAAAATTGAAAAAAAATAAATAAAGTGTGCGGCTTATAAAAAGCATGTGATTGGGTCTTGCATTGTTATTCATCCTCATAATCTCTGGACGTTGGACTCTCCAGTCTGTTACAACTTAATGTAGCTGTTGATTTAGCTGGATTTAGGTCTACCGTATTATCATTTGTTTTCTGCTTATCTCCTCTGTTTTTTCTGTTTTCCTGTTGTCTTCTGGATTTTTTATGATTATTTTTTCAAGTTTTATTTGGAAATAACTTACATCGTTTATGAGTTTCATGAGTACAACATAATAGTTTGATTTAGATGTATTATGAAATGATTACCACAATAGGTTCAGCTAACATCCATCTTCTCATGGATACAATAAAAAAAGAAGAAAACAATCTCTCCTTATGATAAGAACTCTTAGGATCTACTCTCTTAACTTTCCTACAGATCCTGCATCAGTGTTAGCGGTCACCATCATGTTATACATTTCATCCCTGGTACTTACTTATCTGATAACCGGAAGTTTGTACCTTTTGGCTACCTTCCAGTTCACCTCTCCCTGCTCTCTGCCTCTGGTAACCCCAAGTGTGATCTCTTTTACTGAGTTTATTTGTTTGTGTGTTTGTTTTAAAGAGACCACATGTAAGTGAGATCATACAATCTTTGTCTTTCTGTCTCATTTATTTCACTTAGCATAATCCCTTCAAGGTCCTCCTTCCATGTTGTTGCAGATGGCAGAATTTCATCATTTTTTATGGCCTAAAAATACTGTGTGCGTGTACCACGGTTTCTTTATCCATACATCCATCATTGGACATTTAAGTAGTTTCCATGTCTTGGCTATTGTAAATAATGCTATGAACATGGGGGTGCAGATACCTTTTGAGTTAGTGTTTTCATTTCCTTTGGATAAATACCCAGAAGTTGAATTGGTGGGTCATATGGTAATTCCATTTTTAATTTTTTGGGATCTTCCTTACTGTTGTCTTAGTGGCTGCACCAATTTACATTCCCACCAATAGTACACAAGGGTGCCCTTGTGTACCACACACATCCACACCAGTATTTGTTATTTCTTATCTTTTTGGTGATAGCCATTTTAATAGGCATGAAGTGATATCTCATTGTGGTTGTTGGTTTTTTTTTTTAATGCTCATTTATTTTTGAGACAGCGTGAGCGGGGGAGGGGCAGAGAGAGAGGGAGACACAGAATCTGAAGCAGGCTCCAGGCTCCGAGCTGTCAGCACAGAGCCTGACTTGGAGCTCCAACTCACGAACCGTGAGATCATGACCTGAGCCGAAGTCGGACGCTTAACTGACTGAGCCACCCAGGTGCTCCACTCTCATTGTGGTTTTAATTTACATTTCCCTAATGAATGCTGACGTTGAGCATCTTCCCATATACCTATTGGCCTTCCATATATCTTTGAAAAAATGTCAATTCATGTCTTTTGTCCATTTTTTCACTTTTTTAAAAAAATATGAAATTTATTGTCAAATTGGTTTCCGTACAACACCCAGTGCTCATCCCAACAGGCGCCCTCCTCAATACCCCTCACCCACCCTCCCCTCCCTCCCACCCCCCCTCAACCCTCAGTTTGTTCTCAGTTTTTAAGTCTCTTACGTTTTGGCTCCCTCCCTCTCTAACCTTTTTTTTTTTTCTTCCCCTTCCCTTCCCCCATGGTCTTCTGTTAAGTTTCTCAGGATCCACATAAGAGTGAAAACGTATGGTATCTGTCCTTCTCTGTATGTTTGGTCCATTTTTTTAAATTGTTAATTGAGCTGAGTTATTTCGGTTTTTTTGCTCTTGTCCTGTAGGAGTTCTTTATGTATTTTGGATATTAACCTCTCATCAGATAAATGGTTTGCAAATATTTCTCCCATTCTTTAGGTTGTCTTTTAACTTTGTTGATGGTTTCTTTTGCTGTGCAGAAGCATTTTACTTTAATGTAGTCCCACTTGTGTTTTTGGTTGCTTGCACTTTAGTTGCCATATCCATATTCTGGATTTTTCAGATATTGTATATTCCAACTTACTTGATTGCCTTTCTAACTATATCTCTTTGCGTTAATTTTTTCAATGGTTTCTCTAAGAATTACAATATATATACTTTCACAGTGTACTTAAAAATTGCATTTTCTCTTCATGTAAAATGCGGAACCCTGGCAACCCTTCTCCCACTTTTGTTTGTCCCATGTAGTTTGTATGACTATTACACTCGTCACATGTGCTACATCCACATACATTATAAATCCCCCAGGACAATGTTACAACTTTTGTTTTAGACCAACACTGTTTTCATAAGTGGCTTTTGAGCACTCGAAATGTGCTTATTCTGCACTGAAATGTGCTGTATGTATGAAATGCATGCTGGATGTAGAAGACTTCGTATGGAAAAAAATGAATACAAAACCTCTAATAATTTTATTAATTACATGTAGAAATTATAATCTGTATATATTATATGTATTTTTGCATACATTACATTTCACATCTTAAAAAATTTTTAATTGACTGATTAACATATTTCTAGGAGGCAGTGCTGCTTTAGGCAATCGTGTGTGTTTAAAAGAAATTGAGAGAAAAAAGAGTGGGTTTTCCCCCCATTCCTACCTTTTACCATTTCCAGTCGCCTTCATTCGTCCCTGAAGCTCTGAGTTCCCTACTGATTTCATTTCTCTTCATACTGAAGAACTTGCTTTAGCATTTCTTATAAAGCAGGTCCATTGGCAACAAGTTCTTCCAGTTTCCTTCTTCTGTAAATGTCTTTTTTTCACAATCAAAAATTTCCATAAAGAATTCCACCTGATCTTGCTTTATGTGCTTTATTTTTTTTTTAACGTTTATTTATTTTTGAGACAGAGAGAGAGACAGAACATGAACGGGGGAGGGGCAGAGAGAGAGGGAGACACAGAATCGGAAGCAGGCTCCAGGCTCCGAGCCATCAGCCCAGAGCCCGACGCGGGGCTCGAACTCACGGACCACGAGATCGTGACCTGAGCCGAAGTCAGACGCTTAACCGACTGAGCCACCCAGGCGCCCCTTGCTTTATGTGCTTTAAAGATGTCATTTCAGTGTCCATGGCCTCCAGAGATGAGAAGGGCTTGCTTGTTCTAATCGTTCTTCCCCATGTGCAACATGTTTTTCCTGTCTGGGTGCAGTCAAGAGTTTCTTTATCTTTGGTTTTCAGTTAGTGGGACTGGGATGTGCCTAATCATGGTTCTCTTTGAATTTCTCTTGTTCTGGAGTTCATTAAGCTACTTTAAATCTGTTGAGTTTATGTCTTTTACCATATTGGGGAGATTTTCAGCCATTTTTCAGCTCCATTCTCTCTGTCCTTCTGGGACACATTTATCCATATGTTAGAGCTTTTGAAATTCTCCCACGGGTTTCTGAGGCTCTGTTCACCTTTTTCTCAGCACGCTCTCTCTTCTTTAGATTAGATGGTTTCTATTAATACGTCTTCAGGTTTACCCTCTTTGTCCTCTGTCATTTCCCTTCTATTGAGCATTTTTAAAATTTCAACCCTTGTATGTTTTCAGTTGTTAATTCCCTTTTTTTCTTTCTCTGTTGGTACTGCCTACCTTTCATTTATTGTGAACATCCTTCACTTCCCTGGGCATGGTTATGATAGCTGCTTTAAAGCTCCTGTCTGCTGATGCCACCATCTGATCGCCTCACCATTGGCATCTGTTGATTTTGAGAACATGTCACATTTTCCTGGATCTTTGTATGTTGAATAATTCTGGATTATATCGTAGACATTGTAATGTTTTGTTGTGGACGTGGAAGCTTTTGGTGTATTGCTCCAAAGTGTTCTGATGTTTTTGATTTAACAGGGACTCCATTAGAGTCCACGTAAAAAGTACCCACGAAGTTAAATTTCACTCAGAGGGTCCTGACCTTGGTGTCAGGCCTGTGCCTTCATGCAGGACTTCCTTTTCCTTATTACTGACAAAACATATGTGTTCATTTGCCTTTTGAGAACAGTCTGCCCTTTAAACACAAATGTTGCTCTCACCCCAAAGCCATTATTTGTTCCAAGAAATGCATTTTCCCTTGTCTTTTCTTTAGACCAGACCAGTCTTTGATAGCATTTGACTTCTCAGAGCCGTAGGGTATGCACAGGCATCCTTCTTGGCCCTTTGTGGTCTCAGCATCAGGATGAGTCATGCCTATTTATTCTCTGCACCTTCCCAGTATGCTCCTGCTGTTAACTGTTCTCAGAGGCCTCAGTCACCTAACCACAAACTATACCTCCATATACCTGCTTACTTCTTCAAGGATCAAATATTCATTTTAAGAGATCATGTAATGTCAACTCAAAACAAGGAAGAGGTGCATTTTTCTTACCAGTCCCATAATTAGCAAGAATTGTCTTCAAGCAAATGCTAGCGGTTGTTATGTAAACGATGTATCTTTCACTCAGTCCCTGCCCCGTATCAGCATTGCATCCCCTTGACCTCCTCATATTAAGAAACCATCCCACTGCTAAGCTGCAAAGCAGGTAATGGCTGCTCATGGGAAGGAGAAGGCTGTTGGTAGTTTTGTTCCTCCAGTTATACATCTGTCTTATGTAAGATGTATAAGATATACCACTGGGCATTAGGATACTTTTCTCCTCAAACAATAATTAAAACTGTATTTCTCAACCTGTAATGATAAAACCACAGCAATACAATATGAGCAGTGCTCTGCCTTGCCAGGATACTGAGTATCTGTGAGTTTGGAATATTGAGAGCACAGTGAGGAACAGAGACATGAAGAATTCAGGAGCTTTGGATAGGAATCTTCTGGCAGTATCTGTGGACGAGGCTGAGGGCCTTCGTCAGAGGAACAGCCATGCATTTTTCATGGCCATCCAATGTGCTTGCTTACTGAGACTGCATCTTTGATAGAGGATTTACTAACTCAGTTTACAACTTTTAGTTATTTTGGCTTTTTGGAATCAAACCCTGACCTAGTTTTCTGTAAAACTAGAATATTTGAAAGCTTAGAGATCAAAACCTACAACTATAACCCCTGTTGTAGAGGTGGGGAAACTGAGGCACAGAGAGGTTCAGTAACTTTCCAGGGTCATACACTAGAAATAGGGGGCCCAAAGTTTGAAGCCTGACCTTGTGATTCCAAAGCCTACTCTTTAAACCATTATATTGCCTCTGACATATTATGGATGTGGTCTTGTTTTATGTTCTGATCTTCTCCTTACACTATGCTGAACCACAGTACATTTTCACAAACCAGATTCAAATCGCATAGTGTGTGGAGGAAATGAAAGTCTCTGCAGTGGCATAAAGGCTGGAACCAGAGCACATGCTGTTGCATTTGAATGACCTCCATTTTTATTTTTAAAACTAGCAGCCACTTTTTCAAGTTTAAAAACATTCTCATTCATCCTTGCAGCAGGTTCTGGGTGAGAGTTGCTGTCTTTTGTATAGGTTTGTAAAAGCAGGAAACCTTGAGTCACTTGTTCCAGGCCTCTTCACAGCCCGGAAGCAGACATGTACGTGAAGCCTGGGATACTGGGTCCTGGATTAGCGGGATTCCTCATCTCTGATTTCTTAACCCTTGGATTGACCTCATTCTCTGAATGGATGGTCTAGGTGATTTCAAAGGGAAGAGTAAGCCCTTCAGACACAACTGACATGTATTTTGGCCTCTTGGGCTCTGTTCCCTCACTCACGGCCTTGCAGGAGAGGACCAATGGCCTCCATTATTGTCCCGCCTGCACTGGGAAGTTAAGCATCGAGGCCTCTTTTAAACAGCATTGATTCCTTTCATAACTGGTATTGGGTCATGTTCACTGCTCCCTGTGTATGTTGAAATACTCATTGGTTTTGTGCTAAATCCCACGTGTTACTCCCATCATCGCTTTTCTCTCTGTTGGAATAATAACTTGGCATCTGGCTTCTCCGCCTCACGACAGAACTTAGGAGGTCTCAGAGGCAATGATTTAGCATTTATTCTCCATTTCCGTAAACAGAGTATCACAGGTCACCCATGGACCTATTTTTCTTTTTTTCTTCCTCCCTCCCCGCCCCCTGTAAGAGAGCAAATGTACACTTTTATTTACTTTACAGTAAGTTTAAATCCTTGAAGGGCACAGCATCACATGGATTCTGTGGCCAATGGCTTTAGCACGAAGGTGGCTTTGGAATTTGGCATGAACCACGGCACTGTTTCCATGAGCACGAGTTACTTTTCCCCAGATTACTCCGGTTTTGTTCAGTTTGCCACCAGGAGTCACTGTGCTCTTCTTTGCTTTGTACACATAAGCACATCTCTTGCCTAGATATAGTTCTGTTTCATCTCAAGCATAAACATCTTCAATTTTAAGAAGAACTCTGTGCTCTCTCTGGTTCTGGAGACCCCGCTTTCTCCAGCAAAAATGGCCTTGGACCACAGCCTTCCAGACATACTTGGCATTTTAGGAGTCCTGCTCCCAGCAGGCCTCCACAGGTTCCAAGATGGCAGAACGAGGTCTGTTTTTCTTATTGGTGCCATTCTTTGTCACTTGGTATGTTGGGCAGGAAGAGAAACATTTGTTTACTTTGAAGAATTTCATTTAGAATTTGTTGAATTGATTTGAATTGAATCACAGCATGTCCGTTTGGATCCAGGAAGATGCAGCACTGAAGCCCACGTGTATGGCTATTTTCGGCATCCTCTCCAGTCCTCTCTATCACCTGTGCTGTAGCTGCGGAAATAGTATATGATGTACTACACAATAGCTCAGAAAAAAAAATTTCTTAAACAGCTCCTGTTTGCTGGAGTCGTTGCTCTTTTTATGAAAGCTTTGCTTGGATTTTCGTTCAGTCTCTCAACACATATTTGTCAGGGCACCGTAAGAAGTTCTGGAGACACACATGATTCAGGGAAGTTACAGTCTTGTGATGAAAACCTGGTAATAAATAGACAATAACAACAAAGTGAGGTCTGTGCTATCAGGGTGTGTAGGAAGACCATCAGAGCTGGTCTTGTGGATTCTAGAAAGGCTTCTTGGGAAAATGGGGGTTTTGACGACGAGTCACTAAATGAGTAGAAGTTAGCCAGGTTAAGAGTATGGACAAGAGCACTGCAAACAGAAAGAGTAGAATATCGATGTCAAGAGAGAATATGCTGTATTTGGTAAAGTGGGTGTTATTCTGCATGAGTATTGAGAAGTAAAGCTGCAGAGGTGAGTGGGGCCCTTGTATAATGAGTGGAGAGGTGATATTCAGACTGTGTTGCTGCAAAACAACTACTACAAACTTACCAGCTTAAAACAACACACATCTATTGTCTTACACCTTCTGAAGTCCACGCCAGGCCTAGCTGTGCTCTGTGTTCTAGGGTCCCACCAGGCAGCAATCCAGGTATCTTCTGGGGCTGTTGTCCAATCAGAGGCTTAACTGGGGAGAGCTCTCGGGTTGTGACAGTTTCCTTGAGGCTGCAGAACTGAGGTTTCAGTCTCCTGGTGGCAGCTGCTCTCAGTTCCCAGAGGCCACCTGCGCTTCCTTGCCACATGGGCTTTTCCAGCATGGGTGCTTACGTGGCATCTTGCTGCTTCTAGACCCATGGGATTCTCTCTGGTGTGTATGCTAGCCAAACAGAGTTCTGTAGAGTACCGTAATCATGAGAGCGACCTCCCATCACCTTTGTCATATTCTGTTGCTTAGAAGCAAGGCACAGGCCGCACCCATACTCTAGAGGAAGGGACTATACAAAGATTAGAATACCAGGAGGTGAAGATTATTGGGGAGAGGAGGTCACCATAGGTTCTGTTGGTCACAGAGGTTTATACTTTAAAGGGAACAGTTGGGAGTCACTGAAAAGTTTTAAGCACAAGTTTGCTGTTTGGTGTAGAAAATACATGGCGGGTGGCACAGTTACAGTCCAGAAGACTAGCTAAGAAGCTGTTCCAACAAACCATGTAGGAGAGGAGGTTGGCCAAGGATATACGATGCACATTTTTCTGGCTTGGTGGTTGGTTGGTGAAAGCAGAGAAGCTGGAGCCAGGAACCAGTTGTAGTAAAAGATTCATATGAGGCTCAGCTCTGGTTCTCGCCTCCCTGAGCTCCAGCTCTGTGGCCTCAGACCACATCTCTCTGTTTGCAAGGGAGTCTGGGGAAGATCATGTTAATGGAGCACAGTCAACTTGCCACCACCAGAAAAATAACCTAAAATACTGGTCTTGACAGTGGAGTCAGGACTGTATCTGTCCATCATGAAGTATTGAGTGCTCGTGTTCCTACGCAATAGCCATCTTAATTTGAAGACTTTTGGCTTAAAGGGCTGCTGTATGCCAGGAGTACAGTGATGCCGCGATGTCATGGTGATGCCTGTGTGTTTTAACTCTTGATGGTCTGGCTAGGTTTGTTGGGCTGTTTCACCCACTAGCTTTTCTTCCTCCTGCAGTAAACAGGCAAGGGGGCGCCTCCCTAACTTGTTGGGATTCTGGTGTGTATTGTTTTCATGGGAGTGAGGGATCCTTGCCATTTCTAGAGAGAAGTTGCCCTGAGGACAAGTTAAAAACGAGAATTTGAACTAAGACAATGATTGCTCGGCACCTAATGTGTTTCAGAGCACCCTTAATTACCTACCAAGATGTGAGAAGAGTCGGTTTATCATAAGGAAATACACGCCACATTCAAACAACTATTCAAAAGTTAGCTATTTTAATACTTGAGCCATTCTAAGAGGAGAAGTTCTGTGCATTTTTTCCCACTATGAAAAATTCTCAGAAACCATAGTGACTCAGGCAGAGCCTGGAAAATACTGGAGAATCACATGATGGCTAAAAATAAGCACATCATCTCCAGCAGGGACAGTAACCAGGGCAGAAGTAATTCAGTTTTCTGAGTGCTCATGCTGGCCAGCCAAGCTCAGGTCCTCTTGGCCACCGTGGGGGCAGGCTTTGTGACCCCTGGCCGGGGAAGGGGAGCCTTCAGGCACTGAGGCTCTGGGTGCAGAGGCAGCCACGCCGTCCCAGGCCTCTCACTCTGAGTGTAGTTCCCTGGCTTGCTCCCAGGGCAGAACCAGTTATCACACTGTGTAATGACCCTGAGGAGTGAATTGGGAGGGACACACGCTGACTCATAGCCCTTGTCACCACCTACTTTTCTTCAGCCTTCCTCTCGGAGTCAATAGCAGAAGCTATTGATCACAAAATGTCTTTTAGGTTGCTGTTAACATTGCAAAATGGAAGCCATATAAAACAGCCAGACATTTGGTGCCTATTTTATAGGGTACATGATGGGGCTTTCTGAACTGGTGCGTTGTAAATGATTTACCATAAAGGAAACTCGTCTTGAGCACTCACTACTCATACCAGGAAAATCACGGCAGTGGCCTCCTCTCTGGCCACTCTGCCTCTGCCCTCACCCTCCTGCAGCCCATTCTCCACACAGCAGTCAGACCATGTCACTCCTCAGCTTGGGACCCTGCCGCGGCTTCCCTTTCCCCTCAGAACGAAAGCCCACCTCCTGACTGCGGCCTCTGAGTCCCGACGATCTGCCCCCTCCTGCACTGGCCCAGGCTTGCTCTGCGGCAGCACTCCAGCTGGCCCCTGCCCCAGATGAGGTAGGGCCTTCGTGTGGGCATCAGGCCTTGCCGTTGCCTGGAACGCTCTGCTCCTGGGCTGTCCAGGGCACCAGCTTCACCCCTCCCAGGCCTCTGTTCCAATCTGACTTTCTTAGGCCTGGAAGTAAGGGTTCCTCCTGCACCTGGCAAGTCTCTTTCAGGGATTCTGGAAGGTTATGCCTCTGGAGCTGTCACAAGAGACGTAGGCTTCTGTGAGGAATGGGACTTGCGGGTCAGGGTGACTGCCACGTGGGCCTGGCGTCCGTCTCGCCTCATGTCTCTGCTAGCCTGCGGCAGGACTCGCATCAAGAGGGCTCCGTGATCTTGACCCCTGTCCTTCCGAGGGAACCTGGGTCTAGTGAGGCCCATGGGAGGCTCCTGGGTCTGCAGAGCTGAGACTGGAGAAAGACACGTGCTGGGCACTCAGACACCCGGAGCTGCTACTGCAGATGGCTGCTCACCCTCGCCCTGCTCCGCCGGTCTCTTCTCCATAGCATTTGCTTGCCGGTTTATTATGGCACTTAACTAATGTATCATGTTGTTTATTATCTCATTTCTGCTGTTAGAATGTAAATCCCACAAAGGCATTTTCTATGTTTCATTCATTGATTTATCCCAACTGCCTATAGCTTGCCAGGTACACAGTAGGAGGTCAGTAAATGTTGGCTGCTTGAATGAATGAGTCAGGGTAATTTAAGAAGGAGCACAGAGACTCCAGCTTGCTGATTTTCAAGATAGAGGGTGAATGGAACTGGAGAACCGAGGCCTTGGTGCCCACTGGTGGTTTATGGGTTAAAATTTTTATAGAGATTTCTTGAAAGAGAGTCTGATGTTCTTACTACTTTAGCACTTTAGTTTTTATCTTGCTAGTGTCTGGAAATGGGAAACCTGTGTACTTCATCATTGGTCGGATCAGATTCGCTGAGTAACAGCACTACTAATGTGAGCTCACATTTATCGAGCACCTACCATGCGCCAGGCTCTTAAGGACCTGTCCTGTGCTGTTCCCGACTCTGGGAAACAGGCTCTACTTTTGCGGTCTTCGGCATCCAGGGGTCCAGGTAGCAGCACCCGGACTGCCGTGAAGGCCACCTGGCGACCGGGCCCCCAAGCTCAGCCACTGCCTCCCTAAGGGCAAGCCGAAGGATTACCACTTCCATACCCCATCCCCATGCCCACACGGCTGGTGTGCTTTCCCCTAGGCTCCAAGGTGCTCAGAAAAGGGGCTGCCCACTTTTACAAGCTGACCCTGAAGTGGCGAGAAAGAAGAGCCAAACTTGGCCGCGGGCTGCACTGGTGACAGAAGCCCTAAGGGCCGTGAACTAGAAATTTCAGAATATACGAACCAGCCTCTTAATAACCTGCTGAATCAGAGCATCCTGGAGCCCCCGTTGATGTTCCACGTGGACTGGACTCTGGCCGCAGAGGCGCTTTCCTTTGTCTTGCCCTCAGAGAACGCATTAGGAGCCTACAAAGGGGAGGCGTGGAGCCATTTTCCAAGAAAAGGGTCAGACCCCGAAGCCGTGAGAAGGGTGGGGGCGCAGTCGGTCATACCGCAGTGCGGCCACTCCGGTGTCCGTTTCGGCACTCAGGAAACCCTCTCGCTGTGGGAGCTCCATCTTCGCGTCACTCCAGCCCTATACTCTATCCCCAGCAGTGGCTTTATTTACTTTTATTTTAAGTTCATTCCCATTCCCAGTTAAAAAATAAAATCTGTTGACCAAGGTAAAAAGGATAAGGAAGTGATGGCAGATCATCCACAAATAACCAATCAATGTAGGTACAGTGCATCTTCTGTCATGTTTCAGGTCTGTGGGGTTTTGCTTTTGACATACGGCATAATTGACATACAGCATAATCGTTTCAGGCATAAACATGATTGAATATTTGTATATATTGCAAAATGATCACGACAATAAGTCTAGATTAACATCTGTCACCATATGATTAGAATTTTTTTCTTGTGATAAGAACTTTTAAGATCTACTCTCTGCAACTCTCAAACATACAGTGTTGTTACATATAACCACCTTGCTGTACATGAGTTCCTCAGACTTACTTTGTAACTGGAAGTTTTTTTTGTATTACTTAGATTCAAATTAGTTAACATATAGTGTACTATTGGTTTCAAGAGTAGAATTTAGTGACTTATCACTGACATATAACACGCAGTGCTCATCCCAGCAAGTGCCCTCCTTAATGCCCATTGCCCATTGAGCCCATCTTCCCATCTACCTCCCCTCCAGCAATCCTCAGTTTGTTCTCTGTATTTAAGAGTCTCTTATGGTTTGCCTCCCTGTTTTTATCTTATTTTTCCTTCCCTTCTTGTGTTCAGGTGTTTTGTTTCTTAAATTCCATATATGAGTGAAATCATATGATATTTGTTTTCTCTGACTGACTTATTTAGCTTAGCAAAATACACTCTAGTTCCATCCACATTGTTGCAAATGGCAAGATTTCATTCTTTTTGACTGCTGAGTAATATCCCATTGTATATGTACACCATATCTTTATCCATTCATCAGTCAGTGGACACTTGAACTCTTTCCATAATTTGGCTATTGTTGATAGTGTTGCTATAAACATTGGGGTTAGGGGTGCCTGGGTGGCTCAGTCAGTTAAGCGTGCAACTCTTGGCTTCCGCTCAAGTCATGATCTCACAGTTTGTGAGTTTGAGCCCTGCATGGGGCTCTATGCTGACAGTGTGGAGCCTGCTTGGCAGTTCCCTCCCTCCCTCCCTCCCCCCCTCTCTCTCTCTCTCTCTCTCCCCCCCCCCCCCCCCCTCCCCCCCCCCCCCCCTCTCCCCCTCTCCCTCTCCCCCCCTCTCCGTCTCCGTCTTTCTCTCTGCCCCTGCCCCACTTGCGCTATCTCTGTCTCTTTCAAAATAAACAAACTTAAAAAAACAAATAAATAGAAATAAAAATAAACATTGGAGTGCCTGTGCCCCTTCAAATCAGCATTTTTGTATCCTGGAGACAAGTACCCAGTAGTGCAGTTGCTGGGTTGTAGGGTAGTTCCATTTTTAACTTTTCAAGGAACCTCCATACTGTTTTCCAGAGCTGCTGCACCAGTTTGCATTCCCACCAACAGTGCGGAAGGTTCCTTTTCTCTGCATCCTCGCCGACATCTGTTGTTTCCTGAGCTAATTCTAGCCATTCTGACAGGTGTGATTTGGTATCTCATTGTGTATAACTAGAAGTTTCTACCTTTTGACCACCTTCGCCTATTTCACCTACTCCCCAGCCCCAACCTCTGTGGGGTTTTTAACTGAGTGAAAAGGACCCGGGGGTGGGGGGGAATATGCTCTCAAATTAGGGAAGAAGCTGGGGATGACCAGAAGATCAGTTGCCTCCTGAGCGTGTATGCACGCGTGCACATGTTTTTAATGTCTCTGTGGCTCTTGTCAACAGTTTTAATGTCATATTTTTAGCTCCTCTGTTTATGACTTTGGCAGAAGGAATACAGCAGATTAAGTGAGAAGAATGTTTAAATTCCATCAGAGCTCCGGCCATGAAGGATAAAGCCTAGTACAATGCTTTTCTTTGCTTTATCGTTATGAATTCATTGGGCCTCATATGGCCCAAATGTAGCATTTTCCATAAACATTAAGCTACTAATTATTGACATTAGACACAGTGATGCTGTGGCTTCACTAAGACAGTGAATAAGGCTACTCTTTGTTTTTTTACAACTATGGTTAAAATGTCTTAGAATCATATTTAGACACCAAATCCTAAAGGCATTAATTAAGACACAACTGCTCAAAGACTAGCATTGTAAATCACGTCTACATCCAGTGAGTAAAGTCAGAGAATTACAGGGACTTGTACAGAATTTATGTCTATTTTTCTCTGCTTCTGAAACTCCTTTTTATTTTGAAAGGGAAAATTAGGGAGAGAGAGAAAAGCTTGAGGGAAAAAAAATTCTTGTAAAACAGGACTACCACTAATTATGTTTTCAGGACATCAAATACAGCTTCAAAAAAATTTTTGGAATGGTTGATAGCTGCGAGGAAAAAAAAAAATATCTGCCGTATAGCTGAAGGAGCTGCACTCTCTTTAAAAGCCCTTATGTAAATGTTTTTCATGTAAGCATCACTGAGCACAGAAGCATGGGAAGGCACAGAAGCGAAGTCACCGTGGCCCTGGGTGCTTCTTAGGAAGCAGGAAGGCAACTACTGAGGACCCCGATATCTGAAGCCGGGATAGATGCTATCCAGGACATTATTGGGTCATTTCACAAAATGGAATGTACATGGTAACTTACATAAAGGTAATAGATCAATGTTAAATTTGCTGATATTCATAATTACAATTTTCTAATAACATCCTTATTCTAGTAGCCCGGGTAAATGGCAGAATAATATCTGGCACCCCAGAAGCTGGGTACACTTTGGAGTATGTTTGCTTGAAAGGAGACAGCAAGACTTTCAGAGCAAATAAACAAAAATACTGTTCTTAACAGTCTAATGGGTGTCATATACCTTAGGATATCGTTTACTATTCTAAAAAGTAAACCATGGAATCATTAAATAGAATGAACAAAAGCCTTCATTTTTACTTTTATGAATTTTACTATTTAGTATTTCTCAATGTGAGAAATAGCTGTGAGGGATAGATTACTTCCACATCAGATTATAGCTTGTGATGATTTAAAGAGCTCACTTTATCTTCTTTCGAAAAATGAGCTTTCAGTTTAATGCTTAATTGTCTAGGTTTTAAAACTTTAAACCTCTGACGATACTAAGATCTTCCGCACAGCCTTCCTGTTCTTTAATTTCTTCATCCCTTAAAAGCAGTGTAAATGCACAGTTGACGGGACACCTGGGTGACTCAGTCCATCAGGCGTCCGACTCTTGATTTGGGCTCAGGTCACGATCTCATGGTTCACGGGATCAAGCCCCACATCAGGCTCTGCGCTGACAGCACAGACCCTGTTTCGGATTCTCTCTCTCCCCCCCTCTCTCTGCCCCTGTCCTGCATGCACGTGCACTCAAAACAAACATTTAAAAATAAAAGCACAGTTGACTAGCACTGCCCTCTCACACCTCATTCATTAGACATTTATTTCCCTTTGTTATCAGTTTCTTTCCAAACAATTTAATCACAATTTCAAAACCCCTGATTTTAAATTTCAAATACTAATTACTTCCTCTGTTAACTCAGTTTTTCAAATTTATTTTCCATTCCTTTCTCCAGCCTGTGAGTGACTGTCCGGGGCGGGGTGGAGGCGATTCCATTGTTTTCATCTCTGTCATCTTGAGAGAGCCACAAGCTGCATGCATGTGTACCAGGTGAAAGATGGGGACTGTGTACCCCAGCCAACCTGGACAGAATCCATGAGACAGGGGGAAGAAGCCGTACCTGCCGCTGCAGCATCAGTCACTGCAACAGCTCCGGCCTGTCCCCCGGGAGCCACGTAGGGTCTCCTGTGGCCCCCTGTTCCTCCCCAGCGAGCTTCCTCTGCTTATTCATAGTTCTCTGCCTGATAACTTGATCTCGCAGGGGGCTTTGGCTTGCCCACGACCCTTCCACTTTTGCTTCATTTCAGGTTTTTTCTCAAGCTGCATTTGATGATGTCCTAAAAATATAATTAGTAGTGGCTTTTACAAGCAGTCAGGTTTCTATTCCTTCCGTGTTTTTCTTTTAAAGTTTACGTGGGGCTGGATAGGGCAGGGTGTGAGAATGAGTGTCTGATGAACATAGGTCAGCTGTTGCAACGAGCCACATCCTAGCCGCCGCCCTGCTTAGGGAGAAGTGCCCAGGGTGGGTCATGCACTCTAGGGAAGCCCCTTCTGCAGGGCGCTGTTTGCTTCAGAAGAGGTAATGAACATGGCCTTGACTTGGACGGCACAGTACAAACTAGCTTGCCCCTGCCTACTCAGACTTAAATGCTCACTGACTCGATTTCCCTACGTGAACTTTGTCCTGGTTCCATCTAGAAGGGCCCAGGTGATAACAGAAGAGGATCTGAAAACCAAGTAGGAGCTCTCTGGGGGAACTTGATGATGTTTTGTTTGGTCTCCTTCACGTATTGTCAGCTCTTGCTGTCAGTGACTTGGACGTTGGCCTCAGCCCCTTGAGCTCTCCCCGGTTTGTTGACCCGGATAGATACCTCTCCTTGGAGTGGTTTTAACGTTATTGATAAAAACGTCTATTGAGCATGGCCTCTGGGTCAGGCATGGAGCTTGGCCTTGGGAACATTAAATGGTAAAACAGCTGCAACCCCTACCTGTAGACTTGAATGGGAGAATAGGCACAAACGGCTGTGCGGTTACAGGGGACAGGTGCTGCGGCCTCCCGGAGCGGCATCGTCCAAGCGGATATCTGCATGGCACTACACTTAGTCCCTCAGAGGAGAAGAGGAGTGTTTGAGGTGAGGGGGTCGCAGCATGAATCATGCTTTGTGGTCATGTGGTCGGGAACACTGCCTTGTCCCTGGGTACGGTGAGTGTGGCCGTGCCTGGGCCTTTGTCCACAGCTGTCGCTCCATGAGATCGTGAGCTCCTGGAGAGCAGGGATCTCCAGTGGGACGTGGTTCATGGTAGGTACCGGGTAAACCTGTATTTAGTAAATAAGAGGTGTTGAACTTCCCTCTGGAAGCTGCTCTCTGTCAGATATGATGGATATTAAAATATGACGTATTGCTGATAAAAAGGCCTGAAGTAACTTGATTTTTCAGAAGCTTCTCCCTCAGCGAGGCTGGCTGGTAGCTGCCCTCAGAGGAGGCACTTTGCCAGGTCAGCATGCCCTCACCCTGCCTCCTCTGCTGTTATCCACACGGTTTTCTCTACCCTGCCGGCATGGCCTGTACAGAGCCTGGCCAGTGGGGCTGGAAGTGGTGTTCGAGGAGTGTTTTCTGTGGGCTCCTGCAGAGATGAAGGGTTCTTGCAACTTGATGTGAATCAGAAATGAAGCAGAGCATCAGCTCTCTAGAATCCTTGGGAAGGTCTTCTGCATGGGCCAGGTTTGCGGGTCACTGAAGATTTACCTTCGGATACTCAAATATTTTAAGTCCTTCCCAATTTAATGTTTCGTTTTAAAATATATTAGGCCTTTCCCTGTATTTTTAGAAGAAAATTCTCTCTTTTCTTTGTAACGGATTTTAAAGGGTATGATGTTGTCAGTGCTTCCTGAGGGGGCGTATGACTTCATGTTTATAACTGATGACTCCAGGCACCGGAACTCTTCCTGTTTGCCACTTTGTAATTAGGAGATTAGTCGAAACTTGTAACTGCTGTCAGTATACTTGGCTTCATAACCCCCTGCCTGTTTCTGATCTGTTGGTGCTGATAAACCTTGAGACTGGAAACCGCATAACCACGTTGTATTTACTTGTTCATGTATTTATTTCAACATTTGTACCTTCACTAAATACCGGTTCGGCCCAGCGTGGTGCTAAGTACTGGGGTTACAAAGGTGATGAACACTGGCCCCTGTGTTCCCGGAGCCTTCTGGAGGAGGAGTGTGCAGGATGTGGTGGGGAATAGGGCTAATGGAAATACATAAGAGGAGCCTCTCCACCAGCCTGAGCTACCACATGGTCGAGACTGTGTTCAGAGTAGAAGGGCCTGGGTGGGCCGCGGGTAATGACCCTGATTTTCTTAATCCACAACGTGTGTAAATTTCACCACATCTACCTTGTTGCTTCTGTTTTGGCTGCAGAAGCCATTGCCTATGTCTGTGTCATGTTCTAGGTTGTGATCACCTATTAGGAGCTGAGCTTCTGGTGGGTGAGCTCTTACCTGACGTTAAGGACCTTCTTTCCCCTAGCTTCTATCATCATTAGTGATGCTATTTAATCACTTACGATGCTGAGCCCCAGACAGCGCCCCTCTCCGGCCCCTGCTGTAAAGGCGTATCTTTCTTCCATCGTAGTAAATAAATCCTAGGCCAATATCTTGACACACATGAATGTCTTTTTCCCTCCAGACTTCCCACTTAACGTTTCAGAGTCCGTCATCGAGCCTTTCCTGGATCAGTTATGCTTGTTGTAATTGTCGTGATTTTTCAAGTTCTAACATTTCTTCTACGTTTACTAGCTGTGTTCTGTAAAGATCTTTATACCCTCCCTCCCTCCTTTCTCTGTCATTATAGACTGGAGTTTTATTTATTCAGTGTGTTCTAGCACATGAGAGCCATTACACTTTTGACATGTAAAACTGTCCCAGCTGTGGCTATCTGGAAGGGAAGCACCTTCAAACTGGCCCCTGTTCCCGTTGACCTTGGTCCTGAGCACATCCTTGCTTTGCGACACAAGAAGGTGTCCCAGGCTCACGCCATACCTTTCCTGCCCCACCCACGGAGTCTGCCATCTCTCAAGAAGCTCTTTCTGCAGAATAAAACGTAGACACCAGCACGTAGGCACCTGGAGCACACGCTGCTATGGAGATGTCATTGCTCCTAGGCGCTTTCAGTGGCTAAACTAGGAAACAAAAGAGAAAAAAACCTACACTTGCTCTGAATTTTTTTCTAAAGTATTCATCTGTTATAAACTTTTTTGTTGTTTGTTAGAAACTCAACTATGGTGATGCTTTGAGGTCATCTCAGAACCTTTCCTCTTAAAAAAAAAAATCTTAAAATCTCTTAGTTACATCAGTTTTTCTTCTCTCACCAGAGGCACAAAGGACAGCTTAATCTCCTATTAACTTGAGGGGGGGAAAGTCCTCAGAAAGATTAAATAAGCTGCCGAAGATGGCACTGTCCTTTTAACGTCGGTGCTTTTTCTAAGTGTATGTCGGCTACTTTTGTGATTGGACAGAGTCCTTGGGGATAGCTTTTATACTTCTTAGTAACTCCTTTATACATTTGCAATGTATCTAAAAAGCATTTCTAATGTTGCCTGTATTTATAATCTATTCTGGTTACTTTCAGGTGCGGCTAAATCAAGTCCAGCATCTAAGCCAGGATCTACACCTTCTCGTCCCTCATCAGCCAAAAGGGCTTCGTCC
Source organism: Panthera uncia (assembly GCF_023721935.1). Taxonomy (NCBI): domain Eukaryota; kingdom Metazoa; phylum Chordata; class Mammalia; order Carnivora; family Felidae; genus Panthera; species Panthera uncia. The sequence goes on along the minus strand of NW_026057586.1, from coordinate 37,303,999 downwards.
AGCAGCTCAGCATCCAAATCTGATAAAGATTTAGAAACACAGGTCATACAGCTTAATGAACAGGTAACCCCTCAGCCCTGGCCCTGTCTCTGAGAGGGGAGGGACCAAACACCTGTAGGCCTGAGATAAGGGAGGGCAGGTGAGGGAATCTGGTTCCAAATGAGTAAGAATAAAAGGAATCGTTCAGGCAGATGAAATCAGCGGTCCGCCAGGAATATAAGACGTTAGTCAAAAATCCCAAAGCTGTACATTAAGACGGAAGGACAGATGACTCAGCCCCAGGTAAATGCAGGTTTGTAGGCAGCATCCCCCTCCCCCACACCTCAGTGCCTGTCCGGAGCTCCAGGCCAGACTCTGGACTGTCTGCCCACTTCTGGCCGGTCGAGATAGCATTCATGACTTTAGTCTCTCTTCCTCCTTCCTTTCCTGCACAAGCTATTTGTTAAGCTTGTTCTGTGTGACAGACTCGGTGCTTGGTGCTAATATAATGGTAGTGAGATAACTAACCCCCCCCCCCCCCCCCCCCCCCGGCCCCGGAGCTTACAGCAGTTGTATGGGGTAGGTGATCGTGCAAACAAAAGCGAGAACCTAATGCTTGCCACGACAGCGGATGTTTCATAGCGCAGAAGCACTGACCCCAATACTGGGGGATCAGAAGGCCATGGTTGTGGTTGAAGTCGAAGAACTTTCCTTCTCATCTAACATTCTTCATGGTTATGGTAGATCTAGCTCTGCTGCCTTTGAAAATTTCCATATAAAAGTTTAGGTATGCTTTCTACTTAACGATAGCTAATTTTGCCTGAGATTATATGTAGCTTAAAGGTAATAAAACGATTGGTAGCATGAGGCCCACTGAAGAAGCCACCTGCCCTGACCCTGAGGTGCAGAGTCTTTTATCCTGGCTACTCCCACTACCCGGAGAGGAGCCTCTATTCAAGGTTCTTAGGCTGTTCCCAGCCAAGTGGCTGGGCCATTCCCAATGATTAATCGGATTCCTGATGAGCCAGCAAGAGTCTGGAAACCATTTTTGAGATAATTGTATATTTGCAATCAAGAATCTAGTTTAAAAGCAGGCAGCTGCTTAGCTAGGGTATTTCTTTACAGTTCTGATCACTTCAGTGAAAATAGTGAAACCTTAAGTTATCCAATGGACAGGACTTTGATTTAGAAACTCTGGAATGTTCTAATTACCTGCTCATTCTCAGTTGAGAATGGTATTCCCAGTAATGAGTTTTTCTCACATAAAAGGCAGGTACGACAGCCATAATGAGCCTTGGGCCACATGCCTAAGGCTCAGAGCAAATCAGAGTAGACCTAAAGAGATTCAGGCGTGGGTCTATAATGCTTTAGATTTATAACCCTTTTCTCATAGAAACCCAAGTTCTTTTGATATCTTGATTATCTCATGTTTTGTCATGATTTCTCTCCTCCCTGTTGTTTCCCCTCTACCACACCCTGGTCTCCAAACTTCCAACCCAAAGTATAACCACACAGAAACCTCAAGACCCTTCCTGCCCCTCTGCCATTCAGCCTTAGTCCACCAGACCCACTGCCTCTCCTTGGGGCTGGCTCTACACTCATTAGCTGTCCACTTACACAAAGAGCCTCCCATCCCCAAGGAGCCCAGACCTCATCCTACCATCCAAAATGTCACTCTAGAGAGGGGAGAGGGAGAAGAAAGGAACTTCCCCAATGGTCCTGTAATTTCTTTATTACTTCCAAAGGGCTTCACTCCCCCACCTATCCCCTGATGCATTTACATCAAGGAGGAGTGAGTGTGCCCATCTTCCCCTCCCCAGTCCCTTAGAGCGAAGGTTATACACACCCCAGATTGTGAGCATTCATTCAACTGTTTACTGAACACTTACCCAGACCCATTTCCATGGTTATCTATTATTGCCCCCTCCATTTTCTGCCCTTGTAACCTGCAGGATGGCTCCCTAAAGCTGATGGGTAGCCGCAGAGGCATTGCTATGTTGGGACTCAGGACTCTAGGACGAGGAAATGCCTAGGCTGGAGAGTGAATTATATGTCGTAATAGAGAAAGTGACGAGTGCCATAAACTTGAAGAATTCTCCTTTTCTTGGCCTCCTGCCTCTATTCAGGCAGTCTCCCATGACATGCTATAAAAGTACCACTGTGCTAGACAATTCCAATGATAGAAATGAATCAAAAGACAGGGGAGAAAAAGACATAACTGAAATAATTAGGGGCCATTTATGGCAAGTGGGTTAGCAAACAGGAAGTAGGGTGGAGTCACCACTGCGCTCAGCGACCCCTGGGGGCTGGAGAGTGGGCGTCAGTTGGCTTGGACGGATGCTGGGGCTTGGGCGGCCTCCCTAGGAGGACGTGCAGTGTGCAGACGCTGAGGGAAGGGAGAACTGGGAGAAGAGAACGTCCCCCCTCTTGTCTCTTCCTCTTGACTTACTCAAGGGTACATCCCCAGCATCCCCTCCACCACTTAGGCTTCTGGTTTGATACATGAGGGTGCGGGTGGCATCACTCTGCATGAGTGCGACCGTGAACATGGACTCTCCTTTGCCAGTTGGCTATCCTCATACACTTGGGCCTCTATCACTTTTTACCGGGGATGTCTATAGCTGTGTATCTATTGCCTGGCGATCTGGAATACCACCCAACGCCAACCTTGACTGGATATTTCTACAAAAGCCTCACCTCTTTGCACATTGTACAGACCAAAGCACCCTCAAGAGGCAGACAGACCTAGTTTCCATGGGTTGAAGTACTCCAGAGACCCTTCTTGCCTCCTTCAGGGAGCGCTGACAGACTCAAGACTCCTCAACTGCCAGAGATCTGTCCACTGGCACCAACGCAGGCTTCAGAGGGATTCTGTGGCCAAGCCTGGGGAGGAGGGTGGTTTGTTGTAAAGCAAGGAAGGATTTCTAGAAAAAGGGAAGTTTTCTTTTTCCTGGACTTGAGGCTGCTGGTTGCCTTCCTTTCTTAGAAATATCCCAACCATAGCATCATCAAAAATAAAAGTGAAAGCTAGGGAAAGCTGCTTTTTGAGCAGGGTGTGAGGGAGGCACTGAGGTGAACTCTGAGGGGCCATATCCCCGAGGCCTATGCCGGGTGTGCAGGAAGGGGACCGACACTGCAGATGTTTGGTAGGCGTTTGATAAATAGCATGTCCAAAGGCTCAGGGTTACTAGAGAAGACAATTTCCCATTCCAAATGTCATTTTTGGAAATTCCGTTAGGGTGATTTTTTAATACACCGAATGAGAGATTTCAGCTGATGGAGACCATGAAAGATTTAATTTACCTCCTGACAAATATTGTCTGTGTAAATATAAATGCACAAGGGGCTTAAAAAAAGGGATTCTCGGGAAGCAGGAGCAGGGTCATGGTTTAGGCCTGTGAGTAGCTACTGTGCTCGTAGGAGTGGGGCACTGTCAGCTTTCCTTCAGCCCGGGTGACACTGCCTCACTGCTGGCTCCTTCCCTGGCGCCATCTCCGTAATCACTGTTGAGAGGCCACCCAGCCCTGGGAGGTCCTGGAACCAGCATCCAGGGAAAAAGGGAACAAGGGCTATTATTCTGAGGGAATAGGGCTTCCTTCTTGTAGTCTTCCCCTATTTCCTGCGATGTCCCCAAAGCTAGAGCCAGAGGAATTGAAACAGATCCACTGAACCACGCTTTCAGTCTTGCCCAGTTTCCCTCATGTAGCTAAGACCCAGTTTCTCAGTAGAAAGACTTTGCCTAGTGTGGCTCAGGAACATTTACGAAGGGCTCCACAACAAAATATGGTTACCTGAAGAAAGTAGGGTCCTCAAAATACATCTCAAGTAACCACAGTGCTAGCCCTCTCCTCTGCTTCCTGTCTTTGCAGAGGCTGAACAGAGTAGAAGGATGTGCTCTAGTCTGTGTTAAGAGAGGAGGAAAGCTCATTCAGGGTCTGGATGCAACCACCTTGAGCAGAACAATCCCTCGGACAGTGGTTATGAACACTCAGTTGGCAGAGGGAAGGACTAGTGTGTTGTTGAAGTTGGACGTTGTGGCCCAGGCTCAAGCTCCATTGCCTAGCAGTCATTTTGGCACACCTGTCTTTGCATGTTTCACATGTTATAGGCAGGTGTAGTTGGTCACATTGTTTATACTGGATTTTGGGGGAATTTTCTTTCCACCCTCACTCCCTTGCAGGTACATTCATTAAAACTTGCCCTTGAAGGTGTGGAAAAGGAAAGGGATTTCTACTTTGGCAAGTTGAGAGAGATTGAGCTACTCTGTCAAGAGCATGGGCAGGAAAACGACGACCTCGTGCAGCGACTAATGGAAATCCTCTATGCTTCGGAAGAACACGTAAGTGTGAGGAGAGCCCTTGACTCTTGGCTTCTAAAGCGATGCTCTTGGTCAAGGTGTAGCAGTCTGTGTGTCTTCGGGTGCTGCCCTGGGATCCCTGAGGATTATGACTCCTCCTGTGCGTGTGCTATTCCCAGAGGAATAAGTGTCATCATCGTCGTCGTGATCCATTGACCCCTGCTTGTGGGATGTGCGTTCGTGAATTAATCTGGGAAGAGATGAGTGGATGGGGGTGGGAGGGGGAGAGTAGGAGGAATGATTGAGAAAACTAGGTTTATGCAGCCAGATCTTAAGTGGTTTGCAGCTCTGAGCAGATGAGCAATAAAAGTAGATGTAAGGATTCTTCATGACAGATCAGAGTATGGTTAGAGGAGGAATTAGTCTAAGTGTTTTTCGCATCCCCGCAAGCCCGACAGTTTTTATTTCAGAGCCGGTTGTCTCGGTTACTCATTGCCAGTACAGACCGGTGCTGTACAACAGCCCTCAGTTGAAAAACGCTTTTAGAATTCACTGCGGGGAAGACCTGGCTGTCGGGCTTGCTACTAAGGAGCATGAGGAAGGCGGGGACCCGGGAGGTGGATCCATCCTGGTGATGGAAAGCAGGTGTGAGGAGCAGCAGAGGACCAAAACTCTCAAGAATCAAGGAGGGGGGAAGGGAAGGCAAGGCAAGGCAAGGCAAGGCGGGAGAAGAAGTCTGCCAGTGCAGGGAGTGAGGGGCCCCGGCACCAAGACAAGCCTGGGAGCCTGAAGGAGCGTCACCTTCTACAGGGCGGCCCTGTGGAAGATGCAGAAGAGTAGGCGGGGGTCTCAAGCTCTTCCTGAGGCCGTGTTGAAGCTGGGGGAAAGAGTCTGACTCTGTTGGCCCAGGAGACCTGGGGCCGCACCCAGAGCCTGATGGTCGAGTTGCGTGTGTTAGCACTTGGACAGAATGGAACGAGTCACCGGCAAGGGTACTTTATGACTTATTCCAGCCCAGTACCAGACAAATGTTTACTCCACATAAGATTTGGAACTCGAGGGATGAAATCCAAGGTTTGAGGCCTCTCCACTTTTTTTCATTTCCCACCCTTCCCCCCCACTTTTTTTTTTTTTAAGCTTCTTTCTCAGTTACCATTGGCTCAGACTATAGATCTTGAAGTCCTGGGACGCTGCCTTGCCAGGTCCCAGAGGCAGCGATGGCTCCACAAAATAAGGTTCTCCGTACTTTCAGATCTGATGGCAGAAAGCTCCGGTTGATGTCTAGTGTGCCCACACCACCCTGAGTGCTTCGTAGTCTGTCAGGTACTATGTGAATTACAGTTATTCTCTTCACAAGCTTGTGGGAGGCCAAATCCAATGCAGTCTCCCCAGCACTGTGTAGCTGAAGGACCAGGCCCACTGAGGGAGGACGGCAGCGTGCAGGGCCAGATCTATCCCGCCCTGTGCTGTCGGCAGGAGGAAAACCCTTGCGATGGTCACCTCAAGCTGGATCTTGTCCCCAGTCTCCCCAGACGGAGTCCTTGTACAGGGGCGCTCTCAAACTCCAAATTCAGAGTTGACACGGGCCACTGAATGCTGGTGGCAGCAGCCGATAGGCAGGGCTGCCCCAGGGGAGATTCCTGCCTTCTTAGTGTGCTCCTGCCTGAGTGCCTGTTCTTCAGGAAAACACAGATGAGCCCTACGTGGACATTTCAGGTGCAGGTGTTTGCTGGAGAGGCCTCTTTAAGTCTTTATTTGATGGTGGCTGCCCTTTGATTCTCTGAGTCAGACGATCCTAGAACAGAATGTTTGGAAGATACAGAAATGCAGATAGCAGGGCGTGTGCAGCAGTAAACAGGCGCAGTTCAGTTCACAGTTGTAGAAACTTAATGGAAGGTTCCAGAGCAGATCACCTGACACCTCTCCAGTGCCTCTCTTTATCATTTTCAGGACCTTTTCCCTCACGGGCCACAGGTATCTCGGCTTATTCATTGGTTAACTGCCGCCTTGTCCATCTGTCAGCTGAGGTGTACCTGCTGATACAAACAGGCAACTTATTTCCTGAGGCACTGTCACAGAAGCCACTGTTAAGTGACCTAACAATTCCTCCCCCCTCAACCAAAAGCTCTTAGGAAGAGCTTGTGTTTCTGTCACTGGAGGAAGCATGGGGTGTGCGTAAAGAGGACAGAGCCACTGTCTCAGTGAGGCAGGCAGACGGGGCACCACTGACTGGAGTATGTTGGAGTAGGATACATGTGATCACAGACACATAAACTTGGGTGGTGATCATGGACAAGGAGCCTGGAGAGACAGCAAAGACTTACTTGACAGAGAAGAGAACGTTTGTGTGGGCTTCAAAGAACGACTAGGACCCTCAGCAGTCCTGGAGCTAAGGCAGGGAGAGGATTTTTCAGGCAGAGAAAACAGCATGGCCAGAGGCCAGAGGAAAGAATGGCTGGATGAGGCTGGGGTGCGTGGGGGCAGCTGAGCCTGTGCATCTAGGAAGGAGGGGGTTTTTGGCGCTTCTTCAAGACCCTTCCACCTTTCTTTGCCCCCATTTTCTTCCTGTTGTAGACAAGAGCCTTCTTCAGTACTGCCTTCCATCTTCTATAATTATCATAAGAATAAGGAACTCTAAGCATACAGCTAAACATTCAGAAAGATGTGATGGATTGATATGCAAATATTAGAATTAAGCAGGTGGCACTCCAGGGCATTGGTCATATATCTGGCATAAGTTTTGTCTGGCCTCCTGCTTACATGTGTGTTTGTTTTCTTGTATGGGGTGTAAGAAGACAGTTTTTTTTTTTCTGCGAGCCAGCCTACACGGTATCGTGTGAGGTGGGAGCACTCAGCTGTGCAACTGCCTCAGAATTAAAGATTCGTCTGCAGACTTTCAGACCACCTTAGCTTGTACCCCTAGCATTAGCAATCCATTGGTAAGCTGGGAGGTTTGCTCTTTATCCCAGTAAGAGGGGCCTGGGGTCTGCAGTTCCTGCAGATGGAGGGCATCACAATGGGGCCCTGTGACTGAGGGAACTGCCCTCGACGAGCTGGAGACCACAAGCCCCCTGGCTGGGCAAGTATAAACGGGAGGCCAGGGGTGAGGTCTGATCTTAGCTGTAGCTGGTCCTACAGCTTGGTACAGGTTCACTATTTGAATCCAAGCTTTGACGTTCCGTCCTGGGTTAACTCCCAGTTGTGACGTGAGCAAATAAGATTTTCTGTAAAATGTCATACGGATCCTCCTTTTTGAGATCTTCCATGCAGCCTAACACGCGCAAAACAGGTAAGAAAAGTACTCTTGAGACCTGCTGAAATCCTAGCAGTGTGAAATGAAGGCACCACACTAGCATTGAACAGTTAGGATGATGGATGAATTAACATCCCTGACCCATAGAGGGGATGGGAACTCGGCCAGAGAGGCAGCTGTGCAGCCAGCCAGTGAGCCCGCACACACGTGCATACACTCAGGGCTGCAGCGTGTAACCTGATGGAAGCATGAACAAGGATGGAAAGCTTAGAGGAGTGATTGGTTCTGGGGTGAAGGCAGGGAGAAGAGGGGTCAGCCAGGAACAGTGGCAGAACAGACACTTGCAAGTTCCCAGGTCACCAGTCTAGGTAAAGTCCCACGACCACCAGATTTCTTTTTTGCCCCTAGACAAGAGCGAGAGCACTTACTGGGAAAAGCCAGTGACAGTCCCCGCAAGAACTACTCCCCTACTCCCACAAGAATGGCACTCGCCGTTGAGGCACGAACTTTCGGAGCAGAGAGGAGCAGGGCAGTGGGCAGCTGCCATGAGGGCCCGGGAGCAAGTGGGGGGTGGGTAGGGCCAAAGGATGGCATTGTGCAGGCAGAGTAGGGTGTTGGACCTTCAAGCTTCAGAGGCAGGCGAGTGGTGGGTGCTGCTGATAGGGTATGGTCCTGGGCCCGGAGAGAGCTGACCGTTTGTAAGTAACATGCCTCTGGACACTGAGCCAGAAAGGGACAGAGCTAGATTTGAACCAGGGTCTTCAGTGTGATGGCCCTTTGTACTGCTGTCCCAGAAAAGGTGACTTGTTAAAACTTTTTCACTTCTAGAATATATTTCAGAGAGTTCTCCCACCAAGAAGTAATAATTGCAGCTCACACAAGTATGTGTTATGAACCAAACACTGTTCTATACGTACCTTGACTTCTCTGTTGAATTCAAGGACTCCACTGACTCCTCGATCAGTGAAACTTATGGAAAACCGTTCAACGGGTACTCCTGTTACAATCCCCCATTTTACAGATGGGAAAACTGAGGCACTGGGCAGTTAAGTTACATGCCCAGAGTCACCCAGCTGGTAAAGAGCAGAGCCAGGATATGAACTCCAGAGTCTGTGTTTAGAACCTTGACATTTTACTGCCTCTCAGAAAATATGCAGCATGGAACCTTGGCTGAGAGTCTCAAATCCTCTGTTGTTTTGTCCTCAGGGATTTCTTCCTTTCAACACAACCCGCATTGAGTTCTGAAATAAGTGAGGTAGGACACAGATGGATGAGTCCCTCTTAGTGCCTTGAGTAACCTCAGGACCCAGTGGCAGAGGCCACAGTGTGGAGACAAGATGACAAGCCCGTTTTATAGCCAAGCTGGAAACAAAGCACTACAAGACCGGGGAAAGAAAGAACTGTGGCTCAGGGGAGAAGACTGACTATGGTCGGTTGGATTGGCTTGTCCTAAGCGCAGGGAACAGACCTGAAGGCAGGGGTCTCCGGCTAAGAAAGGAGTGCATGTGCCTGCTGTGAGGGGCCACATGCGTGGCTCTAGGCCCGTGCGTGCCTTCTCGAAGGAGCCATCGGCAGTACTTAGCCACACTCCCTCTGCTTGGGTAATAAGAGCAGCTTATTCTTTGTGAGGTCACAATATCAACGAGCTGACCAGGGTTGATGCTCCCTGGAGTTGGCGTTCGTGGGGTTAGGCAAATCAATGACTAGGTCTTTTGGAGCCAAGCAGGACACCTCACCCCTCCAGGTCCTGGTCAGTGAAGGACGCACCAAGGCCTCACTTTCCCAGAGCAGAGTCCTTGAGCTACAGCTGCTGAGCCCCCCTGGTGGAGAAGCCCCCCAAACCCGCATGTCTTCCTTGCCTTACCACCGCAACCAGCCGGGTCCGTGCATCAGAGTAGTAACAGATCACAGCACAGTGTCTGCTTCAGGTGGGCATACTACTAGGGCAGGACAGGGAAGGAATCAGAAGTGCCACGTCCCCGGCCCGTGGGGTTGGGTGAGACCCGGGGCCCAGTGCTGTCTCACAGTGGGTTCCCTCGTGGTTGTCAGGATGCTTGTGAGGCAGTGCATTCAGTTCTCTTTCACAAGAGCAGGAGAATAGGAAACGTCTTCTATGAAGAGGTCTTTCCAAGACAGAAGGAGTGTTTGGTGCGCAGATCCCAAGTGTGTTCTCGAATGACCCGTCCGTTGAGCAGGGAAGCAAAGGAGTCTGGGTGCACGCATTGGCTCCTGGGAGCGGGGAAGCGCCTGGGGTGCCGGTGTGCCTACGCCCATGCCCCCTCCCAGCCTGAAGATGCCGTCCTGGGCAGGGGTCGTGGGGCTGTGGCCTCTGCAGGGCCACCCACACATCCATCATTCCAGCCGAAACCTCTCCCCCTGTGCTGTAGGAGGGTCACCCGGAAGAGCCGGAGGCAGAGGAACAAGTCCACGAACAGCAGCCCCAGCAGCAGGAAGAGTACTGAAGGGTCCTGGCAGCTCTCAACTTCGACTTCGCGTGGGAACTTTTCTTCTGGAGAAACGTGTGGCCTCCAGCTCAACAGAAACCAGTTGTTCCCAGTCTGCCGTTAACACCAACGCACTGTTGCATACGCCCGCCATGGCGCTCGGTTCCCGTTTCCTTTGCCAAGACCCATTAGCAGCCGGCCGTGTGGTGGCCTACCTGAGAGATCGTGGGGTCACACATCTTCTACTCACTTGGCTGCTTGAGATTGATTCTGCTCTTTTCATTTCTTTCCAGAACAACTCTCCCCACCCCACCACCACCAACACCCCCTTTTTATCCTGGTGTGAAACAATGGTAATTTGATATATGGTATTTATATTGGCATTTCTCAACCCAGTGTCACTAGATGTCACACATTTGTGGTGCTTTGATGTTTGCAAGTCTAACCTCTGAACATAAATTTGGTCAAATAATAAATTGGAACAAAGGGAAAGAGATACTTGATATGAAAGCCATAAGGACAGTGACTTGTTTTATAGGGAAAACCAGTTTCTCCCTCTACTCCCAACACTTAAGGGAAAAAAAAGAAAGAATCAAAACTAGGACTTCAGGGCCCAGTGTTTCTCCCTGAGCATGTTAGACACACTCACAGTTAGGTTTGAAAGACATTCACTCAAGGACAACACCATCTCAACTTAGCTCTCCATCTGCTTGCCCCACCCCACCCCCCCTCCCAGGTTCTCATGCTGTTTTCTTTCTCAGGGTCCTCTTTGGTGGGCAGCCCCTCTCCCTGTGAGCTGTCAGTAAGCTACAGTCCAGAGGGGGTCTGCGTAGGTCCCGGTCCTCCTGCCTCTCTCTGGGTCTCTGCCCAAAGCCTGTCCTCCACGCTAGGGGACTCCTCCTGTAGAATGCCCTGAGGGTGTGCGGCCCAAGAGCGTGAGCGTCAGGGTTCCGCAGTGAGCTGCACACTCGCCGGAAGTGAAGACCACCTTACTAGGAGCATCATTCCAAGGGAGACGCCAGCTTCCCAAGTCTGGTGTTGACACTGGAATGACAGCACAGGAAACTCTAGGACTCCCAATACCTTCTGGAATAAGGAATCTCCCCTCATTCATACTGTGGCCCTCCTTGTCATTGACCTTTGATAACCTTGGCAATTCATAAAGAGAGGAAACATTAATGAATTAAAAGCATTCCTTATTTTTTTAACAAATATTTGCACATTTTCTTAGTATCTTTCCAAATCTGCCTCTTTTATTCCTTTGACAGATGGTATCCCTTCCTGGATCATTCATTTCACTTGGTTTCTAACTTCAGATTTACTTCACTTGTTATTTGACTTAGCAGGTGCAAGCCAAACAAGTGTGCCCACCCCACTTGCCTCCTAACTGAAAAGCTTAAAATAAATTTCTGAATTATGTATCCTAAAGCTTTGACATTTCTTTATTAATTGATGAACTAATTCTCAATTCCACCATTGAAGCTTTCCACCAAAAGAAGTCTTTTCAAAATCTTTTGCAGCAACGTGGTATCTGAGTTACATGTGAAAGAGTGCTTGTATTTTTGAGGTTATTACAACACACTGTGCAGAATTGGACAGAGGTTCTGTGGTATTTGGTTTCCCTTTCTTCTCTCTCCTGCTTGCTCTGCACAACAGCGGCAGCTCATTTCTCTCAGGCTGGAAAGCCTGGCTCTCGGCAGTGACATCCCTCCCACACCTGGTTACAGGTAGTGGTTGTGCTATACGCGGCATCATGCTTAATGGTGTGGTCCCCTCCTGGCCTTTTGTCCTGAGTTTCCTTGTCAAAAAATAGCTTTTGTAAAGATGCACAGTAAGTAATACCATGCCGATGATACTCCAGTGGTTCCTAGGCAGTTCCTGGCCGGCCCTGGACATCTCAGTAATACCCAGTGCCACGAGGAGTGAGACCCAGACTCCTGTCATGTGGGTGATTGTGTGATCATGTGCAACTGGCCTCAGCCTCACAAGTGACCACTGCTCTGTCCCCAAAAGCCCCAGCCTTCTCAGCTGGAAAAACATACTGGCCTGATACCTTCCCCTTCCCCCGGGGTCATACTTCATTCTCCTTGAGAGAGCCTTGGAGCCAACTATTCATTGATTTAGAAAAGAGCTACAAGTTCCTCTTTCTGTCTCCATCTGAAACCTCTTCCATTGTGCCGTATCGCACGTGACATCATGGATGTTTCAGGAAACCTTTAACAGCTAGCTCTGTCTTCTTTGGCTGCACCCCTGTTTCTGTGCAGACCGCGTCTCCTTTACCAGGGCTGCTCCTTCCTCCCTGAGGACTGCACCCCATCATTCTCCCATCCCAGCATCCAGGGCATGCCGTACTCCACGGCCCCCTATCGCGCATCCTCACGCTGGGCTGAGAAGTACCCCTTCGTGTGCTCCCCCTCCCTCTCAGAAGCCAGACTTCGTTCTTAGTCACACACCTGTGGCTGGTTATAGCACTTCTGCTGCTCATGTCAGATAGGAAGTGATTGAAGCAGGGGGCAGAGAGAGCGAGCCCCTCTTCTTTCTAAGCAGAAAAGCAGAAAAAGAAAAGACAAACACCTTGTTGACCAGAGAGAAGTAAACTCCAGAAGGGAACCAAGAACTCCTCCCTTCCCTGGTGAGTATTTCCATTATTCCGTTAAGGTTTAATATGCATTCAGATTACTTTTACTAAATAGTACACCATAAAGCTTTTGTTATATATTAAATGTAAACTGAAAGGAATGTAAACATATGTATTGTTAATTATAAATATAGATAAGTAATGACATAATAGATGAAAAAGTCTTATTCAGATGTATCTCATTCATTTTACATTACCCGCCTATTGTCGCATGGTAGAATAGTTTTTTTGTCTCTGAATATGTGAATAACTTGACTTGCGTTTATCTTTTTACATATTTAATAAAAAAAAAAGTATATGTTAAAAGGACTGGATTTACAGATTCTTAAATTTTTATGCTAGAGTTTGCTTCTCAGTGAGCATGTGTGTATGAATAGGCTGTTTTCATGGATTCACACAACTGCCCACATTTTAGGATGATTTATAGGGGGTGGGGCAGGGGCGTGTCTTTGCTTTTATTGCTGGCAAAGGTTTTAACAGGAATTAAAGGTTAGTACCTGATATCAGATGTAGCAGCTGTGATCCCTTTTTAAGAACTTCATCCAAAATAAGGATAAGCCGTTCCCTTAGTCAATACTCCACCTGCAGGCAAACGGAAGCCTGGCCCCTGCAGGCCCAGCCTGCCCCATCTGGGCAAGACTGGGCTGGGCAAATAGGGAACCATGACAGAAGCAGGCAGATGTTTCAGAGTAAGGCTTCGTGGCAAAACCACCTCGGATCAGCAAAAGCTTTGGGGTTCAGTGCATTCTCCCCCTCTAGTTTGACAACTTTGGCTAACAGTGGTGATTTATACACAAAAATAGAATCCAAACTTATAGGCCCAGGAAGAGGTGAAAAAAGAAATGCATTAGAAGCGGCCCAGTGAGCCACCTGGAGAGGCTAGAACAGGTGATGGAAGTCTGTTGGAGACTCTGCCCAGGAGCTGGCAGGTTACTCAGGCTCAGCCGACCTATACTCTTCACCCTGAAGGAGGCCAGCCTTCCCTGAACTGCTTTCAAGCACCACCTAGAGGCCAGTTTTGTTTCTATACTATCCTTTGGCGACTGTTTTCCATTCACTTGCCTTTAGGCCCCTTTAAAAGCAGAGAAGTGGGAAAAGGACAGAAGACAAAGATACCGCCACCCTTCTTCATCTGCACTCATGTCTACACCGGGTAAGTTTGTGACAGAAGTCTGAGCCATAACCCGGGTTGGGAAAGCTCATGCTCAAAACCCACGTGCTTCCATCTCATCCACTAACCCTGGGATTTTAAACACTAGGTATTAGACATCTGCACACAAATAGTCAAGAATCCATGTAATTTCTCTTACTTACAGGGCACACCGGTGGACTCTGGTGAACCCATCACTGATGGTACAAGAGTGGTGAAATAACATGTTTGCTCCATTGATTCAATCTGAGATGGTCTCTAAAAATGTAATGCGTTCCTACCGGCATTATGGGTAGGCCCAGCAGTCTGGGGGAGGTGGGGGCAGAGAGGAGTTCATGTAATTCCACTAAGTTGTAACATGCCAGTTCTCTAAAATGAAACACATGACTTCATTTCTGGCCTTCCTGAGTCTTCCTCTTTGCTCTAGAACACAGCTACTGTGATCCTTACAGCTACCGTAACTAGTAAATACCCACCGACCCAGCTTCTCAGCACTCACACACGCCACCCGACAGCATCGGAGTGACAGCAGGGCACCTCCCTGATGTGCAACAACTACTGTTTGTGAAACCGGGAATTCACTGGAAACATTCTGGCTTTATTGCCTAACAAAGGCAATAGGCAAAATCCATTGAGCCCTGGAGGACTGTCAGATGGCACCAGGACTTCAGCTCACATGACTGCCCAAGAGCAGGACCCCCGTTCCCCGCTCTGACCTAACTAGACCCCCCCCCCCCCCCCCGTACAGGTAGGGTTCACACAGGGCACTGGTTAACGCCTTGCTGCCTCCTGTGTTGGCATTAGGATTGTGATCAATGGAAGGCCCAGCTGAAGCTCATTTGTTGAATGCATCTTTCTTTCTCCACCACAAATGTTGCATCTTTGTAGCCTGTCACGTTTTAGCTTCTTCAGGTTTCCTGGGGTATTTTAAGACTGAGTGTAAACAAAGTGTTTTTCAAGGGTAATAATATATCGACATACCTCTGAATTCATGATATTCAGAAGGAACTAGCCCAGTACCTAAATGTGTTCTTTTTTCAGAAAAAAAGCTATGCAGCAAATGTCCCTCATATTTTTATACTATTTCTCTAGGTTTTGAAGTTTATAACTTTTTTTTTTTTTAAATTGTGTTTATCTTATTCACTAAAAATTTTTGGTCCAGTCTCACACCTTAATTTCTAACCTTTAGAAATTAGAGAAGTAATAAAAATTCCCATAAATGTATTCACAGTTTTAATCTGATCTAAATTCACAGTTTTACTACTATGACACTCCCTTCGAATCGGATACATTTATCATACAGATGAAATGTGACCTTCTCCCAATGAAACAATTTTTTAACGGCTTTTCAAAGTTCTTCCCGAGAGACATTACAGAAAATTACCTTAAATGTCAGTCTCTCATAGGCTAAGCTCTCTCAATGATAGGTTCAGGGATCCTCCTGGCCTACAGATACAGACATTGCCCACCCCACCTCACCCCTTTTAGCTCACGTGATGGGACAGAGAAGGAAAATGTGAATTTTACCTCAGAACATTTTCCATTTTTCTTGAGTGATTTGAAATTAATGTCACAGAATGCTGACCAGTCACAGCCAAGACATTATCACTACAACATCCAACGTCGTTTAGTTTTCCTTTCTTTCTAAATTTTGATAACATTTACTTAAGGAAGAAAAACATATTCCTTTTAAAGACTTAATAAACAGAGTGAACGCTTGTATTTGTCATACCTACAGATCTATAAAGGATCAAATGTAATAATTTTTCTCTTCTGAGGACATAATGTTGGAAATTGCAGACATGTGGTTGTATCTCTGCTGTTTTTACTAAGCAAAGACTTCACAGCATAGGTAACCCGTAGTTAGAACACACGATTTTGTTAGCCTCTGAGAATGAAAAAGAGGCTCCAGACTTTTATTTGAAAACACTAATAGTCAGTTTACACACAACTTAAAAATGGTATGCCTGGGGGCGCCTGGGTGGCTCAGTCAGTTAAGCGTCTGACTTCGGCTCAGGTCATGATCTCGCGGTCTGTGAGTTCGAGCCCTGCGTCGGGCTCTGTGCTGACAGCTCAGAGCCTGAAGCCTGCGTCAGATTCTGTGTCTCCCTCTTCTCTCTGCCCCTCCCCTGCTCATGCTCTGTCTCTCTCTAAAATAAACGTTAAAAATTTTTTTCTTTAATAAAAAAAAGTTTGTTGGTAGAAAGGCACTGATAAATATTTATCAGGCATCATTCCCTTTATAAATTCAGTCAACTCTTGAAAAAAAGAAAAGCTGATTTTATGCCTATATTAAGAATTTTTAGGGGCGCCTGGGTGGCTCAGTCGGTTAAGCGGCCAACTTCGGCTCAGGTCATGATCTCGCCGTCTGTGAGTTCGAGCCCCGCGTCGGGCTCTGTGCTGACAGCTCAGAGCCTGGAGCCTGCTTCGATTCTTTGTCTCCCCCTCTCTCTCTCTGCCCCTCTCCCACTCAAGCTCTGTCTGTCTCTCTCTCTCTCTCTGTCAAAATAAATAAATATTAAAAAAAAAAAATGGTACGCCGGGCCACCCAGCTATACAGTCAGCACGTAACATTGAGGAAGAGCCTCATCTAAGTCCTCGGTGTCCGAACTGATGGGAGCGGTGGGCCTACGCCGGCATGCTGCACGGTAGTGTTCTGTTACCCACGCCGGTTTCCAGGCTCTGAACGGCCTCTCCCATTTTCTTACAGGACTACACTGCATGCATTCCACAAAGAAAAACAAAAGCGGTGGGTTTCTATGTAGAAGGGCCCCCAAACTGATGTGCTGTGCTGTGGGGCTGAACCTGCTGAGGCTTTTTAAACCTACAAGGAGGACTCTTGAACGGTTGTACCTGTCAAAGCTGGGCCTACAAGAGCTTTCAGCTCTCTCGTCACTCGCTAGTTTTCCAGCTCAGTGGCAGTCCCCTTACACGATTTCCCCACTGAAGGAGAGAGAAGGGAAGACTGCAAAGGGGACAATGATGTAAGAGGTGATCCCTCTTGCCTTTTAAGATATTTTAAGAATAATCCAGTATCCTCAAGTCACTTGTTCCTGTTTTGAAAATCGCTTGGGGGGTGGGGAAGGGGGACTTGATGCCATCATCAACCCAGATGCAGCTCCACAGCAACACATTACCTTGAGGCAGCAGCTGTGCGCTCACTTCACAGGACAGGCAAGGTAAGAGCCCAGACCCTGGGTGGGGGGGCAGAGGGCACCAGCAGGACTGGCGGCCCAAGGCCAGGGGAGGCGGGCAGGAGGCAAAGGGCCGGCAAGAGGATTCCACCAAGCTTGCAGCTTTGGCGCAAGAGAAGCCCACGGCTCCAAGTATCTTGTCCGTGGAAGATCTTGGTCAGGGGTTCCATTAACATTGCTCCTGTGGAGAAACCATGCCCTAGAAACCATGGAGAGAACTGGCTGCTGATTCACAGAGAGGGTGTTTATTCCTGGTCACGTTTCTGTACTAAAAAGATGTTTATGAATATGCGTTGACTTAACCGTCCTCCCAAGAAGAGAGGGAAATATCAGCAAATATAGACACTCTTTAAAACGATATCCAGGAAGGCTGCTCCTACCACCTCAGACCCAAAAGAGATTTTTAAGCTAAAGAAGGGCAGAGGGAAGCGAGGGTGTTTTTGTTTTCTCCTCTAATGGTTTTCAAAAGCTTAGCACCAATAATGGGTAAAACACAAATCAGTAGTGACTTTTTTACTCCTAATATCACATCAGTATCCTTCAATTACTCTAATGGAACTCTTAAAAAAAGGGGGGGGGGGTTGCATTTTGAATCCATACCTTCCTCAGTCCAAAAAAAAGTACAGCAGTTTATTTTTTTTTAAGCAGTACGTTACATTTGTAAGTGAGGAAATCAGAGCAAAGGCAAATGAGGAGGAGGGAAGAGATGAAGCCAGAAGTATGGTCAGGAGCCTCACACATGCCCTAAGGTCTTCTAGAATTTGCTAGGATGAAGGTGAAGAATTACCACTGAGCTTCCTAGTTGCCAATACCAAGAGGTAAGCAAGCATGACTCAATTTAAAGAGTCCATAAGCTAGAAACAGTTATGTCGAGTAGATGTACTTAGGACTAAGAGAAGTTTCTCCATGGGTCCTAAGAAGAAATTAAGTGAAGTAGGGAGCCTGACCGTCACAGCATCTCACAGCTAATACAGGAACCTTCTAGGGGGCCTGCTCCTATGAGTCACCAGGCCTACCCCAGACGACAAGGTGTCAAGACGCAGTGCAGTAAAAACCAGTCCACCAGGGACCAAAACTGTCTATGCCCGGAAAATTGCTCCCAGAGTTCCAGGCTTCATCCCAGGATAAAACGGTAAAATGGGGGTGGGTGAGGGGAGTTGGGGGCGGTAGGGTCGGCAGTGTTAGCAAGTTAGGGAGTGGGTGTTGGCGCCCCACTGCTTCCCCCGGTGGCTGTAAGTTTATGCTCGGGGCGGGGCGGGAAATGCTCTAAGTCAGCCCCTTGGTTCCTGGAGGGGTTTCCCAGCAATCTCTGTCCCTCTAGTTACACTCTGGGAGTTAAATAACTCTCCCTGATGGAGGCCCCAGGCATTTTTCAAACTGCTGCTTTGATGCTGTATCTCCACAGGCTGTTCATTGCGCTGTCTCTTTAAGGGTGGATATTCATTTTCCTCTCACAGAGCAGAGCCCGCTGAGTTTTAAAATTCCAGATTTTAATCCCACTGGTTTTAAGAACTCATGAAACTTGGCCCAAAGCCAAGTGTGAGGGATGCATCTTCCCCATGTGGAATCCCCAGTCGACAGTCTGTTCATGTCCCCTCTTGGTGCCCACAGGTCCCTTCCTCTAGAAGACAGGCCTGCAGGTCCATTTCGCTCCCTATCCCATCTCCACCCTTCCTCGCCCTCTTTGATGTGGCCTTGTCTCAGTCTTGGGGTCATTGTTAAGGGTGTCACAGATGTCTTCCACTCTTTTCTCAAGTCCAGTGAATATCTTTACGCTCACTACCCTAAATTCTCTGTCAGGCATACTACTTACTCCATTTCGCTGAGGTTTCTTGCTGTGATTTCATCCTGTTCTTGATTTGAGGCGTATTTCTCTGTCTCTTCATTTTGTCTGACTCTTGGGTCTGTTTCTGCATTAGGAAATCAGCTGTGTCTGCTCTTGGAAGTAGTGGCCTTATGAACAGGAGGTACTGTAGTGTCCCCTATTCACCAGAACCTGATGCTTCAGGCATGTCTCCTACGTGTGTTGCACGTATCTGGCTGCTGTGACTGAGCCGCTTTTTCCTTCAGTCCAGTCATCAGCAGGAGCTCTGTTTGCCTGTTGGGCGCAGGGTTTAGTCCCTCTGGTGTTAGTAGGTCAGCCTGGGGCTGCCTTGGGCTTGAGTTCAGTGGGACCAGGCATTTGCCAG
Organism: Panthera uncia; assembly: GCF_023721935.1. Taxonomy (NCBI): domain Eukaryota; kingdom Metazoa; phylum Chordata; class Mammalia; order Carnivora; family Felidae; genus Panthera; species Panthera uncia. The sequence goes on along the minus strand of NW_026057586.1, from coordinate 37,284,855 downwards.
GGATGCATTAGCATCCAAGTGCAGGGTGCTTTCCCTATGTTGTCCCCTGAGAAGCTGTCCTTGGTGGACAGGGCCTGCAGTCAGACCAGCTGCCTGCCTCTAGCCCACTGCTGGGGCTGCAGTCTGACTGGTGTGTGTGGTTATCTTTCCCTCTCCCCAGGGCAGGAGTCACTGTGGCGTGGTGCTGGCTCCTGTTGGTGCTGCTTGCACACTGCCATGCTTGTGGCACTGCTTTGGAGGGTCGCGAGCCAAGAGTGTAGCGGAGGGGACAGATCCATAATGCGCAGGTAGTGGACACACTGCACGCAATGTGTGTACTGCCCATACGGTGGCAGCAAGGTTTGTGTGCTGGTCCTCTGCGAGAGAGGGCTTGCCACTGCCAGAACTAAGGCAGGCCTGGCTGGAGGGGGCGGATCTGCTGCAACCGAATACTCTGTTCGGCGAGGCTGTCGCTCAGAAGGTGAGATAAAGGGTTTCCCAGACAAGCAAAAGTTAAAGGAATTCATCACCCCTAAACCAGCCTTATAAGAAACGTTAAACAGGATTCTTTGAATGGAAAGGAAAGACCCTAAGCAGGAGTAAGAAAAGTGGGAAGCACAAAAGATGTAAAATTAAGTATATCTGTAAAAATCAGTCAAGAGATGATGGCAATAAATACATACCTATCAATAATTACTTTGAATGTAAATGAACAAATGCTCCAATCAAAAGACACGGGATGATAAATAAATAAAAAAATAAGACGTCTATATGCTGTCCACAAGAGACTCATTTCAGACCTAAAGATACATGTAGATTCAAAGTGAAGGCAGGGAAAATCATTTACATGCAAACGGAAGTGAAAAGAAAACCAGGGTGGCAATACTTAAATTGGATAAATAAAAAACAAAGACTGTAACAAGAGACAAAGAAGGACATTATATAATCAAAGGGAACAATCCAACATGAAGATGTAAAAACTTTAAATATTTATGCACTGAACATGGGAGCACCAAATACATAAAGCATTTAGTAACAAAATAAAGGAAGTAATCAATACTAACACAGTAATAGTAGAGGACTTTAACACCCCACTTATATCAATGGACAGATCATCCAAACAACATCTACAAGAAAACAATAGCTTTGAATGACACATTGGACCAGAGGGATGTAAGAGATATATTCAGAACATTCCAGCCTATAACAGAATACACATTCTCTTCAAGTGTACATGAAAAACTCTCCAGTATAGATAACACATTAGGGCAGAAAATAAGTCTCAAATTCAAAAACATCTAAGTCATAACATGCATCTTCTCTGACCACAACACTATGAAACTAGAAGTCAACCAAAAGAAAAGATCTGGGAAGGACACAGATACACAGAGGTTGAACAACATGCTACTAAACAACAAATGGATCAACCAAGAAATCAAAGAGGAAATTTTAAAAAATACATGGAGACAAATGAAAATGTAAACACAATGGTCCAAAATCTTTGGAATGCAGCAAAAACTCTTCTAAGAGGTTACTTTATAGCAATACAGGCCTACCTCAGGAAGACAAATCTCAAACGACCTAACCTTACACCTAAAGGAGCTAGAAAAAGAACAAACAAAACCCAAATCCAGTAGGAGGAAGGAAATCATAAAGATAAGAGCAGAAATAAACAAAATAGAGACTAAAAAAAAAAACCAGTAGAACAGATCAATAAAACCAGGAGCTGATTTCTTTGAAAAGATAACAAAATGATAAACTGTTAGCCAGACTCTTGGGGAAAGAAAGAAAGATAGAGAGGACCCAAATAAATGAAAGAGGAGAAATAATAACCAACATCCCAGAATTACAAAGGTTGTAAGAGAATATTAGGAGAAATTATATGCCAACAAATTAGACAAGCTAGAAGAGATGGACAAATTCCTAGAAACCTATAACCTCCCCTAAAACTAAATCAGGAAGAAATGGAAAATTTGGTAATTGGTCTCAATTACCAGCAATGAAATGGAATCAAAAGTCTCCAAACTAATGAAAGCCCAAGACCAGACAGCTTCACAGGTGAATTCTACCAAACCTTTATATAAGAGTTAGTACCTATTCTTCTCAAACTATTAAAAAAAAAAAATAGAAAAGGAAGGACAACCTCCAAATTCATTCTATGAGGCCAGCATTACCCTGATATGAAAACCAGATAAACATCTTACAAACGAGAGAACTACCAATATCATTGATGAACGTAGATGAAAACTCAACAAGATATTAGCGACTGAATCCAACAATTCTTTAAAAACAAACCTCATTCATCACGATCAAGTGAGATTTATTCTAAAGAATAAATTCTAAAGGATGGTTCAAAATTCACAAATCAACAAGATACATCACATCAATAAGAGAAAGGATTAAAACTGTATGATCATTTCAGCAGATGCAGAAAAAAGCATTTGACAAAGTGTAATGTCCAGTCATGATAAAAACCCTCATCAAAGTAGGTTTAGAGGGGGCATATCTCAATATAATAAAAGCCATATATGAGAGGCACCTGGCTGGCTCAGTCAGTGAAACAACCAGCTCTCGATTTCAGTTCAGGTCATGATCTCATGGTTCACAGGATTGAGCCCCACATGGGGCTCTGTGCTGACAGCATGGAGCCTACTTGGGATTCTCTCTCTGCCCCTCTTTCTCTGCCCTTCCCGAGCCCATGCTCTGTCTCTCAAATAAATAAACTTAAAAAATGTTTTTAATGCCATATATAAAAACCCACAGCTAATATCATACTCAGTGGTGAAAATTTGAAAGATTTTAATATCAGGAACAAGACAAGGATGTCTGCTCTCATCACTTTTATATAATAGTACTGGAAGTCTTGGCTGCAGCAATTAAACCACATAAATAAAAGGCATTCAAATTGGTAAAGAGAAAGTAAAAGTTTCACTATTTGCAAATGACATGATACCAAATACAGAAAACCCTAAAGACCCCACCCCCCCAAAAAAAACTACTAGAACCAATAAATGAATTCAGTAATGTTGTAGGGTACAAAACCAATATATAGAAATCCATCGCATTTCTATGCACTAATAATGAAGCAGCTGAAAGAGAAAATAAGAAAACACTCCCATTTATGACTGCACCAAAAATAACAAAATACCTAGGAATAAAATTAACCAAGGAGGTGAAAGACCCATACTACCTGAAAAATATAAAACATTGATGAAAGAAATTGAAGATGACACCAAAAAATGGAAACATATTCCATGCTCCTGGATTGGAAGAACAAACATCAAACTGTCCGTATTGCCCAAAGCAATCTACACAATCAGTACAATCCTTATCAGAATACAACAGCATTTTTTTACAGAACTAGAATAAACAATCCTAAGATTTGTATGGAATGACAAAAAAAACCAGATAGCCAAAGAAATTTTAAAAAACTAAGCTGGAGGTATCACAATCTCAGACTTCAAGTTATATTACAAAGCTGTAGTAATCAAAACAGCATAGCACTGGCACAAAAACAGTCACAGAGATAAATGGAACAGAATAGAGAGCCCAGAGGTAAATCCACAACTATATGGTCAATTAATCTTCAACAAAGGAGGCAAGAATATACAATGGGAAAAAGACCATCTCTTCAACAAATGGTGTTGGGGAGAAATGGACACCTACATGCAAAAGAATGAAGCCGGACTCCTTTCTTACACCATACACAAAAACTCAAAATGGATTAAAGACCTAAATGTGAGACCTGAAATCATAAAAATTCTAGTAGAGAGCATGGGCAGTAATTTCTCTGACATTGGCCATAACAACATTTTTCTAGATGTACATCTCCTGAGGGAAGGGAAACAAAGGCAAAAGTAAACTATTGGGACCACATCAAAATAAAAAGTTTCTGCACAGCAAAGGAAACAACTAGCAAAACTAAAAGACAACCCTACTGAATAGGAGAAAATATTTGCAAATGACATTTCCAGTAAAGGGCTAGTACTCAAAATAAAGAACTTATACACCTCAACACACACACACAAATAACCCAATTAAAAATGGGCAGAAGACATGAACAGACATTTCTCCAAGGAAGACATATAGATAGCCAACAGAGACATAAGAAAATGTTCAACATCACTCATCATCAGAGAAATGCAAATCAAAACTACAATGAGGGATGCCTTGAGTGGCTCATTTGGTTAAGCATCTGACTTCAGGTCATAATCTCACAGTTCACAGGTTCAAGCCCCATATCGGGTTCTACACTAATGGCATAGAGCCTGCTTGGCTCTCTCAAAATAAATAAATAAGCTTTAGAAAGAAACTATAATGAGATACCACCTCACACATGTCAGAATGGCTAAAGCAACAAATGTTGGCAAAGATGTAGAAAAAAAGCAATCCTCTTGCACTGTTGATGGGAATGCAAACTGGTACAGCCAATGTAGAAAACAGTATGGAGGTTCCTCAAAAAGTTAAAAATAGAACTACCATATGATCCAGTAATTTCACTCCTGGGTATTTATCTAAAAATACAAAAATACTAATTTGAAAGGATATATACACCCCCGTTTATTGCAGCATTATTTATAATAGCCAAATTATGGAAGCAGCCTAAATGTCCATATGTCTATGGATAGATGAATGAATATTTTGTCTCACAAACACACACACACACACACACACACACACACACACACACACACTGGAGTATTACTCAGCTATAAAAAAGAATGAAGTGTTGCCATTTGCAATGACATGGGTTGAGCTAGAAAATATAATGCTAAGTGAAATAAGTCAGAAAAAGACAAATACCAGATGATTTCACCCATATGTGGAATTTAAGAAAAACTAACAACAACAACAAAAAAGATAAGCCAAAAAACAGACTCTTAACTATAGAGAACAAACTGATGGTTCCCAGAGGAGAGATGGGAGGGGAGACAGGTGATGGGATTACAGAGTACCCTTGTGATGAGCATTGAGTAACACAGAATTGCCAAATCACTCTATTGTACACCTGAAACTAATAACACTGTATGTTAACTATACTGGAATTTTTAAAAAAGTAAAATAATCCACCATGCAGAGGAAAACAAGAACAGGCTTTGAAAATGCACTGACCTGGAGTCAAATCCCAGGCACATCATTTCTAGTTGTGTGATTTTAAGCATTTCTTAACCTGTTTCCTCATCTGAATACATAGAATAGACCTACCTTGCAAAGTCATTCTGAAGAATAAAGGAGATAGCATGGATAAAGTACCTTGCATATAGTTTTAATAAATAGTCGCTATTATTACTGATTTTTCTGTTGATAGTCTATGAGGGAGGTGATCCAGATATTAGAAGACCACCACTACCCTAGTACTAGACATCTCAGCACTGCCCACTGCTCCCCCCACCACGCACCTGCAGAAGGAATAGCCCTAAGCAGTCATAGATTGTAACCCCAAGATCCTGTCCCCACCCAGCCATAGCTGATGGTGAAATTCTAACCCAGGGGCACTTAGTCCAGGGTTGCCGGTGACCACATAGCCTGACTCTACAAACTGGACCACTCACAGGGTCCCCTGCCCTCCTCTCCGTCTCATTTGTACTAACGATTGAGGACTGAGCAGTGGAAACGAGACTTAGATGCAGAATGAAGGGAGCCCTGAGAAAGCATCATGGCAAGTGATGTTACACATAAAGAAGATGGTCTGAAACAGAAAATAGAAGAAGCGAAAGGAAAAGAAAACAGACAAGCAAGAACCAAGGAACAACATTTTAGCTAAGATCCATAAACATCTACTGCTTGCTTGAACCCTGAACGACTCACCAGTTAAGTTTTGCTCTTGAAATCCAGTTGATCAGTTTTATCGATGTGACATGTATGTGTAGTCTTGAAGTCAGAGAAGTAACTTAAATGAATTTCTTCCTTGCAACCTAAGATATTCTCAAAAATTGAGGCTCTTGACAGGGACTAACTTGCCCAAGTTTACAGAGCAGAAGGGACCTTCGAGACAAGGTGATCCCAAGCCCAGCAGCCGGGCCTCATCCGGTGGCTATGTGTGTGAAGTGTCCTGGGCATCCAGCCCCTTTGAGGCTTCAGAGGCTCAGACCTCTGAGCATCACACAAGCAAGGGGAGACCCCAAGCAAGAATTGCCCAGCTGGCCCACAGAACCACGGAAATAATAAACTGGTTTAAGTCATTAAGTGCACGGTGGTTTGTGATGCAGCAACAGATAACCAGTGCAGTGTAGTTAATAGCAAAAGACAAGTTTTATGTTGTTGCTATGTGCAAACATCGTGCAGAGGGAATGTGATTTCAGTTGCGTTTTTGCTATGCCTGCGCTAACATAATTTGGCACCTCACTTTTTTGAGTTTCATAAAATGAAAACGTAAAATGGGAGAATCAGACGACATGATCTTTGAGATCCCTTCTGGTTCTAAAAATTCTGACTGCCAGCAAATGACACAGTCAAAACATGGCCCTAGAGGGATGGTTCCCTAGGCTTAACATCTGAACTACCTTATTAAAAAAAAAAAAAGTCAAATGCAAAATAAAACTGCTTTTAGAGGCACAGTAGGTGCTTAAAATTTGTTTGAATTGAAATGCCACCTTCATGGGTACTTCAACTTAATTTAAATTGTCTTTTCTCACTCACTTGACCTGAGGTCACTTCCTAAGCCAATGGAATAAAAGTAAACACAGATCCAAAGTGAACTGTCAACACAAAGCAGTTAAAGAGTGATCTCAGGTTTGTTCTTTCACTCTCCTCTAGAGCCTTGTACCAAACTTCCCAGAGCTCCAGCCAAAGAGCATGTCTACCCAACCTGCTGCCTCTTGGGGTCATTCCAACCCAGGGCAGCTGAGCAGGTGGAAACTACCAGCCAGTCACCCCTTACATACCACACCCAGCTTGCACATGAGCCCCTCTCTTGGCAGTAAGGACATGTCCTCCTCACTCACCTCCATCCCATTCCTGGCACTTTTTTTCCCACTCCTAAGAAGGAAGAAAAGATCCTATATTTACCACACCCTGTGCCCCAAACATGACACGGTGAACAGGAGTGTCAATTCCTCCAGGCTTTCCAGAAGCTCTATAGCTGCAGAGAGGAGCATGGCACCGGAAGAAAACAGAGCCAGTGGAAGGGCTCTGATGTGATGTCACTCAACTGGCAACCATCCTTCCTCACTGTGAAGTAACAAACAGGTACACTGTGAGGTCGTTGGTGAAAGGAAACCCATTACAAGTGACCGTTATCTAAAAAGTTCTTATTCTTCCTGCCCTGCTCTCTCCCCAAACTTCCTTCTCCTAAAACTGCCTTCCTTATCCTAAGGACAAGAAAGCCTGGGCTATTTCCAAAGGGGAGCTTAATGGGAAATGCTTCCTCTAGATAGATTTCTTTATTGGTTCTGATTTTAAAAACAGCTCAGGAATAATTTTAAAACCACATTTTACTGGACATGCCCTTCACTTTCAACATAGAAATCACACTATCCACCTGTCTCTGTATTCCCAGCGTCCAAATAAGGGAGGAAACGTAGCCACTGCCACATTCACCATGACACTAGCTCCCAGTGGCCTGATGATACAAGACTGCACATTCTGCTTTGGTTACCTCTGATGAAGAAAATCGCAGCAAAGACAGTGACCCCACAGATGGTCCATCCTCTGACATGTCCACGTACACTTGGTGACTCATCTACCAGCGTGATGCATAAGGACCTATCCTTGCAGTCTGGCAAGTTACTAGGCTATTGACTGAAACTTATTCAATATGCTTATCTGGAACAGGGATGATAACAGTAGCCTTGCTGTATGCCCACAGGCTAGCACATCCGCAGGGCTCAGTAAGTAATAGTTACACGTGGGGTACCTGGGTAGCTCAGTCGGTTGAGTGTCCAACTCTTGAGTTAGGCTCAGGTCATGATCTCATGGTTCATGGGATCGAGCCCCGCACTGACAGTGTGGAGCCTGCTTGGGATTCTCCCTGTCTCTCTCTCTCTCTCCCCCTCCTTCCCGCCCGCCCTCTCTCTCTATTTCTCGCCCTCTCCCTCCCTTCCCCACTCAAGCTCTCTCTCAAAATAGACATTTTAAAAAAAGATTCTCTCCCTCTGCCCCTCTCCCCAGCTCCTGCTCACTTGTTCTCTCACGCGCTCTCTCAAATAAAAATTTTAAAAATAAAAAAAAGCACACAAATAAGTAATAGTTACATGCACGCATGTAAACAGCTTAGCATTGTGCCTGGGACAAAATTAGTACTCAGCACATTTGTTGCCTCTGCAGTTAGCAGGAGGAGTAATAGTGGCGGTAGTGATGGTACTTTTTCTCTCAATCCGTGCTGAACTGAAGTGTGGCATGAAAAGGAGATACTCTCTCTGCTCTCCAGGGACACAGGCTGTTATACAGAGATAGTACCTATGCTACTGCTCCTTTTCAGATCCCCCATTGCCACCATTTTCCTTTCTAGCTCTAAATTCCTGCCTCCTCTCCCCACAATCCACCCACTTCTATACACCCAACTCTTCTAGTTTATGTTCAGACCTAAGAAGAATCAAAGTTTCCATAGTTAAGTGGAAGATGATAAGCTTTCTGCTTAATACTAAGTGCTGGAAATCTTTAGGGCTACACGTTCTAAATGGTCTCTCTTGACAGAAATGGAACTGGAAATCATTGGTCACCTAGCAGGGTCCCAGAGACAATGCACCTTGCATTGTGTCAACATAGGTTTCTCTTAAAGGAGTATGTCTTCTCTGTTAACACATTATATTGTGATCACTGGTGTTTAAGCTGTGTTCATATTGGGTATGATATTAGGGATGGACCATTTTGTCTACAAATTTAATATCCCCAGCATCCAGGATTTTAAGCACATAGAAAAAACTCAGTATGTTTACTAAATAAAGAAGACGAAAGGTACAGTGATAGAGTTTAGAGGTATTTTCTATATATCCATCTTACTCTCCATTAACACAAGTAACAGAAACTTAATTCTCTATTAAAATTACAGTCCATGTGGTCAGAGGAATAGATCAAAACACAGAACTGGAGAGAACAGTGAAAAGTCCCAAGTGTGTCCTAGGCACAATGCTAAGCTGTTTACATGCATGCATGTAACTATTACTTGTTTTTGTTTTTTTATTTTTTTAGTTTTTATTTGAGAGACAGTGCAAGAGAACAAGTGAGCAGGAGCTGGGGAGAGGGGCAGAGGGAGAGAATCTTTTCTTAAGATGTCTATTTTAAGAGAGAGCATGAGTGGGGAAGGGAGGGAGAGACGGAGAATCCCAAGCAGGCTCCACACATGTCAGTGGGGCTCGACATGGAATAAGCATGGAAGTATTACATCATGATCTTTAAAAAGCTACCACTTCATCATAGAATATATTTTCAAGCTTTAGAAATTGAATGTTGTTGATAAATAGTAGATTCTAACTACATGATTGCGTTTAATTTTGAACTTTTCTTATGTAAATTTCAAAACCAAAATTGAAAGGTCGTGAACAAGAATAAAATGTTGAGTTAGAAAAAGACTTAGCATGGGGTGCCTGGGTGGCTCAGTCAATTAAGCGTCCGACTTCGGCTCAGGTCATGATCTCACAGTTCGTGGGTTCGAGCCCCACGTCGGGCTCTGTGCTGACAGCTCAGAGCCTGGAGCCTGCTTCAGATTCTGTGTCTCCCTCTCTCTCTGCTCCTTCTGCATTCACGCTCTGTCGCTCTCTCAAAAATAAATAAACATTAAGAAAAAAAAATTTTTTAAAAGATAAAGACTTAGCAACTCTCTAGGCCAATGATCCTCAGAATGTGATCATAGGGCCTTTGGAGACCCCAACAACCTTTCAGGGAGTCCTTAAAATCAAAGTCATTTTCCTAATGATACTAGGGCATTACTCGTCTTTTTCACTCTCATTCTTGCACCATGAACAGTGGATCTTTCCAGAGTTTACAGAATGTATGATATCACAGCAGACAAATGCAGAAATAGATTTAACAGTCCAACTGTCTTCTATTAAGCCAGACCTTAAGAAAGTTTGCCAAAAATATAAAATAGTATCACTCTTGTAAGTTTTTGTTTTGAAAAATAGGTATTTTTCATTAAAATGTGCCATGTTCATATATGAGCTCACTGCTTTTTACAAAGAATATTTTTAATTTCCCACTTTTAGTTTCTAATATGATAAATATTAATAATTATAATCCATATAAACAAAAGTTCTTTGGCATCTTCAACATTTTTTATGAGTCTAAATTGGGTCTGAGACCATGAAGTATAAGAACCACTGCTCCGGACCCATGATTTTTAACCAGGGATTGGCATTCAAGTCAGCAAATCAGGTCCTGGCTCTTCTCTGTGGTAACTGATAAAGAGGGCAAAGAAGCTCCCTGGCCTCACCTATAAACTTAGAAAGTCACAGTTAAAAAGAGTGCTGGGGTCAAAAAACATTGTGAATTAGCAGTGATCATTCCTAAGAATCTGGATATAGGAAATGAAAAGGAAATGAGAGCCAAAGATTCAAAGGTTCTCAGGTTAGACAACTGACAGACGAGTATTGCCTCTGGTAGTTGAAAATAACCGGACTGGAATTACAGGAGAAGGTATGAACCCAGTGTTAGATGGCAGATCCCAAAAGTGGAGATGCCCTGTCTCCACCTCTTCTTGGAGACAGAGAACTGCAGGGAGGTGGGCAGTCAGAACCAGCAATATAGATTTGAGTTTTAGCCCTCCCTCGTGACAGGTGGCATCCAGAGGTGAAAAAGCCCATCAATGAAGTGAATGTGGAACATGGAGCTGTTCAAAGCAGAACTGGAGGTGAGGCGCTCATTTTAGAACGAATTAAAGAAGAGCCCAGGAGATGCTGGGAAAGGCCGACTCAGAGACCAGAACAATGCAGGGCTCTGAATAGTATCTTGACATGACATAGCCAATGGATGGGTGGCAAGATGGAAGCAAGGACAAAAAAGAGAAAGAAAAGAATCAAAGGGGACAGCTTCAAGGAGGACTGATTGGTCAACCATATCACAAGGAAAGACACAAATGATAAACTCTGAGACACTAATGGATTTGACAAGAATTGGGTCATTGCTTCAAACCAAAATTTTTAGTAGAGGGGTCAAAACAATACGTGAAAATTGTGTGAAAAATATAAATGCATAAGGAAGGAAATAAAGAGGATGAAGGAAAGAAAAGGAAACCAATCCTGCAAAGACTTTTGGTATTTAAGCCAAGATCACTTGTGTACAGCCGGGATGGAAATACCCAGTGGCCTCAGTGCCATTGCACGTGCTCAAGGCAAAGAAAAGAATGATGGGTACCATGACTCACAGGATCTCATCATCAAACCACCCTCTCATAGGACTATTTTCTGGTCGACCAAAATACAGTCCTAAGAAATCCTGTAATTCAGAGGTCAAAAAAGGTGAAGGTTAAAAGACCTAGTCTGATCAGATATTATTTAAAAAGAAATATTTAGAATTGAATAGGTCTTGAGTAGGGACACAAATAATAAAAATCCAACTATCAGAGTTTCATATATAAAAAGGAATTGCTATGACAACCACAATTCAACCTCCACAGAAAATATAAATAGGAACCAGAATGAGAAAATTATAGAGAAATGTGGCTTTTCTGATTTGGAAACCATTTCAACTACTATTCTTTAATGTTTTGCTCATTTGGCTCTGATATGAGAACATGAAAATAGTCTTCCATTTCAATAGCTTCTTTGTATTACAAATTAAAATGAACAAACCGTCCTTTAATGAAATGAAACTGGAAACTAAGACCATTTTAATGATTTATGCCACTAAGATGCCCTGTCCCCTTCATTGCTACCTTCTAATATTCAAAGGACCACACCAAAATTAAAGAATAAACATACATTAGATGCATTCTATTACAGGCCAGATAGTAAGAGCAGATACCAGAGAATGTAGAATCAATACATTTTTAGCTGCCAGAGTGTAAAGTTTCAAACCAGTTGTAAAGGACCAGTTTCCCACCTCTTCTCCAGCATTTTCCTTTAACCATGACACTTCCTGAGACCTGCCATGTAGTTTGCTATTTATCTGATTGGTGACAGAAGGTAGAATAGTGCAGGGTCAGATATCCCCAGCTTCTCCTAGGATAACCTAGTCATTTTCACTCTCCTGAAGCCAGAGTAATCAGCTCTTACAAGCCCAGGGATCCTGAGGATTCAAGGTTAGAGAATCCAGCAATTTGACCTTTTGCACAGTGCATATGCCTTAAGACATTTTCACTGTAAAGGAAGCAAGCTGGCTACAGGTGGCTCTTTAATGAACTCGGCTGCCTGACCTTGTCCAGGCACCTGTAGTGTTCTGCCTCCTGCCTGCCCTTATATCTTCATTTCCTAGGTCTAATGCCCTCAGTTTCCTTGCTGTAGCCTCATGCCCAGTTTTCCTCTCTCTGCTCTGGCTTCTTCAGCTAGTCTGGCACCCCACTTGAGCTTTGCCCTGGATGCTTGTCATTCAATCTCCTATGGCTCTGCTCTACAGCCCAAGGGCCAGGCCAGCCTGCCCTTGCTCTAAACCCATCTCCAGATCCAGGAACCTCATCTGTTGCAACTCCAAGCCTGCCAAGTGGAGTGGTTTGGACATGAATCAGTTCTAATCACAGAAGGTCTCCAGTAGCACTGAGCTTCCTCTCATGTCACCCAACTTCAACACCTTCCCAGGGAGAAGGAAAGCAATTCACTATTCATTGTGCCTGACAAAATCAATCACATGCATGAGAGTCCTTATGATGCTGCTGTTGAACTATAAGGCTTATCATCCCCTGTATTAACCAAATTGAAATCTGTCAGTCATACCATCATAAATTAATTATAAATTAGGACATCAATGTCACCATATTCAGAGTATATTTTGCTAGATCCTCCAGAAGTAAACTTATATAATAATCTGTCATTGTTAGCAGGTAAAAATCTCAAAACACACAAGTTGTATGATCTAAATCCAAGTTCTTTGCATCCAAGAATTTTAGTTTTTAAGAATCTTCTATATACAAATCCACGTAAACTCCAAGTCTCTATATAGCATCATCAAAGCTGGGAAGGGCATCCTGAAATCAGGTTAGCTATCCCCAGCACCTGAAGCTCTTTCAAAGACCTGAAGACCTGAAGCTCTTTCAAAAGATGGGTGGTAACTGGGATGCCTGGGTGACTCAATCAGTTAAACATCCGACTTCAGCTCAGATCATGATCTCACAGTTCATGAGTTCAAGCCCTGCGTCTGGCTCTATGCTGACAGCTCAGAGCCTGGAGCCTCCTTTATATTCTGTGTCTCCTTCTCCCTCTGCCCTGCGCCTGCTCACACTCTCTTTCTCTCAAAAATAAACATTATAAACATTTTTAAAAACAATAAAATACAGATGGTTATTAAGTGTGCAATGTATATATTGAGTGAATTTGTCAAAGCAAACTTGGTTCATGGATTCACACCTCCACTTTGGAAGGGTCTGTACCAGGTACATGACACTAGTGAGGATTTTAGATCCTACAGTCATACTGGAGAAGGCAAGACATAAGTATAAACAGACATAAATATAAACAGGCTAGATTGCCTGATCAACATGTCACATGGAGTAAGACCACCCATAGAGTAAGGAGGGAAAACGAGGGCAGGAGATACCAAGGGGAACAAAACTTCCTGAAAAGTATCTTTTTTCAGGGTTTTCTTCCACTATGCCCTATGACATAAAAATACCTATGAGAGACTTTTTAGCTATCCCATAACTCTCATAAATTCAGTATGCTTTCATCTTTGCCATACAGAATTATTTGTGCCAAATGCTAGTTTTCGAGAATATCAAGATCTTCGTTGTTGAGCACACTCTGGTTTCAGTGCCTTGCTGTTCTTTCCTCCTTCCATTTTTCATCTACCTACTGCTGAACAAGGTACAAGCCAATAAAATAGAAAAGGATGAGAGAAGATCTGATGTTGCCTTTCATCTACTTCACTCCTTGCTCCCATTAATGCCCCAGGTCCAACTGGGAACAACGGTCCCTCTCGTGAAAGAAGTCTCTCTCTGGGCACAGGACCTGTATCAAGCAGGTTTCATGGGGCACAGGGCTTTTTTCTAAAGAATCTAAGAGAAGAAGAGGTTGCAAACTATGGGACACAGCTAGTGAGTCTCACAGCTGAGTTTTGAACCAAGGCTAATCCATACTAAAAGCTCCTTACTCCTTTCTCCGGTGCCTTCTAATTTACCTTCTTAGGCTTAAACTGACATTTAAATGTTATTCCAAGTCTCCAGGAAAGAAACATAGGGCAGGATGGGGAGGCAGGAACAGACATTCATAAATGAATATTTGTTATAATTCTACAACAATAAGGTGTATCATAGTGACAACAATAGAAATCTTTTACTATCTTATTAGAAAATAATATAGTTCTTGACCAGGTACATAAAATTGCTGCCTGCTGCAACAGAATCACTAACATGATAACTGGTTTTGTTATTATAGTCTTATGCATATGTTATTTTAGAAGTAAGAGCTAACACAGGTTGTCTGGGGTTTTTTAAACCAGATGCCCAGCATTCCTAATGAGCACATGATAGAAAATTTAAATTTCAAAGCAAATGTCAATGCCAAAATAATAAATTATTTTAAATATTCCTCCCACAGAACCCTGATTCTACATGGCCAAGCGTACACATGTAATTATTAGCAGGTTCACTGGCACAAAATGGGCCAGATGTGAACATGACTCCAAATTGCTCATTTACAACCAAGCCCTCCAGATACCCAGTCCTGACAGCATTGAATCAAATGAATTGATCAAAACATCTAGGAGTGAGAAGGGACTGGACCTACTGCTCATTCAGAGTATTTGTCTCTTTATAAGATCCCCACCATATAGACATCTGGCTACATGCCAGAGTCATGCCCTGTCACCTGGCTACACTGACCAAAGAGCTCACTCTACCCGAGCAAAGGTCACTGTTCCATTTTGGACAGCTCTGTTTGATGATGCATTCTGTCAGAGTAAACAAATCAGTGACCAGTCTGAGGACATGGATACATGTTTATTTTCCTCTGTAACACAAGTCAACAAGAAAGTCTGTAATCGAGTAAATCAAAAGAGGTTACAAAAATTATGACACATATGTTTAGACTAGTTGAAGCAGATCAGGTCACTGAGCCAACGAAGAAATGGTACCTAAACCATATGAGTAAGCTCGTATTACACATCTACATTATGCAGTGGTTTTAACTCTTAAATAAATTCACCACCACCAAAAAAAAAAAAAAAAAAAAAAAAAAAATCACACTGTTGGTTGAGTACTGATAGATAAATACAGCGCTTTAGCCAGAGGAGGCAGGTTTTATTGTTTCTATCACAGTCACTGGACACACCAGGTCTTTCTCTGACCTAGAGAGGGTACACACAGCATGGAGCTGAAATAGCAACCTCATAATTGCTGAAATATTCAGATGGTTTGACAATCCTCTAAGTAGTGCAATTTAGGAGAACTAGACTTCTAGATAGAAAACCTAGGCATTATAAACTTAGGATGCAGAGTGGTAAAAAGTGACATCTCACCCTTATTACAGACTGTTCAGGTAATGAACTGATACTCTGGTCAAAACAAAACATGTGAAGATCTACTTTTTCAGTCCTGAAATTAATACTTTCCTAATATTTAACATTTTGTTTGTTTTTCAGTGTCTTTCTCTTGAATGGGAGGTTTTTTCCTCAAATAGTGAAACAATGTAAGGGTTTGTAATCTCAGTAAATAGCCTGAAAAGATCTTCTCTCCATGTACATTCTCAAGATTACAATTTGGATTCTTTGAGTTTAATGAGGACTAGAGTCAGACTGTTTCCCATTAAAAAGAGAAAGGAGTAAGGACAAAATTCAATAAGTGTTCAAGTAAAATATAGCCATCCTAACATCTGTGTTATATTAGAGGAGACACAAGACAAAACATTGACTCTTGAGGTTAAATCTAAATTTCCTGCTGCAGTTCTCAAAGAGTTTGAGAGTTTAGATGAAAAAAGGCAACAAGGAAAATGGAACCCCCCCCCCACAAAAAGTCCAAAAGTGAATTTCAAAAGTTATTAAATGCCAACACTTAGTTATTTCTTTGAGGGACCAATTTAGTCAGCAATTACCCAATAGCCACAAACAAAAATCAGTGAAAATTCTGCACTGTGCTCCAGTGTTCTCCAGAGTTAGGGCTGACACACCTGTGATCTGTAGGTCATGGGAGATGCCAAACCACGGCCTCGGAGTCTTCATCTCTCTTGCGGGATGTTGTTGAATATCCACATCTTTCTCTCTAGTATATTTTTACATTACACTTGAGTTTCCAAAGATATTATTTCAGTCTCCTTTGGAATCTAATGGGCTTTAATTTCAGAACCTATACTGAAGAAAACTCAAGCTCCCAAGTCAAGGTCAACAAGCAAGACCAATGATCTCAGCAAAAACTAAAGAGCATGAGATCAGAACCAGGATTCAATAAACTCCATCCTCAAGTCTGGCTTTCAAGCCTGAAGCTCCTCCTTTATCAAGCTTGTGAGTAAAACTAAGTTTTAATAAAGTAATGCTGACCTACTGGCTTTGGTGACTCTGGGGAAGCCTCTCTAAAATCCCACTGATCGGAAGTGTGTATGTGCACGCGCACACACACACACAATGTAGATGAAGGATCTGTTACTCTGAACAACTCAGAATGAAATATACTCTTATACCAAATTCCATGATAGAATGAGGTGCCTATCTCTAAACATTGCATATCAAATTTCTTTTTTCAACCACAAAGATTGCGATTGAATTGAGGAAGTAGGATTAGAAGGACAGATTTGCCATGAATCATTTTAGGCAAATCTTCTATCAATTCATACCTCACTTTCAGCATCCAAGAAATCCAGATTCTGTTTGGTCTTCAAGACCTCTTCCCAATGTATCCTTTTTGTCCTGTCTCAACAGATGGTTACCCCTTGGCTACAGCCCAACAAACCCTATTACTGTTCATTCTACCTCACTGATTCCTCCCTCCCAGTCTCTTTTTCTGGTTTCTCCTCTTAATGTTGAAAGCTCCCGGGGCTTAGTATTTGGCTCTCTTTTCTATCAATACTTTCACCCTTGGAGAGCTCATCCAGTCTCTATATGCCAGTGACTCAAGTTTGTATTTTCAGCTCAAACTCTCTGCTGAGCTCCAGACTTATAGATACAGCTGCCTGTTTAATATTTCCATCTGGCTAACAGACATCTCAAACTTACATATCCCAAATTTAACACCCAATTTCTCTCTACCCCACCCTTCAAACATACAGACCCTACAGACTTCCTGTTTTCAGCTGGTAACAACTCCATTTTTCCAGTTGCTCAAGACAGGTCTCACTGTCACACTTGACTCTCACTCTCCACATTAAATCCATCAGAAAATCCTCTTGACTACATGAAAAGTCATCAAGATAACAGTGTATCCAGAGTCCAGTCCATCACTTCCAAAGCTACTACCCTGATCCAGGCTCCATTGTTTCTTACCTGGGTTACCCCCAATGGCCTCTTAAATGTTCTCTCCTTCTACCCTTGCCTCCTAGAGAGGCAAGAAGATTCTTTTTAAACATTAGTCATATCATTACATTCCTCTGGTTTAGCTCTGCAATGGCTACCCATATCAGTCAGATGAAAACAAAAGTCCTCACAATGGACTCCTTTTCTACTTCTCCCCTTTGCTGAACCTGTTCCATTCATAATGGCCACGTAGCTTTTCCTCAAACATATCAGACACATTCCTCCCTTAGATTCTGCCCTGGTGCTTCTTCCTTTGTAGAATACTCTTCCCTCAGATAGTCACATAGTTCCCTCACCTCCTTCACATGTTCCCTTCTTAGTGACGCCTGCTCGGAACACCTGTTTAAAACTGCAACCACCCTCTCTCTGGTACTCCAATCCTCTTTCCCCTACCATACGCTTTTTTCTTTCTCTAAAATAATTACCACCTTCTAATATTTACCAATTAGTTTATTTTCTGTTCCGTCCCAGCACACACACCCCAAGAAAGTAAGCCCCATGAGGGCAGTAACTTCTAGGTTTTGTTCACTGAGATATTCCAAATGCCTAGAATATAAGCACATAGTCAGTACCCAATAAATATCTATTGAATAAAGCCCACCACACCGCCAATTTGAAGTTTGATTTGTGTCATGTTTCCCTCTTTAACTTTCTTCAAACTCTATAGCAGGGGAAATAATTCTTTCCCCCCTTTCAAGCTCTAATTTAAAGCCTCTGAAATCTTTTCTACATTAGCTCTGCTCTACTGACCATGGATTTTTATGCACTTAGTCAACAACAACAACAAAAATTTGCATTAGCATTTTTGTTTGCCAACTCTGAAAATCTTAAGTCATGCGTACTTACAACTAAACTCTCAGTTCTTTGTCAAACAATAACCTTTGTTTTTTAACTAGTGATTTGATACCTTTAAACACATTACATTATCATTTAAATAATGCATACAGGATAAATGTTGTTACTTCTCTCTACAGATTATAAAAAAACAAAATAAGTACAAACATCAAGGACCTTCTCAGACCTGAAGGAACTATAGCCACTGGAATTTGCAAATGTTTCATGCCTTTTAGACCTGCATCTCCAAAGATGGTTCTCTATTCCCAAATCAATCAATAGGATACATCACATCAACACAAGAAAGGATAAAAACTGTATGATCATTTCAATAGATGCAAAAATAGCATTTGACAAAGTACAACATCCATTCATGATAAAAACCCTCAACAAAGTAGGTTTAGAGGGAACATACCTCAACATAATAAAGGCCATATAAGAAATACCCACAGCTATTATCATACTCAATTGTGAGAAAACTGAAAGCTTTCCCCCTAAGATCAGGAACAAGACAAGGATATCCACTGTCACCACTTTTATCCAACATAGTCCTGCAACTCCTAGCCATACCATTTAGACAACAACAAGAACAAAAAATAGCAGTCGTCCAAATTGGTAAGAAAGAAGTAAAACTTACACTATTTGCAGATAACACAGTATATATAAAAAAACCCTAAAGACTCCACCAAGAAAATATTAGATCTGATAAATGAATTCAGTAAGGTCATAGGATACAAAATCAATATACAGAAATCCATTTCAGAGTGCCTGGGTGACTCAGTCTGTTGAGTACGATCTTACTGTTTTTGAGATCGAGCCCCCCCCCCAACTTTTAAACTTTTTTTAAAAGTTTATTTTGAGAGAGAGAGAGAGATAGGCAGACAGAGAGAAAGTGAGACAGAGAACCCCAAGCAGTCTCCTCACTATCAGTGCAGACAGAGCTGGACACAGGCCTCAAACCCATGAAACCATAAGATCGTGACCTGAGCCAAAACCAAGAGTCAGATGCTTAACCAACTGAGCCACCCAGGCACCCCAAATAAATAAACATAAAAAAAAGAAATCCATTTCAGTTTTACATACTAATAGTAAAGCATCAGAAAGAAATTTAAAAAAAAAAAACAGTCCCATTTAAAATTGCAGCAAAAATAGTAACTAGGAATAAAGGTAACCAAAGAAGTGAAAGACCTGTACTCTGAAAACTATAAAACAATGATGAAAGAAAGTAAAGATGACACAAAGGAAAAGACATTCCATGCTCATGGATTAAAAATATTGTTAAAAAGCCCAAAGCAATCTACAGATTCAATGCAATTTCTATCAACATACTAACAGCATTTTTCACATAACTAGAACAAATAATCCTAAAGTTTGTATGGAACCACAAAAGACTCCAAATAGCCAAAGCAATCTTGAGAGAGGAGAACAAAACTGGAGGTATCACAATCCCAGATTTCAAGATGTACTATAAAGCTATAGTAATCAAATTGTATAGTACTGCCACAAAAATAGACAAAGAGATCAATAGAACAGATTAGAGAGCCCAGAAATAAACCCAAGATTATGTGGTCAATTAGTCTATGACAAAGAAGCAAGAATATGCAGTGGGAAAAAATCTCTTCAACAAATGGTGCCAGGAAAACTGGACAGCTACACGTAAAAGAATGAAACTGGATCACTTTTTTATGCCATACACAAAAATAAAATGGATCAAAGACTTCAATATGAGACCTGAAACCATAAAATCCTAGAAGAGAATACAGTCTCTGACATCGGCCATAGCAACATTTTTCTAGATGTGTCTCCTGAGGCAAGGGAAACAAAAGCAAAAATAAACTATTGGGACCACATCGAAAAACCTTCGGCACAGGAAAGGAAACAACCAACAAAACCAAAGGCTATCTACTGAATAGGAGAAGATACTGCAAATGACGTACCCAATAAAGGGTTAGGATCAAAATATAGAAAGAACTTACAGAACTCAACACCAAAAAAACAAATACTCCAATTAAAAATAGGAAGAAGAGGGGCACCTGGGTGGCTCAGTCAGTTAAGTGTCTGACTCTTGGTTTCAGCTCAGGTCATGATCCCACAGTTTGTGAGTTCCGGCTCCCATGTCAGGCTCTACACTGACAGCACAGAGCCCACTTGGGATTCTCTCTCCCTCTCTCTCTGCCCCTCTCCTTCTCACTCGCTCTCTGTCTCAAAATAAATAAACTTAAAAAAAAATTTAAATAGGAAGAAGACATGAACAGACATTTCTTCAAAGAAGACATATGTATAAGCAACAGATACATGAAAGGATGCTCAACAACTCATCATCAGGTAAATGCAAATCAAAACCACAATGAGATATCACTCACACCTGTCAAAATGGCTAAAGTAAAACACACACACACACACACACACACACACACACACACAAAAACAAGTGTTGGCAAGGATGTAGAGAAAAAGGAACACTCCTGCAATGTTGGTGGGAATGCAAACTAGTACAACCACTGTGGAAAACAGTACGGAGGTTCCTGAAAAATTTTTAAATATAATTACCATATCCTGTAATTCCACTACTGGGTATTTACCCAAAGAACATAAAAACACTAATTTGAAAAGATACATGCACGCCTATGTTTATTGAGGCATTATTTACAATAGCCCAATTATGGAAGTAGCCCAAGTGTCCATCCGTAGATGAATGCAAATACACACACACACTGCAATATTACTCAGCCATAAAAATGAAGTAAAATAAAATCTTGCCATTTGCAACAACATGGATACATCTAGAGGGTATTATGCTAAGTGAAATAAGTCAGAGGAAGACAAATACCATATGACAAATACCAATTCCACTCATATGTGGAATTTAAGAAACAAAAAAAATGAACAAAGAAGAAAAGAAGAGACAAACCAAAAAACAGATTCTTACCTATAGAAAACAAACAGATGGTTACCAGAGTGGAGGTTGGTGATGGGATGGATGAACTAGGTGAAAGGGATTAAGAGTACACTTATCATGATGAGCACTGAGTAATGTGTAGAACTGTGGAATCACTGCATTATACACTTAAAGCTAACATGATACTGTATGTTAACTATACTGGAATAAAAACATTTTTAAAGGCTTGCTGTGAATATTAAAGAAAGAAAGAAAGAAAGAAAGAAAGAAAGAAAGAAAGAAAGAAAGAAAGAAAGAAAGAAAAAGAGAAAGCAAGAAAGAAAAAGAAAAAAAGACATGCATCTCCAAGAGTGTGATGGAGAGAAGGATTATCAAAGAGTTCCTTTGTCATAGAATAAATACAGTTGACTCTTGAACAACATGGGTTTGGATTATGTGGGTCGACTTATATGTGGATTTTTTTCAATAATACAGTACAGTACTGTGAATGTAGTTTCTCTTCCTTATGATTTTCTTAACATTTTCTCTAGCTTACTTTATTGTAATATAGTATGTAATATATATACAAAATGTATGTTAATTGATTATGTTATAGGTAAGGTTTCCAATCAAAGCTCTTAGTAAGTTTGGGGAAGTCAAAAGTTATATAGGGACTTTGACTATGTGGGGTTGGTGCCCCTAACCCTGCATTGTTCAAGGGCAAGCTGTACTGAAAAGTTTGTAAGTCTTCTTTAGTAAGAAACCTAAACCCATTTTTATGGGTTGAACTGTGTTCTCCAAAAAAGATACATTAAAGTCTTAAAGTCCAGTACCTCAGAATGTAACCTTTTTTGGAAACAGGGTCTTTGAGGAGGTAATCAAGTTAAAATCAATCATTAGAGTGAGCCCTATTACAATGCGACTGCTATCTTTATTTTAAAAAAAGTGGGGGGACATTTTGACACAGAAACACACACACACACACACACACACACACACACACACACACACAGGAAAGGTAATACGAAGACACACAGAGAAAATGCCATGTAAAGACAAAGGATTGGAGTGATGGATCTTTGAGCCTGAGGCCACTAGGACAGGGAACAGATCCTTCCCCAGCACCTTCAGAAAACACATGGGCCTGCTGATACTTTGAGAGACCAGATTTCTGGCCTCCAGAATTGGGAAACAATAAATTTCTGCTGTTTTAAAACACCCAGTTTGTGGTACATTGTTATGGAAGCCCTAATAAACTAATACACCCATTATTTGTATCAACAAAGTGAAAATATGTTATCTAGTCAGGTCTCAGCTCAAAGTATTCAGGTTGTAACATGTGCCCTAAAACTGAAGTTTTTGCAACTGAGTGTCTTGCTTCCAGAGTAACTTTGTAATTGTTACTTTATAATCATTTCACTGACTAAAATACTTAACTAGGGGTAAGGGAATTCTCTTCTGCTCTAGTATTAAAAAGATCTTGTGAGTACAGGTGAGGATCCTTCAGTGCCCTTATTATTTCTAAAGGCAAGCTGGCCTGCAAAGCTGAATGTCAGAAAACATTCTGCACTACTGATTGACAATTATATGTTTGATTGATCTACATGGAGGAGAAACAATTTGGAAAATTATTCAAATTGTAGGACTAAATTCAATCTCAAAAATTCAGATTAAAAAAAAATTTTTTTTCAACGTTTATTTATTTTTGAGAGACAGAGCGTGAGTAGGGAAGGGGCAGAGAGAGAGGGAGACACAGAATTCAAAGCAGGCTCCTGGCTCTGAGCTGTCAGCACAGAGCCCTATGCGGGGCTCAAACCCACAAACCGTGAGATCCTTGAGATCATGACCTGGGCCGAAGTCAGATATCCAACTGACTGAGCCACCCAGGCGCCCCAATCAACAATTCAGATTTTAAGAAAATGTCTGGTTTTAGTTACCTAGACCACTGTCTACGCCTTGTTTTCTGGCTTGATATACAACCAACCTCTGAGCTTTGGCCAGAGGGTTTTTTTTTTTTTTTTTTTTTTTTTTTTTTTTTTTAGTTTATTTATTATGAGAGAGACTGCATGAATCGGGGCGGGGTGGAGAGATAGGAGGCGGAGAATCTCTGACACCAGGGAAACTGCTGTGGGGCTCAAACTCACAAACCATGAGATCATGGCCTGAGCCGAAGTCAAGCATTGGACACTTAACCAGCTGAGCCACCAGGTGCCCCTGGCCAGCAGGTTCTAAACTGTATTCTAAAAGGGAACAAGTGGGGCACCTGGGTGGCTCAGTCAGTTAAGTGTCCGACTCCTGATTTTGGCTCAGGTCATGATCTTGCAGTTCGTGGGATCAAGCCCCACATTAGGCTCTGTGCTGACAATGTGGAGCCTGCTTGGGATTCTCTCTCTTTCCCTCTCTCTCTGCTCCTCCCCCACTTGCATGCACACATGCACATGCTTTCTCTCTCAAAATAAAAATAAACTTTAAACAAAATAAAAGGAAAATATAAGAGCCACTGTCTTCAAGTTCATATTTCAGGTATAAACTCAGTTCCTTTGCAGGCTGAGAGAGTTATTAGACTTTTCCTAAATGGGAGGGTGAGGACCACGCCCACTGTCACTTCTGAGCATGAAGGTCTTTGAAATGTTTCCCCAACTGTGCCTTCAGATCAGATACCTACTGCCCAGCCTCATTTCTTGCTTGAGCTAAAAGTCAAAAACTAAATTGTTCCATTGCTGCAAATGTTTACAGGTCTAGGAAGAAAACAAAGTTTAAACACTCCTATCAGCTATTGGATATTTTCTGGTAAATGAAGAATCACAATAAGCAAATGAAACACACAAATGACTTACTAATACCACAAATTACGATAATAATCCTAGCATCTACTGAGCAGTTTTACTTAAGTGGCAAGGATAGACTGTCACAAAACCGTGCAAGGAGGAAGTTATCCTCCATTTTACTAAAGGGAAAATGGAGTTCAAAAGGGCTAAGTGGTCAAGTTAGGGCTTAAACTCAGATCCACGTGGCTGCAAACTCAGCCACTGAACAAGCAGCATTACAAAGAGGCAGTTCACACTACTTTCCAGAACTTTACTTGTATTAGTGTTAATTTTCAGAATAATCCTCATAGATCAGTGGTGCTTTGATCTCCCTGTCACATCTGAGAAGACTGGAGCTCAGGAAGGTTAAGTGACTTGTCCTCTGGCCATAGCTAAAGGCTGTGAAACAGGATTCAAATTCCAAAGTCTTTCCTGCTAATAATTAAAAATAAATTCCCTGTATTGAGCCCTGTCCTATATTACATACAGTCACTCTAAACCATCCTAAAAGGTAGAAAGTTATTATCCTCATTCTCCACATGAGGAAGGTGAGGTTCAGAGAAGGGACTTGACTTTTCCTATCACCAAGCTATCAGGTGGCAGAGCTGGGACCCAAAGGCAGGTCTGAGGTCTCCGAGCCCATGCTCCTGCCACTGTGCCAGGCTGCCTTTCCCAGGTCCTCCTAGCAATTAAGCCAGTGACACTGAATCTCTAGGCTAATTTCCAAGGGCCCATGAGAGCAAAGGAGAGCACTTGAGATAGTACAAAGGATTAAAGTAACATTCCTTGACAACCCTGCAACAGGAAGAAAATCAGAATCTGAGGTTCCAACAGCCCCATTCTCACCATCAATACACAGAGCAGCAAGCGCTCGTTCTCGATTTTCCAAGTAATTACACTCTTAATTTTATTTACATAAATAGAAATAACTAAGTTCATATAAATGGAAACCCCAGCAGCAGGAGAGAAAAATACATTGCCAAGAATGAGCTACGTATCAAATGAGAAAGGCCAAAACAGGGGATTTCTATATGTTTTATTCATTTTACCTCGTTTTTCAAGGCTCCTCCCTATGTATGTTCTCTCCACTGCTTTCAGTGATGGTATTCTCCTGTCTCTAACTGAAATGTTGGTTTGGCAGGAAATGAGAAGGTTCTTTTTGAAATCAGACTATTACGCTGTGATTAAGTCTTCTCCCCTAGAGCAGAACCAGGGGTCCCTTTGCCAAAATGGCAAAGAAAAGATTAAGTTTACAAAACAATATCAGTGTGATATCTACGACATATTACATTGTTACAAAACGCTTCCACATATATTCTCTCATTGGATCTTCACATCAGACCTAGGAGGTAGGCAAAGTCCACATCATAATCCTCATTTTACTGAAAATAAAACTAAAATCCAATTAAGTGACTTGTTCAAGATCATACAACCAGTAAAAAACACAGCCAAGTATTTTGTTACTAAATCTCAGGCTCTTTGCACAACCCCATCATGTTCTAAAATACTTTAGCACTATTTATTTTACTGTGCAATGCTGAATAGCTCTGTGGCTGCTATTACAGTTATCATACCATAATTTCTTATTTTGATACACTTTATTTTTTAGAGCAGTTTTAGGTTCACAGAGAAATTGAGCAGAAACTATAGAGATTTCCATGTACCCTCTATCCACAAACATGCATAGCATCCCCCACCAGCAACATCCCCCCAAGAGTAATACATTTGTTACAACTCATCATTTTTTAACTATAAAGATCATCAAGTGATAATTCTATTAGCAAGTTCTCATTAGCTAAAAACTCATATGACACACAGATAATGTAGCTACCTTTATGGGGCACATGCTATGCACTGAAGAAGGTACTAGGTGTTTGCGTATTTTTTGACATTTAACTCTCACAAGGCTAAGGAAGATATTGATATCTTGATCAGAAAAATAAAATCATAAGACAGAAAAATCTCATGAAAGTGAGGCTCAGAGAGGCTAAATGACTTGCCCACACCTACATATGAAGAGCCAGGATTCACAGTCCTCCAAAGTCTATGCTATATCAGGGGAAAGACTCTGTACCACATCTCATCCTCCAATTAAGACAGGAGCACTGCTAGAACAATCCCACGTCTACTGGCTTCCTTAGGAAACTACCCCAACGTTTAACAACCCCAAGTCAACCAGCTGTTCACTCCCTAAACGTAGGAAACGCCAGCACAACAGGGGGTGCTGCTGAACAAGGATGACAGAGGCCACGTTAACGCTGACATGAGGAAGCAGTGTGAGCCTCACCTTCCACAGTGCAGGTGGCAACACGCAGCACATCAACAACTCTGTTGGCTTCCCCCACCCACACGTGAACCTCAACCTCTAGCCCCAGGTTGAAGTGATTTCCTTTTTCTCATGGGATGACATCCATAAGACCCGGTACCAAAATAGGAGAAGGGGGAGAAGAAAAAAGGAAAGGAAGGGAGAGGAGAAGGGGAAGCAGAGGAGGCAAAAGGCATTTCCCAATATTTTGAGAGCCATTCATCCCCACTGGATACACTTACCACCAGCCTTTCCATTTCATCCCTCAGTGAACACATGAAAGAACTCGAAGGGTGAGCCTCCCAGGCCCTTTTTCCTAGCTAGCCCGTCTCTGAAACACCCCCCATAGTTTAAACTAAGCCTGAATGATCAGGGAAACTGAGGAACATTTCTAACAGGCCTTCAACTTTTATCGTGTCACGATCACTACAACTGCTACGTGATATAAATACTAATGCTGAGGCAATGAGTAACGAAGACAAAAATAAAAACATTTTACGTATTCAATCCTCTCCAAAGACTTACGATAAAAGGTCCCCAGTTGTTGCCCACAATTCTAACATACAAAAAGTTCTGAAAATCCAGATGTTTATTCTTAAGTATGCAGCAAAGTCTTTTGGTGGTAAAACCCAATCTGAACCAATGCTGGGTTTTTTATAGTCTTTATTTATCCACTTAGTATCAACAATCATATATTTCTTTTTTTTTTTTAATGTTTATTTATTTTTGAGACAGAGCATGAATGGGGGAGGGTCAGAGAGAGAGGGAGACACAGAATCTGAAGCAGGCTCCAGGCTCCGAGCTGTCAGCATAGAGCCCGATGTGAGGCTCAAACTCACGGACCGTGAGATCATGACCTGAGCTGAAGTCGGACGCTTAACCACCTGAGCCACCCAGGTGCCCCAACAATCATATATTTCACTGCAAAATGGGTTGACATGTTGGACTCAGGAGCACTAGGATGTGTTTTCATAGTCCATGCTCAATTTTTTTTTTTTTAATTTGGAGTAGTATAGCCATTATAGCCACATATAATCAATAGTCATATTTAAGTGGATCATTTCAACATATAGCCCTATCCAAATTGTGATAAGTGCTACTGGCTTGTGGCTCATCTGAGAGAGCTAAGCTTGCATTTGTTGCCTCTTGTTACATTGTCCAGTCTCTAGTGAGGAAAATTCAGTAACATCTTTAAGAACAAGGATTTACGGGGCACCTGGGTGGCTCAGTTAAGCAACCAACTCTTGATTTCGGCTCAGGTTATGATCTCAAGGTCATGAGATTGAACCCCACATTGGGCTGTGCACTATAGTGGAGTCTGCAAGTCTGCTTAAGATTCTTTCTCTCCCTGGGGCGCCTGGGTGGCTCAGTTGGTTAAGTGTTCGACTTCAGCTCTGGTCATGATCCCACAGTTTGTGGGTTTGAGCCCTACATCAAGCTCTGTGCTGAAGCTAAGAGCCTGGAGCCTGCTTCAGATTCTCTGTCTCCCTCTCTCTCTGCCCCTCCCCTTCTTGTGCTCTGTCTCTCTCTCTCTCAAAAATAAATAACCATTAAAAAAATTATTTTAAAAAAAAAAAGATTCTTTCTCTCCCTTTCTCCTCTCCTCCCCCTCTCTAAAAACAATAAATAAAACTCTCTCTAAAAACAATAAATAAAAATAAAAATAAATAAAAAAATAAAGAACAATGGGGTGACTGGGTGGCTCAGTCGGTTAAGGATCTGGCTCTTGATTTCAGCTCAGGTCATGATTTCATGTTTTGTGACATCAAGCCCTATAGTTAGGCTCTGCACTGACAGTGCAGAGCCTGCTTGGGATTCTCTCTCTCTGCCCCTTCCCTTGCTCTCTTTCTCAAAAATAAATAAACTTAAAAAAAAGAAAAAAAGAACAATGATTTACTATGTACCAAGCACTGTTCTAAGTGCTTGATGTTATAAACATTTAATTGTCAGCCCCACACTGAGATGGTCCTTACTACTCTCATTTTACAAATGATGAATCTGAGGCAGGGAGTTATACTGTCTAGCTAGTAAAAGTGGCAGATCCAGGATCTGAACCTCAGCAAAAACCAACCCAACAAAAATGCTTTTCTTCACTGCACTTGTGAGGAGGAGGAGGAGGGACAGAAGGGAAATAAATAAAATAAATAACTACCATATAGCCTATCAGAAGGTTGAGGAGAAACAAAACCTGAGCTCTTAACTACTACAATGTACTGTGTCTCAGGGAAAGGAAAGCCAGGTCTGGTGTCTGAAGGGTGAAAGAAGAGAATAAGAGCAATTTTAGGATAAATCAACAGTGCACTCCACAATCACAATGATGCCTGTAAATTAAGATGTATCTTCAAGAAACATAAGAACTTGGGAATGCAAGCTGGTGCAACCACTCTGGAAAACAGTATGGAGATTCCTCAAAAAACTAAAAATAGAACTACCCTACGACTCAGCGATTGCACTACTAGGCATTTATCCAAGGGATACGGGTGTGCTGTTACAAGGGGACACATGCACTCCAATGTTTATGGCAGTACTATCAATAGCCAAAGTATGGAAACAGCCAAATGTCCATCGATGGATGAATGGATAAAGAAGATGTGGTATATATATATACGATGGAGGATTACTTGGCAATCAAAAAGAAGGAAATCTTGCCATTTGCAATTACGTGGATGGAACTGGAGGATATTATGCTAAGTGAAATTAGTCAGAGAAAGACAAAAATCATATGACTTCACTCATATGAGGACTTTAAGAGACAAAACAGATGAACATAAGGGAAGGGAAACAAAAATAATATAAAAACAGGGAGGGGGACAAAACAGAAGAGACTCATAAATATGGAGAACAAACAGGGTTACTGAAGGGGTTGTGGGAGGAGGGACTGGCTAAATGGGTAAGGGGTACTAAAGAATCTACTCCTGGAATCATTTTTGCACTATATGCTAACTAATTTGGATGTAAATTTTAAAAAATAAAAAATTAAAATAAAAAATTAAAAATTAAAAAAAGAATACATAAGAACTTCTACTTGCAAGCATCATGGATTAACAAAAATTGGATTCACCCTTCTACCTGAAAAGGCCAAAACAAAACCAAAAAACAGGCAAAATATATGAAAGAATGGTTTTCAAGATAATGGATATCAGACAATGGAGGAGAAACAGGAAACAAATGAGGCGAGCCCTACAATCTACTTAGTTTACTGACTTGAGAGCAATTCCAGGTCATGGTGCAGGGAAGGGTAACTGAAGTAGAACTCTGTCATGGAATGTCCCTAAATCAATACTTACAGGGATGTATA
Organism: Panthera uncia; assembly: GCF_023721935.1. Taxonomy (NCBI): domain Eukaryota; kingdom Metazoa; phylum Chordata; class Mammalia; order Carnivora; family Felidae; genus Panthera; species Panthera uncia. The sequence continues at coordinate 37,255,231 of NW_026057586.1, read as the reverse complement.
GCTCTAACTGCCTATAAAAGAAAAGGAATAAGTTCTCACATCAATCACCTCAGCTTCCACCTTAACAAAACAGAAAGAGCAAATTAACCCAAAAGTGAGCTGAATAAAGGAAATAATAAATATCAGAACAGAAATTAGTGAAATAGATCATGGAACACTAATAAAGAAAAAAATCAATGAAACCAAAACTCAGTTCTTTGGGTAGAGCAACAAAATTGGTAAATCTCTAGCCAGGCAGATCAGGGGGGACAAAGGGAAAAGAATAAAATTATCAACATCAGGAATGAGAGAGAGGATATCACTAGAGTCTATGTATATTTCTAGGATAATAAGCGAATATTATGAAAAACTTTGTGCCAATAAATTCAACAACTTAGATGAAATAGACATACTGCTTGAAAAATACAAACTACCAACATGCACTCAAAATAGAGATAAAGATACAGACATAGATACATAACCTGAATAGCCCTGTAACCACTAAAGAAATTGAATTTGTAGTTTAAAACCAATGCAGTAAAAAAAAAAAATGACAACAACAACAACAACAACAACAACAACAAAAAACATCTAAGCCCAAATGGCTTCACTGATGGTTTCTATCAGATATTTAAGGGAGAAATAATATGGAAGTCTATGTGAACCCTTTCAGAAAATTGAAGAGGAAAGAATATTTCTGGCTCGTTATATGATACCACCATTATCCTGATATAAAAACCAGATGGAGGCAATAGAAGAAAAATACAGAATAAAATTCCCTCATAAACAGAGATGCAACTATTCTTTTAAAAAATTAGCAAATCAAATGCTACAATATATTAAAAGGATAATGCATCATGACCAAGTGGGATGTCCCATAATGCTAGGTTAGTTTAATATTTTAAATATCAATGTAAATCACCATATTAGTAAACTAAAAAATAAAAACCACATTACCATCTCAAACTAGACACAGAAACAGCATCTGATAAAATCTAACATTCCTTCCTGATTAAAAAAAAAAAAACTCTCAGTAAACTAAGAATATATGGGAACTTTCTCATCCCAATAGAGGTATTGACAAAAAATCTACAGCTAACCTTATACTTAATGGTAAAACACTGAATGCCTTCCCCCTAAAATTGAGAGCAAGATAAGGATTTCCACTCTTACCTTTTCTATTCAACATCATACAGGAGATTCTGGCCAATTCAATAAGAAAAGGAATAAAAGGCTTAGAAAGTAAAAAAGTAAAACTGCATTCATTTGAAAAGAAAAAAGGAAAAAATTAGAAAGTAGAAAGCAGAAAGTAGGGGTGCCTAGGTGGCTCAGGTGGTTGAGCATCCGACCACAGCTCAGGTCATGATCTCACAGTTCATGAGTTCAAGCCCTGCATCAGGCTTTGCGCAGAGCCTGCTTTAGATTCTCTGTCTCCTTCTCTCTTTGCCACTCCCTCACTCTCTCTCTCTCTAAGATAAACATTTTTTTTAATAGTATGAAAGGAAAAGAAAGCAGAAAGTAAAACTATCACTTGCATGTGACATGATTATCTATGTAGAAAATGCTAAGGAATACTTTTAAAAGCTTCTAGAACTAGTAAGTGAATTTAACAAGGTTGCAAGATCTAAACAATATACAAAATCAATGATATTTCTATATACCTACATACTAGTGATGAATAATTAGAAACTGAAATAAAATATCCTTTACAAAAGTCTCAAAAATATGATAAATCTGACAAAACGATTATAAGATTTGTACATGGAAACTATAAAACATTGCTGAAAAAAATTAAAGAACACTTAAATAAAGGGAGATCTACCCATTATTTATGGGTTAAAAGACTCAAAACTCTTAAGATGGCACTTCTCCCGAAATTCATCTATAGATTCAGCATAATTCCTATCAAAATCTCAGCTGGCTTTTTGTAGAAAAGGACAAGCTGATTCTAAAACTCAGATGGAATGGCAAAAGACCTAGAATAACAACAACAACAACAAAAAAAAGGTTTTAGAAGAACATTAAAGGATTAACACTACCTGATTTCAAGGCATGTTACAAAGCTACAATGCTGAAGACATTTGTGGTACTGCCATGAAGATAGACAAATGCATCAATGAAATTGACTGAAGAGTTTCTTTTTTTTTTTTTTAATATATGAAATTTATTGTCAAATTGGTTTCCATACAACACCCAGTGCTCATCCCAAAAGGTGCCCTCCTCAATACCCATCACCCACCCTCCCCTCCCTCCCACCCCCCATCAACCCTCAGTTTGTTCTCAGTTTTTAACAGTCTCTTATGCTTTGGCTCTCTCCCACTCTAACCTCTTTTTTTTTTTTTTCCTTCCCCTCCCCCATGGGTTTCTGTTAAGTTTCTCAGGATCCACATAAGAGTGAAACCATATGGTATCTGTCTTTCTCTGTATGGCTTATTTCACTTAGCATCACACTCTCCAGTTCCATCCACGTTGCTACAAAAGGCCATATTTCATTCTTTCTCATTGCCCTGTAGTACTCCATTGTGTATATAAACCACAATTTCTTTATCCATTCATCAGTTGATGGACATTTAGGCTCTTTCCATAATTTGGCTATTGTTGAGAGTGCTGCTATAAACATTGGGGTACAAGTGCCCCTATGCATCAGTACTCCTGTATCCCTTGGGTAAATTCCTAGCAGTGCTATTGCTGGGTGATAGGGTAGGTCTATTTTTAATTTTCTGAGGAACCTCCACACTCAGAGCGGCTGCACCAATTTGCATTCCCACCAACAGTGCAAGAGGGTTCCCATTTCTCCACATCCTCTCCAGCATCTATAGTCTCCTGATTTGTTCATTTTGGCCACTCTGACTGGCGTGGACTGAAGAGTTTCTAAATAGACCCACACATATTCAAACAACTGATTTTCAAAAAAAAAAAAAAATGCAAAGACACTTCAGTGGAGAAAGGATAATCTTTTCAACAAACAGTGTTAGCATACAAACAAAAAGTGAACTTAGAGCAATACCTCATGCTATATAAAAAGATTAATTTAAAATGTATCAAAGACCTAAATTTAAGACCCCAAACTATAAAACTGCTAGAACAAATCATAGATGAGAATCTTCATAACCTTGAGTTAGACAAAGATTTCTTAGTTACAACACCAAGAATATGATCCATAAAATAACTGACTGACAAACAGGACTTCATGAAAACTAAAAGCCCCTAAGAGATTAAAAGACAAGGTACAGACTGGGAGAAAATATCCGAGAAGCACATATCTTACAGAAGATTTGTATCCAGAAAATATAAAGAATTTTCAAATTCTAAAATGAAAACAAAAATTCTACAAATATATGGGCAAAATATGTAGATAGATACCACTGAAGAAGGCAAATAAGCGGCAAATAAGGAAATGATAGAATGCTTGACATCATTAGTAATTGGGAAATACAAAGCAAAATAATGAAATACAACTACTCACCTCTTAGAATGGCTAACATTACAAAGATTCACACCGTAGCAAGTGTTGATGATGGTATGAAACAAGTGTAACTCTCATAGGCTGTTGGTAAGAATGGAAAATGGTGTGCCCACTTGTGAAAACAGTTTGTTGGTTTCTTAAAAAGTAAAATATACACCTATCACATGATCCAGCCATTCCACACAAAGACTTGTACACAAATGTTCACTGTAGTTTTATTTGTAATAATCAAAAACTGGAAATAACCCGATGCCCATTAATGGGTAATTGAGCCAACTGTGATCTATCCATATGATGGAATATTCCTAAGCGATAAAAAGGAATGAAGTAATGATACCCATAACAGCAAGGATCTTAAATAATTATGCTAAGTGAAAAAGACAAAAAAAGAATATATACTGTATGATTCCATTTATATAAAACTTTAGAAAATACAGAGGTGCCTGGCGGGCTCCATCGGTTAAGCGTCCAATTTCGGCTCAGGTCATCATCTCACCATTTATGGGTTTGAGCTGAGCATTGAGCTGTGTGCTAACAGCTTGGAGCCTGGAGCCTGCTTCAGATTCTGTGTCTCCCTCTCTCTCTCTCTGCCCCTCCCCTGCTCATGCTCTGTCTCTCTCTCTCTCTCTCTCTCAAAAATAAACATTAAAAATTAAAAAAAAAAACTTTAGAAAATACAAAGTAATCAAAAAGCAGATCAGGTGGTTGCCTCAGGAGGGACAGGGGGAGGTGGGAGGGTCAGGAGGAAGAGATTACAAGGGCATAAGGAAACTTTTGGGGGGATGATGAATATATGTTTATTATCTTAATTGCAGTGATAGTTTCATCAGTATGAACATATCTCAAAATGCATCCATACTATCTGCACATACTCTAAACACAAGCTGTCTATTGTACATCAATTATACTTCACTAAAGTTATTGTTAAAAGAATAATGTGTAAGCAACTGGAGACTGACCTCCTGCTCAGATATGCTGATATTATATCACTTTTACAGATAGACATAACTAACTGCAGATAAACAAGTCAGTCCTGTACAAAAAGCTGAGGATTTAGTTTCTCAAAACAGTGTTATTAATGGGTCTGATTCAGAGACCACCAACCAATTCTAGTCCAAGAAGGAGCCATTTTGCTATCTTTTTTTGCCTTCTTCATACAAAATCAAAGTTTCAAATATCTTACAAACAGCTTTTAGTATAACCAGTAATTCTGTTTATTGTGTGTTCTGATGATCTATTACAACATCAAAAATCACCCTAAAAGTATGTGTCTTAAATGCAGTTTGGAGGAACAGTTTGTCTCTGCTTCACTCAGAGCCATCTTGGAAGGCGCAAAAGCTGAGACCTGTAAAAAGCATCTGAAGGTTCCATGACTCACAAGTGTGCTGGTTGCAGCCAGCTGGTGGTTGGGAACTTAGCTGGGGCCAGAGTCACAACACAAAGCTCCCCCCTTGTGGCTTGGGCTTCCTCACAACATGGTGGCTAGGCTCCACATGCTAACATCCCAAAAGAGAGCCAGCCAGAAACTGTCACCTCTTGCCCTTAGCCTTTTAAGTCACACAGTGTCATTCTACCATACTCTATCCTCTAAAATCAAATAGTAAAGGGTAGTCCATACTGAAAGAGGCAGATTAGATTCCACCTTTCAACGGGAGGAATGTCAAAGAATTTGCAGATGGGTTTTTAAATCACCATACTGTGCTTACTGAATATGCAGATTCCTTGCTGTGCCTTTCAAATACATGGCCAGGAGCTTTAGTGGAAGGAATGCTACACTGGGACTCAGGGAAACTAGATTCAAATTCTTATACAGATTAGAGAGTCTAATACAGATGCTAACTTTCCATGTTAAAAACAGGGACTAGGAACTAGTGTACAGAGGAGGTCAAAGTGAGATAGGAGAGGACAGAAAGGGGAAAGAGCCTATATGGTTGAAGCATTTAGCACAGAATGGCAGTGAAGTCACCCATGCTAGACTCCAAAAAGAATGCTTAAAGCTACTGAGGGGTCAGTCCCGTGGAAGCAGAGTAGAGAGAGAATAGTGGTGGGCAGGCCAGCAACCACCAATAGGGAAATCTTATAGCAGGCAGCAGGTGGCTTTAAGGCCCGAGTTGGGTTTTGGTGATGCTGCTCTTGGGCACAACTCTTCCTCTGGACAGTAAACATTCTGCTACTGTTGCATCAAATCATATAGAACCATCATTACATGCTTGCATGACCAGCTCAATTCTCCTTGCATGGCACCCTTTGCGTCCAGGACCAAGTATTCATGAATAAATGGGACTGAACTATGGAGCAGGAAACCGGTCTTAAGGACGTAAGAGTTGAGAATAGGGTATCAGGACAGGATTTAGAACCCAGGAAAATAAAGACCCAGTTATTAAATTTTGTGGTGGTCTAGCTCCCAGGCAGATGATTGAGTCTGAGGTTCTGAGTATGACTGGCCACAAGGCTGACCAGCCTGAGCTCTTAAACAAAAGTTTCTTAATTTCCCCCAAAGATTAATCTTCAAGCCTAGGGGGTAGGCCCTTAGGAAGGAAACAAGTGGCAGGGACAGAAAGATCCATGGCTGCGCCATGTAAAAGAGAGCACCAGGCAGTCTGTGAGACCTCTTTCTGCCTCTAAATCAATTCTGCTCACAGAAGGGAACTGCCCCAGGTTCCCAAAGGCATCAGACAGGGCTCACCATCATCCCCAAAACACCGCGTTTCTCCTGTTTTCCCTGACTCTGCACAATAGAAGCACCACCACCCAGGTGGCCATGCAGGAACCAGGCCTTGTCCTAGATGCCTCCCCTTAGTCATCTCCGACTTGCAGTCATGTCCCGTCCATTCCAACTCTATATTATCACTCAACATTCTTTTCCAAGAAACCCTTCCTTGATCCTAGAGTCCAAACAGTCCTCTCCCATCTTCCCATGGTCAGACCCTGCCAGACACATGCTGTACCCACCAGGTAAGTAATTTCAGATCCTGCACTATGTCACTACACTGTGCAAATGGCATGGTTATTCAATAAATGTTTGCTGAATGAACAAATTAAGTAAACCCACAGCCATTGTAAACAGTGTCCTATACCCAGCAATTCCTAACCCCTTCCCCTTTTTTTTTTCCTCTATAGCACTTATTGCCTCTAACATTATATAAATTCACTAACCTTTTTAACTTATTATCTCTCCATTCTGAACATCCTTCCCAAACATAAGCTTCATGACAAAAGGGGTTTCTGACCACTGGTTTATTCCTATATCCCATGTGGCATTCGTTAGGCACTTAATAAATAATGACAAACATCCACTGCTTAGCTGGCTTCAGATGGCCATGGGATTTTCTAGGCAGTGACCCACCGGGTTTCCCTGGCAACCACGGCTCCCGGATATGCCACCCTCTCCCTACCTAGGACACACTTTATGCATTTGCCTGGACAACAGCCTATTTTGGGGGCAGCTGCTGCTGAAGCAGAACCAGCTACCAGAACCCTTCCCATTCCGCCATCTGGAAAACCCACTGAGAAAGTGGTTCAACCCTCATGTGCCAGGGAAAGTAACTTTTCATACTTTTTACAAAGTAGCCGAGGAACTATGAAGTATGATTTCCAACACGCATTTAATGAGGAACTAGTTGGTTGTTGCTTAAAAATTCAGATGCATGAGGCGTTCCTGGATGGCTCAGTCAGTTAAGCGTCCAACTTCAGCTCAGGTCATGATCTCACAGACTGTGGGTTGGAGCCCCACATCAGGCTCTGTGCTGACAGCTCAGAGCCTGGAGCCTGCTTCAGATTCTGTGTCTCCCTCTCTCTCTGCCCCTCCCTGACTTGTGCTCTCTCTCACTCTCTGAAATAAATAAAACATTTTAAAAAATTTAAAAAAATTCAAATGGTTATGAAATTTAAAAATTTTTTTTAAAAACTTTGTTTCAGAAAATATTAAATTTGGGGTCATTTTTCTAAGCAGTGATAGAGAAAATCACCTTTATTTTTATAATAATAAAGTCAAGGTTAGGGGCTACCGATAATCAGCAAAATTATGTTACTGTCTTTTCTTTCAATCATACGGGGTTTGTTAACAATCCACTAAAGTGATTTATTCATTACTGTTTACAAACAATGCTAATGTTTTTACGCATTTACCATATGGCAGACCCTTTAGATACATCATGCTGTTTAATTCTCATAACTCCAGGATATAGATATGATTAGACCCATTTTAGTGTAGAAGAAACTCCAGATCAGAGCAATTAAGTAATTGCTATAATGTTTTATTTCTTAACAAAAATAAAGAGATCTGAAATTAATACAGCAAAATAAGATTTGACAAAGTTAAATGTTGGGTAAACAGATGTTATTGTATACTCTTCTTTGTGAGCTTGAGATATTTCATAATAAAAAATAAATCATTAAATGATGGCAACAATTTACCCATATTACTGTGCTAATTAAGGGCAGAGCTCAGATTCAAATTCACATCTGTTTGTCTCAAAAGTTCATGTTTTTTTCCCCACAATATTGTGCTGCCTCTCCAAAATGGAGACTATTTGCTTGAACTAGTATTTAACCCAAGCTAGAAGACCTGCAAGGTAGGTCTAACTGGTCATTAAATAGAGTTATTTATTATTACCAGGAACAATAATACAATTGTGACATATACTTTGGATTTACATACTCCCTTTTTCTCAAGTGTCCTTAGGTTGATTCAGTAACCCTAGACCAGGAGGTTGAAAAAAATAATCCCTTATTCCCAAATATTCGATCTCAGGATATAGCCCACAAGCTTAGAACCACTCTCTTGTTCTTACACTCCAAGACATAATTAAAAATAAGGAGCATCAGGGGTACCTGGGTGGCTCAGTTGGTTAGGCATCCAACTTCAGCTCAGGTCATGATCTCACGGTTCACGGGTTCAAGCCCCACATTAGGCTCTGTGCAGACAGCTCACAGAGCCTGGAGTTTGCTTCAGATTCTGTGTCTCCCTCTCTCTCTCTGCCCCTCCCCTGCTCTCTCTCTGTCTTTCAAAAATTAACATTAAAAAATTTTTTTTAATAAGGAGCATTAAACTCGGAATACTAGGGATAAAGAAAGAAAAGGGAGGAGACCAAAGAGAGTAGGTAGGTGGGCAGCAACACAACAAGCTCTGGAAGAGGAAGAGGAGAGAGTCCAGAGACAAAAGCTCTTAGGAGAGAGAAAGGAGTCTATAAAGAAAGGAGGCTTAAGAAGAGGCAGGAACGGAGGTGAAACCTGGAGATAGAGAAAGACAAAAGTTAGGTAAAGTGCAAGGAGTACAGAACAAGATTAAAAATTAGAGAGAAGAGGGGGACAAAGAAATCATGGGGTCAAATGAATGGCATACAGGAGAAGGCAGATGGAGCCTTCCAGTCATTTCATAAATTAGTTCCATGTCCTTCCATGCAAGGTTTTCCCTCCCTTTCCTGACATTAACAGGATCAGCAACTTTGAGTGATACATTTTGAAATAGCAGGGTAATAAATTGAAAGCATCAGTGAACAAACAGACCCCTCACAATGAAAATTAAGCGCCGAGGAATGCAAATTAAATTCCAATATGACATAGTACTTAGAAACGCGGCGCGTGGCACTGAAACACGATGTTCTGGAACCATTTTCAATTCTGCAGAAAGCCTCCAGACCGCAGGCTGCTGTTATGGATTTAATTTCTTCCCTCCTTAGTCCACCAAATTGTAGACTGGAATCCGACTCCATCTTTACTACTGAACAAGCAGGAGGAATCTTCACAAACGTGCCTCTAGACCCACACTCTCACCTGCCCACACCTTTAACCAGCACGACGAGGGGCTAGGCATCAAGCAGAACGGACACATACCAGAAAAAAAAGGTGCATTCTCCTGAATGCTTCTTTCTTCTCTGTCCTTTCCAGGGAATTTCAAAAATCACATTCGCTGTGTTGTGTGCAAACCATTATGTCAGAGCCTTTTTAAACTTGCAGCTGTAATCTATTTTCCTTCCAGCCAGATTCAGGAGGTTCCTTTTTTGTAGGTAAACATTTCTTTCTAAAAAGGTAGGGGTTAAAATCCATAGAGCTGCACAGGGAGATTTAGTAAAAGCATTAGCTTTTATCATCCAAGTAAGCACTTGTTCTTCAAACGGAGATTCGTTTTTTAAAAATATTTGGTAGCTATTTCATCTGTTTATAGTGAAGCTTTAGGTTAATTCCAGTTAGGTTAATGAAATAAGGACTTAGGTTAAATCCTTAATGAGTGCCTATTTATATCAAGGCACTAAGGCCCAATCCACACAACATTATAATTAAAACATCAACCATATGCCAGATGATCTATTAAAGGTCACCTTTACATGGAGGCAGTTCCTAGCGAAAAGTGACCTAAACATATCAACAGCAAGCACAACTCACCCATTCTGCAGTTATTTCAACCTTCTACCACTGAGGACCACCAATTGCCAACCACCCACCATGACTCTGGGAACTACCCTAAACTATACCATTGCCCTTAATCTCGGCTTCCCATCCCCTTTCTTCGTTTCTGCTTCCCCATCAGCTCTTCAGTACCCCCATCTCCAGGACTGACCTAGCCCCCCACATGCACAGCATCTGCCTGCTGGCCCCTCCATGGGACACCCTGGTGTGCGAGCTTTGAGGGTTTCATTACTGCTACAAGGTCAGTGGAGGAGCCGACACCGGCTTCAGACTCAGAAGATTGGGTTTGAGTCCCAGGTTTCCACCTCCTAACTGTGTGGCTAAGGATAATTTATTGAACCTCCTGCAGCTTCCATGTCTTTACTCGTAAAATGGGGACAGGATCTATCATCTTCATAGGATTGCTGTGAAGATTTTGTAAGCCTAGTGTATGGGAAAGCATTTTCTAAGTGTCACAGTGATATATAGTTATTCCGAAGTAACTTTTTAGAGATATAAGCTGGTAAGCAGTGGTACGTTTTATAAATTACAGTACCGTAAGAAAGATCATGGCCCAAAAGTTGGGAGATATGGATCCAGTCCTGGCTCTACTACATCACAAGTCACTTAACTTCTCTGATCCTTTGTTTTTACCCAACTTGAAGAATCTCTGACGATCCTTCAGGTATTAACAATCTGCAAATCTAGAGCAGCACTGTTCAATTGCACATGTGTTCAATCAGCTTTTAGAAGCCAGCCTGGGAACAGAACACTGTAACATTGCTTAGATGGAAAAATGAATTCTGAGCAATGACAACTGGCTGACAAGTAGACTTTTGGAACAAAATTAATTCACAATTTGGAGACAGTTTGAATCACTATCATAGATTTCACTTAGAAAAAAATCTTTGGTGAAGTTAGGAAATATCTCCCATGCTCCTCTAGAGTTGATTTTCCACATTTGTGCTTCAACACGGGATAAGATCTGGGGTGTACTTGGGTTTTCAGTTAACCAAACCATCACCATTTCTATGAAATATGACTGATTTCCCCTCTGGCACATGATATGTGTGAGTATGCATGTGAGTGAGTGAGTGAGTAAGTGAGAGGTAGAGAGAAAGAGAGAGAGATGGATGAGGGAAGGGGATTGACAGGTTTCACTTAACATGTGATATCATGTGAAATTATTACACTTCATGAAAAGTGTTCTGAATTCTTAGAAAAAGGAATTTGCAATATTGACACATACTTTGATTTTTACTTTTATTTTCTTCCTTGCACCATTCTGACATTGTTTGAAGTGAAAAAGGAAGTGGACAGTGTATCCCTTAAGCACTGCTAACAAAAGCAATGGGTAACTAATACTCTCCAAAATTAAAAAATGAAATGAAATGAAAAGACCTACCCACTTCAACTACCCTTCCCAAAGCAAGGAAGTCATAGACACATATTAACCCTAGGGTCCCTGAGTGGAGCCTGTTATAGTAACCTATTGATGGTATAAGGGAATACAGAGAGATCATGGGATTTTGTTTCCATAGAAGCTCGGGGTTATATAATAAGAACTTTACTTGCCAACCTCTGAATGGAGAACAGCTCAGATGGAGACAGAGCCAACAGTCCCAGAGACCCAACTTTAAAACCCCACATAGTGTGTTCACTGGCTCAGCTCTCATGTTCCCAGATTGAGGCTTGGAATATGTTTTTTATAAAAACAAATACAATCCAAGAAATCATCATTATGACAATAGGTTACTCTAAGAAATTCTCTCACACTTCTTCCTTTTATGATGAATTAAGCTGTGTATACTGTCAGGAGGGTAATGTTTTCCTATTCAATGAAATTTCACTTTCCACTCATTTTGTGTTTTATCATGAGAAGCACATATGCTTTTTCTGAAGCCATTTTTAAAATACCACACTTCTAAACAAAAATAAAATGAATTGCCCACAGTTAGGCGCCAGAAAAAGTTCACACACGATTTTTCAGAAACTATTCCAAGGATCCTGGCAGTTAACATATTAAAGTAATTACCCTTTTCCCAATGATGGTGGCATTTTGTGTCTCATGAACTTTCCATGGTTATTACTAGACAGTAGACATGAGCATTACTACACTTTGACAATATAATGTATTCATGTAAAATTTTAAATTAAAAACCAAGATGAAAGATAAGCATATTGTGATAGGATCATTATGATGGATAGACCCCTGATAGGAATCAGATTGGGGGTTCCAAGATCTAGCTGACTGGGACAATGCTGGGCCAAGGGACAGCACAAGACACTGCTTCCCCTTTGCAGAGGACTGAAACAGTCCCTGGGACCCTTGTCTTAGTCAATAGATCCTTGCAAGATCAAGGCCACAGCAGGCATGCATTAAAAACATATTCTTTAGAGGAGAAGGAGGAGGAACAGATAAAGAGGCAGGGAACGATATGGTAATAATGAAATAGCATTTATTGTTCTTTTCTACAGGTAGAGCATTATACCCAGGGCTTCCTATAAACTACTCACTTCATTCTTGCAACAACTCTCTGGGATAGTATCATCAAGCCCATTTCACATATGGGGAAATGAGCTTATGATGACTGAATAATATGCCCAAAGTTATACGCAGTGACTCAAATTCAGATGGATCTGAGTGCAGGACCTCTTCATTTACCAAGTCTGCTTTCCATCCTAATCTCTGCACCAATTTTATAAATTGTGCCAACTTTATAACCAGGTGGTTGGCCTCTATGAATCACATCAATGGAATTCCTTGCCTTCTGGATTATAGTTGTTTCAGTTGATGGGAACCAAGGCAGGAGGTGAGAGGGGAGGAAGGAGACTAAACCTGGGGTGCCTATTCTCTGGGGTCCCTCCCCATAGCATCACCTTCAAGCTTCTGTGTTCCTTAAGATCACCACTGTTCTCAAGATGCTGCTCTCCATACAACTGTCTCTCACAGCTCCAGAAACCGGTTTCTACCACCCTCTCATTCCATCAAGCCATTGTTATAAGTTCTAAGGCATGCACTCTGATGAGAGTTCTGTCATTATAAATCATCTCTGAATTAAATCCCCTTCCAAATAAACTTCATTTGAATGTATTAGAATATATCATTTTATTTCTACTGGGACCTTGTTATAGCGCAACTCCAAAAATCATGCTCTCAACCACCATGTTAAACAACTTCCTAAATTATTTCAGGAATTCAGGTTTTCATCCTCTAGGATAAATGTAATTGGACTCCAGTATTACTTGAGAATACTTCTGGAATCAGTGAGGCCTATTAAAATCAAAGTGTCCATTAAATGATTTCTCACCTTCCCTTTACTACTTTATTCCCTTCTATATCATATTACAGGTTATAAGTAATTATCAGTTTAAGTATTAATACATATGAAATCATTTCCAAGGCAATTTTGATCTAAAAAAACTGCATGTTTTTCTTCCTTGGTCTCAGCTGTCTAGGACTTAGTCTTTCTGTTTTGAGAATCTAAGCAGTAAAATAAAGACTGTTATAAAGATTTCTGTTCAAGTTGTTTAGAATGTTGAAAGGTAAAAATGCTGGGGGGAAACACCACCTTTGTTTCTGAAGCCACTATACCATTTCCCAAACAATACTTTGGAATGCTCTGATGTATCATAATGATGGTCCTGGGATTTCATGAGACCTAACAGCCTATTTTTGTCTAGACATATTACAATGCAGGTCATTATCTACCGCTGGACAAGGAGAGTTGGGAAGAACCTGTACATGTATCTCTGTGTGTGCATGTGTGCCACATGCATACATGTATACATATGTGTGTATTTACATACACACACAGTCCCTATGTCTCCGCAGGAAGTAGTGCCCCTACACTCAAGAGACCATAATATGATTCCAACATTGCAGCCTGGAATGTAATTCCCCTTGAAATTAATCTTACAGAATCACAGCTAAAAGACACCTTAGAGATAGAACACAGAGATGCCCAACCCCTTCATTTTCCAGATGAGTCAAAATATCAGGGCAAAAAGTGATCTCTTAAGATTCCCAATCTGAGAGTCCAATATCCTTGATCAGAGTCAGGTGGGGAGGGAGGCTTCCTTCTGCTCCCCCAGGTAATGTCCATTACCTACTATTCCATTGCATCCTTGAAACTACCCAGAGATTGACAGATGACACAATGGCTGAAAGCAGTTACTCATTAAGCATAATCTATTATAAGCAGTTCTGCATATTATTAAATATTTTACATGATTTTTAATGACTGCATAGCCTGTTGGCTTTGGGACGTACTGCAGTTTAATTCCTCAATCCCCTGTATTTTATTCACCCCCTCTTCACCCCATTGGTAAGAGAGGGATTTGCAGCCTCGGCTTATGGGGATAGGCAAACATGTGACACTAGACAGATGAGATGAGGAACAGTTTATGAATCATATACACTCACAGTCCAGAGGAGGACAGTGCATGCCACACAGGGGCATATGAGGGTCACACCTGGGAACAGAGTGAATAAGCAGAGTTTGTGGGAGGCAGGCTTTGTAATAATAAGAGGGTGAGGTGATCTCTGCTTCCTGAAGGAGGATGGTATTTGAATTTGACTTCTTTGAATAATTTTGCAGACTAGCAGGGAAGTGAATGCTATTACTCAGGGATAAAGAGCACCATGTTTGGTCCCCATGATGAAGAGGGTTTTCTGGCCAGGTTATCTTACCTATGGGAACAGAATAGGGAGGGGAACTTGCATTTAGGCCATTCAAGCCCCCACCTCACATATGCAATTTTAGGTGTCAAGGCAACACATAATTATTGAACCTTACTTTTAGGTCTTACACCATACCTGGTTGTTGAAATTCCCAATATTTCATTCTCAAACACAGCCGTGATAGGCACCTTTGAGCAACTATCATTTTACCCATCTCTGGTCATTTTTTAGGGTAAATTCCTCAACACTGAACTTAGAATGGGAAAAAACAACAAAACAAACACTGTTTTATAAGCAGATACATTGGTGGGAGCAGTATTCCATCCCATACCTGTTGAATATCTATATTGTAAGCAGAATGCTCTTTTATTTTAACTACATGCATTATTATTATAACACCTATACATTCTTTTTTTTAATTTAATGTTTATTTATTTTTGACACAGAGAGAGACAGACTGTGAGTGGGGGAGGGGCAGAGAGAGAGAGGGAGACAGAGGATCCGAAGCAGGCTCCAGGCTCTGAGCCATCAGCACAGAACCCGATGCGGGGCTCAAACTCACTGACTGTGAGATCATGACCTGAGCCAAAGTCAGATGCCCAACTGACTGAGCTACCAAGGCACCCCCCTCCCTATACATTCTTCTAAAAACATTTAAAGAAGACAAAATGGTATGTAATGAGAAATGAGAATTTTCCTCACTTACTCTCAAGCTCTACTACCAAGCCTCTCTCCAAAAGCAGCATGGCACAATAGCTCTTTAAAAAAATTTTTTAAGCCAATAAATGGGGGTACAGTATACCTGATGTTGAAACTGCACAGTACTTCATTAGATGGATGTACTAGTTTGTTAGGGCTGCCATAACAAAATACCACAGAGTGGGAGGCTTCAATCACAGAAATTTCTTTTCTCACAGTTCCAGAGGCTAGAACTCCAAGATTAAGATGTCAGCAAATTTGGTTTTTTCCTGAAGCCTCTCCCCTTGGCTGGCAGATAGCTGCCTACTTGCTGTGTCCTCATATGGCCTTTCCTCTGTGTGTGCCTGCTCTCTGGTGTTTCCTCTTCTTATAAGGACACCAGTCATACTGAATTAGGGCACCATCCTTAGGACTTCAAAGTTACTCTCCCCTTTAAAGGTCCTGTTTCCAAATATAGTCACATTCTAAGATACCTGGGGCTGGGATGGGGGCAAGGGGGCGGGTGGCTGGGGACCTCAGCATATGAACCTGGGGGGTGGGGAGGAACACAATTCAGTCTATAACAGAAGCATTATAGATTTTATTGTCTCCAGCTTCTTACTATTATAACAATGGTATAATGAACATCATTGTATAGAAATCTTTGTACATGTTTGAGTATGTCCATAGAATAAACTCCTAGAAGGAGAATTGCTGATCAAAGGAATAAATTTTCATATATATTGCCAAATTGCAAACCTCCAAAAAGTTTTGTCAAATTTAAACTTCCACCAATAATGTAGGAGAGTAGTTATTTCCCCTCACACCCAACAAATTGGCATATTATGAAACTTTTTCATCTTTTCCAGCCTTTAAGTAAAAAACGATATCTTATTTTGGTCTGTTTCTTTTAATTGTCAGTGAAGTTTTATACAGTATGCTTTTTTATAATAAGATGATTATTGTTCTTTTTTCATACATGCTATTATGTTTATAGTGATTAAATGCTTATATTATTTTAGTGAATCAAAATTGCCAAAATATCTTTATTGGAATCTATAGTCAGGTAATTGAAATACTGGTTATAATATAACTAATGCAATTTAGTTGGCTACACATGGCCATACAGAACATAGCCTGTCCAGAAGACCTTGCTGAATGAAACTGACCACTGATGGTATTTACTATTCACCAACAATGATAATAAAACCAGCCCCTAACTGACAGTGCATTGCAGAGTGGTCATAGATCCCTCAATAATTCTGAGTTAATTTGAAGACATATTCTTTTTTTTTTTAATATATGAAATTTATTGTCAAATTGGTTTCCATACAACACCCAGTGCTCATCCCAACAGGTGCCCTCCTCAATACCCATCACCCACCCTTCCCTCCCTCCCACCCCCGCCCTCAGTTTGTTCTCAGTTTTTAAGAGTTTCTTATGCTTTGGCTCTCTCCCACTCTAACCTCTTTTTTTTTTTTCCTCCTTCCCCTCCCCAATGGGTTCCTGTTAAGTTTCTCAGGATCCACATAAGAGTGAACACATATGGTATCTGTGAAGACATATTCCTTTACCATTTCTTTTCTAGTTGACATGCAGGCATGACTTAGCCTGGTCTCTTCAAATTGGGTTGAAAGAAAGTAGGTTGTTTTCAGTTTTAAAGTTACCTAGAAAAGTTTGATAAACAAATCAAATCTAAATTGTAACCTAGAACTAATGCAGACTTAACTTTCCTTGTACACTACTGTGCTTTGGGAGCCTCGGAAAGATAGGACACCAGGGCAACCTCAAGATAGGTGTTCATAACAAAATGAGTAGGCGCTCTGAATGAGGACAGGTTTAGATGAACAGGAAAGATGCTGGGAAAAGATGACCATGTTTTCTATGGAACAGAAACTTTTAAAAAGAAAAACTGCCTGCAGGACTTTGGTATAAGTGTATCCATTGGTATGGGGCCCCCATAGCAAAGGAGGAAATCATTTTCGTATTTAATAGAACTATATCGGTTTCCCAAGTACCTTCTAATAGCACCAAGAATATTTATGAAGGAGATACACTAGTAAATTCTGTTTGCCACATGTAAATCTAACAGTGCACATTAAGTTTGCCATATTTCAGGATTTCATCATGTTTTTGGCAAGAGTGTGTACACATAAGGAGACCTTTTGTTAAACCACATAACTCTGATCTTGTTTATGAGCTCTAAAATTAAATTATCTCGCATAAATACTCAGAAGGTAATTTTCATATTAGTTTCAATGGTCCACAGTACCACCACAAAAGATCCAGTCACAATTCATTCTGTGACAGGGGCGGCCTCTCAGCTTGGAACAATGTGCTACTTCGTGGGAGTTTCATGACCTACAGACTCTCACGCATTTAAAGAAGGAAAGAGTAGCTGGAAGCACTTTTGCTGGCTCTATGGCCAAAGCATTACTCAAGGAAATATATCAATGCAAATGAATGAAAACTATAGACCAGAGCTTGTAAACTCTTTCTGTGAAGGGCCTAATGGTAAAGATTTTCGGTTTTGTAGGCCACTGGGTCTCTGTCACAACTACTAAACTCTGCTGTTTTATCATAAAAACAGCCATAGACAACACATAAATGAATAGGTGTAGCTGTGTTCCAATAAAACTTTATTTATAAAAAGTGGGTGTTCGGCCCAATCTGGCCTATGGGCCATAAGTTATCAACCCCTACTCTAGCCTACGTTGATCTTTCTCTTCTCTGGTATTTTCTTTTTTAAACATATACAGCTACTATATTCGACTTTTAAAAATTAACTCATTTAATCCTCAAAACAATTCTACTGTTATTATCTTCCCATTTATAAATAAGAAAACTAAGGCACAGAGAAGTTGAGGAACTCTCCCAAAGTTGTACAGCCAGGAAGTGGGAGAGCTAGAACATGAACTCAGGCAATCTGACCAGAGAGACCACAGCTTGCCACCTATTACTGTGATTCCAATGTGCTAAGAGTTCTCAAAAATCCATCTACCCTTCCAGGCACTCCTGAAATTCTGTAAGTCTGGTTTATGCCCAGAACAAATTATTTCTGCTATTCATCCAAGTAGATTCCCAGGGTTAATTCCAATTCCATATTAGACTTCTAGCAAGAGAAACACAAGGAGATCCTGAAGCTCCCAAATCCACCCTGTCATTTAGAGGTTTTCAAATGCTTTATTAAGGCTTCTAGAGGTTCACCCACCATCTTTTCCCAATTTGCTATAAGCCTAGAATTCACTGTGTCCCCTAAGGAATAATTTGGAATGATACTGTGCTACCAAAATATGCTATTTAAAAAAAACAAGAGTAGACACCAAAAAATTGCCATACTGCATGTAAAATTAATGACTCTACTATAGAAATAAAAATTTAGCCCAAAGGTCTCTTATAACACAAAATTAAGAGTCATCTGGTTGAAAAGAGATGTTTGTCACTGCAAGTAATGGGATACTACATGAGGCTTGGAATTTCTCTTGTACCTCTGAGTAAACAAATCCTCACTATTGGTAGTCTCCTAGAACTAAGGACAGAAGTTCAATTTTGAGTTACTACTTGCCTAGCATTCTTCATGATTTATTCTTCCCTCACTATCCTATCATACTATCTAGATTTTTTTCTTTCAATCAAAATTTACCTCACTTGATAGGGTTAAAACCACCATCTCATCTAATTAAAGAAAGTAAACTGAACATTCTCTTTTAGAACATGGAAATTTCCTGTGGTTGCCAAAAAGAACTTGAAATGCTTTAAGATTATACATTCAGCCAAATCAACAATTATAAATTAGTAGCTTTGTGCAAGGATTTAGAATGTAAGTAGAACGAGAATAGAGGTTTTCTCTGAAACAGCCTCTGGGAAAAGCGAAGTGGGTGTTTTCATGTCCCATTCATAAAACCCAAGGACGAATCCATAAACTTTTCTATGGCCTTTATTGCAGAGCAAAGAAAATCCACTGTTTCTATTTGTTAAAAGGGTTCAGCTTTCATATCCTGGGAGAACAGAGAATGTTTGACTCTGAAGAGGCAGGATATTCTTGTAAGTTAAAAAAAAGAAAGATATTTTATCATGTAAATGTGTTTTGTTATTCATTAGAAAACACCACCTTAGTACTGGGGCAGGGGAGTCCCTAATGAGCTTGCAATTTTCATTGGCAAAGGAAAACATGAAAAGGCAGGGGAAGGAAAAATATGTAAAGTCTACTCTGCCAGGCTCCATGCTAGGAAATTTAATACAGTTACATTAAGGAAATAGCTCATTTTAAATGTTAGTTTCTGTCTTCAAGTTTTAAAGATTGCTGATCATTTAAAATATTTTCTCTTATCTGTAACCATGTGTGGTGATGGATGTTAACTAGACTTAACTGTGATCGTTTCACAATAAACAAATGTTGAATTTAGATGTTGTACATCTAAAACTAATGTTATAGGTCAATTATATCTCAATACAAAAAATAAAATAAAATTTTCTCTTGTTTCAACTGCTGTTTGGAAACTTTAAATTTTACCATGAAATGTAGTGCTTTCTTTTACACAGCCCTGGAAGACTTAACCAGTGAACAAATCTCCTTATTGCTGGAGGTGAAGGACTATACTTGCCCATTTTATAACTGTCAAATGAGCCAAGGAAACTCTGGAGCATTTTTAGTTATCAAGCCCTTCCCTTCCACTCCCCATTATAAACAACTGTATTTCTCACTATGAGGGCTCTCATGTGTTCATGACTACAATAAATAAGGCGTGACTGTGAACAGCTAAAACCACCCCAGAAGTCACGTAATTAAACACTGGAGTACCTGAACGTGGTACAATGGGACCCACCTGCACATCCCATGTAACTCCAAAGCAACATCACACACTTCCTGTAACTGTTCCATCAGATCCGTTCTAAATCTTCATTCCCACACCAAACCTCCTCGTGGAAACCTGGAGTGCTACTTCAAACACAATGAACTAGCTGCCTTCTCTCAGACTTCCTACCTCAGTTTTGCTGAAAGCTCACTTTCCTTGACTTCAACGAATGTAGTCATTTTGTTATGTTTTCTGTGTATCATAGATATTGGCTGCACTACCTTGGCTGTTTTAAGTTTTAAAATAAAGGCTATGGGACTCTGACTGCAATCATTTACTGAGTACGTACGAACCCAAGTATCATACTGTTTCCTGCTTAATTATATTTTCTTTGCATAGATAATTCAAATTTCCTCATATAGTCTCCATAACAATCCAGTGAGGAATATATTAATTGTGATCATTTCTCATTATACAGAAGAGACTGTTGAGCCTCAGAAGTTAAATTAGAAATGGGCAGGACAGAGGCACTTCTGTGGCTCAGTCAGTTAAGTGTCCAACTCTTGATTTTAGCTCAAGTCACGATCTCATGGTCATGAGACCAAGCCCCGTGTGGTTTCCTCCCTCTGTCTCCCTTGGCCCTTCCCCCGCTTGCATGCACATGCACCCCCACGCACACATGCACTCTCAAATAAAAACAAAAATAAAAGAAACAGGCAGGACAGTGATAATGATTCAAAGCCAATTAGTGACTTCTGAAACCTACTGCTTTAACCATTAGGCAGTACTTCCCAGAGTTCTCTTCATGGGAGTAGATAACATAAAACCACACACAAATGGTGCACCTGGGTGGCTCAGTCAGTTGAGCTACTGACTCTTGATTTCGGCTCAGGTTAGGATTTCACCATATGTGAGGTATGTGAGATGGAGCCCCACATTGGGCTCTGCACTGACAATGTGGAACCTGCTTGGGCTTCTCTCTCTCCCCCCTCCCTGCCCCTCCTCCCCCAAGCACATGCATGCCCTCTCAGAAATAAACTAAAACATACACACACACACACACACACACACACACACAATTATATCCTCAGAAATTATCTTCAATTATATCTTTAAACTTTACCTCTTTAAAATCATTTTTGTATGGCTCAATTTAGACTTAAGCTGGTTCTTAACATTATTTTGGCTGCGGGTGCATTGAGAATTTGACAATGCTACATATACTCCATGCAGACAGAAAGCACACACCACACATACAACAGTCTAGATGGCTGCCAACTTTAAAGACGTCTCCACTGACAGATTAGAATCCTTCTCAGTCACAGGCTAATGTTGTCAGGTCATCTCTCTGCAGGTATTACCAGCAAGCCCTCCCATTCTTTGTTTTTATCTTCTACCGAAGTGAAATGTGGCGTTTCTATTACTGCCTTCTGTCCATGATGTAGGGAAATGACTCACAATGGACTCTTCACACTGCTAAAGTCCCACGTCTTCAACAGTGATGTTGAAGATGCTGTGACCTTTCTACACCATCAACATCAGAGATGTGGTGTTGCTTCACTACTACCAGTACATTTTCCCTCCTGTTGAAATAGTCTAGATTTATATATTATAGCATACATAATAAGGCACATTTTCCCAGCATAGACCCATTCAGAGATAAAGAGTTTGACCACAAGGCGTATGAAAAATATTTAAAAGAAGGTCTATACAAAAGGCCATCTAGAATTACATGGTGGTTAAGAACCCAAGCTTTAGAATAAGGTGGCTGAATAAGATGGTTGGAGGTTCGAGTATGGGTTCTGCTACTTAGCTATTATGTGACCTTGAGCACTTTACTTAACCTCCTGGAGTTCCTTAATCTGTGAATGGGGTAATAACACAGATCCTGCCTGGTTCAAGTTAATGTTAAATAAAAGTAGATGAGAAACATACAGAGCTTGGCACATAGGAAGCACTGGATAATGGGCGCTATTATTATGTTATTCTTAATTTCCAGTGGACTGGTTATCTGGCATGGTTATAAACAATGATATTCTGGTCAATAGACAGTTTCCATATTTATCATTGTTACAAGTAATATGTGGGATTAAATTATGGATTTTCTGCCTGTACCCAAAAGGAAACCCAATCAATTGGATTACTGACTTTTAAGGAATTAGAACACAATAAAAATGCTTAAAGATGAAAGCATAGGACTTGCCACATCTTTAATCATTTGGATGGATCCTCTGGGCTCAGGGTTACCATAATAAATATTAATCATCATTATTATATAATAGACATGCAGAAATAAACAATAAGAGATGTTTCCAGATAACAAAATATCAATTACTCTTTTGCTATAGTACAATATTCAGTCTGTATCCTTTTA
This sequence comes from Panthera uncia, assembly GCF_023721935.1. Classification (NCBI taxonomy): domain Eukaryota; kingdom Metazoa; phylum Chordata; class Mammalia; order Carnivora; family Felidae; genus Panthera; species Panthera uncia. Next base: position 37,232,867 of record NW_026057586.1, on the reverse strand, counting down.
TTAAGAAGTCATATGGAATATGTATTTTTAAAAGATATTAAGGATGTAGTGAGTACTCAATAAAAGCTTATTGAATTGAAGGCCAAAGTGAAAACCAGACTTCTATGTATTCTCTCCTATTATGTCTCACAAGTTCTGAGCAGGACAAAGGTTTATGTTCAAAGCAAGTGTGTGTTAGAAAGCTCAATTTGCCAATGTACACATCTAGTTCTAAAAAGTAACCAGTAATTAGTACATCAGCATTCCAACCTTGGCCTAACTTAAAAACCCATGTTGTTTTCACTACATGCTGCGACCTGTCAAACTTTACAATAAAATATATATACTTTTTCAACCAGTCAGGATCTCTGCTTATTAAATGTCTCACTCTCTCCATTATCAATCTGATAACCTCCTGGAGGGGTGGGGGAAGGCAAAGTTTAAGGAATAAATATACAGAATGTAATGTCTCTTGAGTATATAGAGAGATTTCAAATTCAAAAAACAGAAGATAAAAATAAATAAAACTTAGATCTGAGACCACAACTAAAAAAATAACACCATTTTTCTGGCTTATTACATTCATATGAATGAGCTGCCAGCCCAAACTAATTAAAACACCAGTTGTGAGCATAACTTGGCAATCTGATTACTTACTAATTTGAATGAAACACAGCAAAGGACACATGAAAACCATACATAAATCAAGAGAATTTCTCCAATTTTAATGAATCATATCTTTTAGGAGGTAAGCCATGGTTAAAAGTTACTTTATGTGCCAATTAAGGAAGCTACAATCATAAACAGTTTGCCTGTGTCTAGAATAAAATTTAATCAATCTAGCATCATTTCCTTTTAATCTGTGAAAAAAAAAGTAGTAACTTTTTAATGTAATTATTACCAAGACTTTGGAAAAAAATTAAAAGTATTGTAATTAAAGGACTAGAGTAGAAATTCAGCATCAGTTGGCAATCTAAAATGGGCTAATAATCCAGGCACTTCCATAGGTATTGCTAATAAGAAATAGTTACCAGCTTAGCCCTTGAAATCTCATCAGTATAGCAAAACAGGCCAATGAAAGATAAAGATTTATGATTTTGCTAAATCTCACAGAACACAGAGTGAAAAAAATTCAGTGCATTTAACTGATTTTATTACCTCAATACCCCCAAATACTATTCTCAAAATAGTACCAGATCACTTTGCTGTAGAAGTTACCTGCCTTAATTTTTCTATTAGGACTAAATTGTTGTCAAGAGTCCCAAATGTAGGTACAAATGGAAGTACAACGTCTAAAGGGAAAATAATGCCAGTTAAGCCTCAGTTATGAAAGCCAGGAAAGGCATCCAGATGGCTTACTTTATTTATGGCACTGTATAAGATATCATTAACAGAAATAAACCAGTTAGGAAATCTCAACCAAAGCCCAAGATTACTCTCGCCTTGTCTTTCCTCCTGCATGTAGCTGTATCATGAAACTCTCACTTTATAATGCATAGACATGCTAGGTGCTAAAATGACTGTTAACAGAAACCAAGTCCCAGCACTCTGCCTCTGAACCTAACAAGGGCGATGAAGACTTGTGAAACGGACAAGTGTGCTTAAATTTAAGTAGCACCAGAATTCAACAGCATAGGGGGAGGTAATTAGAGCTTAAGAAACTCCCTCTCATGGCTGCTTAGGCATTTATTTTTCCTTGATCTTCCTTTTGAAGTAACAAAAGCACTAAAGAATGTATAGAAAATAAGAAAAGCCATTACCGACATCCCTGCCACCTTAAAACTACTGTCATTTGTAATATTCCTGTTCAGGCTTGCTTTTTCATGTACACAAAGTCCTTTACTTTATACTAAAATATTTATTGGAGGTGCTTTCATATTGGTATTTAGAATGTGATAGGAAGATGACAGGGTAGGAGGATCCTAAATTCATCTCCTTTCACAGATACAACTAGATAACACCCACATCAGCATAAATAAACCAAGGACTATCAGAGCAAATCTCCACAGCTAAATGTAGAGAAGAAGCCACACTGAAGAGGGTTAGGAAGGGCAGGGACATGGTAGGGAGCCAAGCTGACCTGCAGCACTGTCCACAGGAGGGAGGGACACCATAGACGTAGAGAAAGAAGAGGAACAAACCACAAACCAGGCACCCCAGGCACAGGTGACACACACTGGGAAGACAAATCCCCATTACATTTGGCTTTGAAAACCAGAGGAGCTTAACTTCTCGAATTCTTACAATCATAGTTTTTAAAGTTCCAGGCTTCATGCCTACAACTTTAAAAATCAGCACTCAACTCTGAGAGAGCCAGGAGGGCAAGAGGAAACTGAGTCCCCATGCTTAAAGAGCACAACAAACAGCCCCGTCAAGATACAGCATAGAAGCAGCAATTTAAAAAATGCCCTGAGTATACTGGAAGGAAATTTTTTTTCTAAAGTTAATTTTTTTTTTAGTAATTTCTACATCCCACGTTGGCCTCAAACCCATGACCCCAAAATCATAAGTAACGTGCTCCTCCAGGTGAGGCAGCCAGGTGCCCCAAGAGGGAAATTTCTTTAATAATCTCAGAGGAGTAGGTATCATTAGGAGACTACTCCAAAAACAAAAGAGCTAGTACATGCCAGCTCCCTCTACCACCCACCCCCTCAGCCTCCATAAAAGGACACCTGGGAAACTATTGCAACACAAACACTCTCCACCTAGCTTGTTAAAAGCATGAAGGGTCCCTGCATTCTTCTGCAGACATGCCCCTCTAACCCAGAAAGTACAGGAATCCATCCAAAGCAACAGAACAAGTATGGCATTGTGCAAGCAGCCCCAGCAGAAACCAGTACCATTCCAAGCAGACTCTTGCCCCTGGGAGAGGGGAAAATAATTACACACCACCAGTTCAACTGCAGCCCCATAAGTGGGCTGGGGGCAGACATCTGACCTGAATGCAGGCTCTGCCTACCAGTGAAAACCTCCAGAGAGCAACAAAGGGAAGGCATCCTGCAGTTTGGAGTGACCACAGTTCTGGCAAACACCTGGTTTAATCCAACTTAAGCCCAATGTGACACCGACTGGCCCATTAACACCAGAGGGCCCAAACCCTGTCCACGACAGGCAAAGAGAGCCATTGAAGATGACTGGACTGAAGGCCAATGCAGCTCAGACACAGTAGGGTGCACACAGCACACACGGGAGATGCTCCTGAAGCACCAGGTTCTGGCGAACAGGGGACACTGGACTACAGGGCACTGTAGGACCTCTTCTTCATAAGGCTACTACTTGCAAGAGCAGGAGATGTAGCTGGCTTTCTTAACACATAGAAACAGACACAGAGAGTTAGACAAAATGAGGAGACAGAGAAATATGCCCCCAATTAAAGAACAGGACAAATCCACAGTGAAAGAGCTAAACAAAATGGATATAAATAATATGCCTGATGGAGAATTTAAAGTAATGGTCATAAAGATAGTCACTGGACTTGAGAAAAGAGTGGAGGACCTCAGTCTCAACAAAGAGACAGAAACCTCAAAGAACCAATCAGATGAAGAACTCAATACCTGAAATTAAAAATGCATTAGATGGAATAGTAGACTAGAGGCAGCAGAAGAAAAAGAACATCAGTGACCTAGAGAACAGAGTAATGGAAAGCAAATCAAGCTTCTTTCCAGAAGAAAGAAAAATTAATAAAGAATGAGAATAGATTAAGAGAATTTAGCGACACCATCAAGTACAACAATATTCCCATTATAGGAATCCTGGAAGGAGAAGAGAGAAGGGAGCAGACAATTTATTTGAAGAAATAATAGCTGACAACTTCCTGAATCTGGGGAAGGAAACAAAAATCCAGATCTAGGAAGCAAAGAGAGCCAACCCAGGGTTAGACCACCCAAATACATAAAGCAGTTAATAAGAAACATAAAGGAAGTAATTAATAGTAATACAATAATAGGAAGGGATTTTAACACCCCATTTACATCAATGGACAGATCATCCAAACAGAAAAATCAACAAGGTAATGGTGGCTTTGAATGACACATTGGACCAGACACATCTAACATAAATATGCATGTTTCATCCTAATACAGCAGAATACACATTCTTTTCAACAGCACATGGAACATTCTCCAGAACAGATTGTACATTAGGCCACAAAACAAGTCTCAACAAATTCAAAAAGATCAAAGTCAAACCATGCATCTTTTCCGGTCACAATGCCATGAAACCAGAAATCAACCACAAGAAATAATCTGGAAAGGGAACGAATGCACAAAAGTTAGTTAACATGCTACTAAATAATGAATGGGTCAACGAAGAAATCAAAGAGGAAATCAGAAAATACATGGAGACAAATGGAAATGTAAACACAATGGTCCAAAATCTTTCGAATGCAGCAAAAGCTCTTCTAAGAGGGAAGTTTATAACAATACAGGTCTACATCAAGAAGTAAGAAATATCTCAAATAAACAGCCTAACCTTATACTTAAAGGAGCCAGAAAAAGAACAAAACCCAAAAACAGTAGAAGGAAGGAAGGAAATCAGAAGGATTAGAGCAGAATTAAACACAAGAAAAATTAAAAAAAAAACAACAATAGAACAGATCAATGAAACCAGGGGCTGTTTCTTTGGAAAGATCAACAAAATTGATAAGCTGTTAGCCAGACACACACACACACACACACACACACACACACACACACTTATATAAACAAATCAGAAAGAGTAAAAAAAAAAAATCAGCACGTCTGAAGTACAAAGGATTATAAGAGAATATTATGAGAAATCATATGCCAAAAAATTGGACAAGCTAGAAGAAATGGATAAATTCCTAAAAACATATAACCTCTGAATCACAATCAGGAAGAAACAGAAAATAAGAACAAACCAATTACCAGCAATAAAATTGAATCAGTAATCAAAAAACTCCCAACAAACAAAAGTCCAGGACCAGACAGCTTCATAGCTGAATTCTACCAAATATTTAAAGAGTTAATATCTATTCTTCTCAAACTATTCCAAAAAAAGTGGAGGAAGTAAAGTTTTCAAATTCACTGTAGAGGGCAAGTGTTACCCTGATGCCAAAACTAGATAAAGACACTACAAATGAAAGAGAACTATAGGCCAGTATCTCTGGTGAACACAGATGAGAAATCCTCAACAAAATATTAGCAAAACAAAATCAACAACACGTTAAAAAAAAGCATTCACCATGAACAAGTAGGATTTATTCCCAGAATGCAAGGGTGGTTCAATATTTGTAAATCAATCAAGTGACACATAACATCAACAAGAAAAAGGATAAAAACCTTGTGATCATTTCAATAGATGCAGAAAAAAACATTTGACAAGGTACATTGGCTCATGATAAAAAACCTTCAACAAAGTAGGTTTAGAGGAACATATCTCAACATAATAAAGGCCATACATGAAAAACTCACAGCTAACATCATACTCAACAGTGAAAAAACTCAAAGCTTTACCCCTAAGATCAGGAACAAGACAAGGATGTCTTCTCTCACTGCTTTTATTCAACATAGTGCTGAAAGTCCTACCCACAACAATCAGACAAGATAAAGGAATAAAAGGCATCCAAATTAGTAAGAAGTAAAACTTTCACTATTTGCAGATGACATGATACTATATACAGAAAACCCTAAAGACTCCCCACAAGAAACTACAAGAACGGATAAATAAAATCAATAATGTCAGAAGATACAAAAACAATATACAGAAATCCATTGCATTTCTATATGCTAGTAATGAAGCAGCAGAAAGAGATATAAAGAAAACCTTCCCATTTACAATTGCTCAAAAATAGTAATACCTAGAAATAAACTTAACTAACAAGGGAAAAGACCTATGCTCTGAAAACTATAAAACAATGATGAAAGAAATTGGAAGATGACATAAAGAAACGGAAAGATATTCCATGCTCATGGATTGAAAGAATGTTGTCAAAATGTCCACATTATCCAAAGCAATCTACAGAGTCAATGCAATTCCTATCAAAATACCAATAGCATTTTTCACAGAACTAGAACAAACAATCCTAAAACTTGTATGCAACCAAAAAAACCCTGAATAGCCAAAGCAATCTTGAAAAACAAGAACAAAACTGGAAGTATCATAATCCCAGATTTCAAGATGTACTACAAAGCTGTAGTATTCCAAACAGTATGGTACTGGTACAAAAATAGGCGTATAGGTCAACAGAACAAAATAGAAAGCCCAGAAAAAAAAAACCCATGATTATACAGTCAAATAATCTTCAACAAAGGAGGCAAGAATATGCAAAAATGACAGTCTCTTCAATAAACAATGTTGAAAAAACTGGGCAGCTACATGCAAAAGAATGAAAGTGGACCACTTTCTTATACCATACACAAAAATAATTTCAAAATGTGACACCTAAAACCATAAAAATCCTAGAGGAGTACATAGGTAATAATTTCTCTAACAATGGCCTTATAGCAACATTTTTCAAGCTAGGTCTCCTGAGGCAAGGGAAACAAAAGCAAAAATAAACTACTGGGACCACATCAAACTAAAAAGCTTCTGCACAGCAAAGGAAACAACCAACAAAACTAAAAGATAACCTACTGAATGAATGGTAGAAGACATTTGCAAATGACATATCTGATAAAAGGTTAATATTCAGAATAAAGAACTTACACAACTCAACACCAAAACAATCCAGTTTAAACGGGCAGAAGACATGAACAGACATTTCTACAAAGAAGACATACAGATGGCCAACAGACATAAGATGCTCAACATCACTCATCATCAGGGAAATGCAAACCAAAACCACAGTATCACCTCACACCTGTGAGAATGGCCAAACTCAGAAAAGCAGAAGAAACAACAAGGCTTAGTGAGGATGTGGAGGAAGAGGAACCCTCCCGCAATGTTGGTAGGAATGCCAACTGGTGTAGCCACTATGGAAAACAGTATGAAGTTTCCTCAGAAGTTAAAAATAAGGGTGCCTGGCTGGCTCAATCAGAAGAGCATACAACTCTTGATCTCAGGGTCATGAGTTCAAGCCCCACATTGAGTGCAGAGATTACTTAAATAAATTAAAAAAAAATTTTTTTTTTAATTAAAAATGCAATTACCAGGGGTGCCTGGGTGGCTCAGTTGGTCAAGCATCTGACTCTTGGTTTTGGCTCAGGTCATGACCTCACAGTCTGAGAGTTTGAGTCCTGCATTGGGCTCTGCACTGACAGCGTGGAGCCTGCCTGGTATTCTCTCTCTGCCTCTCTCTCTCTCTCTGCCCTCTCTCCTTCTCCCCAACTCATGCTCTCTCTCAAAAATAAACACACATTTAAAAAAAAAAAATACAATTACCATATGATCCAGTAATTCCACTACTGGGTATTTGTCCAAAGAATATGAAAACAGATTCATAGATAGATGGATAGATAAGGAAGTGACATACACTCACACAATGGAATACTAGTCAGGCATAAGAAAAGAATGATATCTTGCCATTTGCAACAACATGGATGGATCTAGAGAATGTAATGCTAAGTGAAATAAGTCAGAGAAAGACAAATACTGTATGATTTCACTCAAATGTGGAATTTAAGAAACAAATGAACAAAGGGAAAGAAGAGAAACAGATTCTTTTTTTTAACATTTATATTTGAGACAGAGAAAGGGAGAGAGAGGGGTGAGGGGAGGGGCAGAAAGACAGATACAGAACCTGAAGCAAGCTCTGAGCTGTCAGCGTAGAGCCCCACTCAGGGCTCAAGCTCACAAGCAGAGAGATCATGACCTGAGCAGAAGTCAGATGCTTAACCAAGTGAGCCACCCAGGTGCCCCACAGATTCTTAACTACAGAGGACAAACAGATGGTTACCAGAGGAGGGGTGAGAGAGGGGAGGGGTGGCATAGGCGATGAGGATTAAAGAGTACCCTTGTGATGAACACTGAATAATGAACAGAATTGTTGAATCACTGTATTGTATGCCTGAAACTAATATAACACCATACATTAATTATGCTGGATTTTAAAACAAATTTTTAACAGTGTGACAGTATGAGAGGGAAATAGAAGATTAGGGGATCTATTCTTTTTTTAAAAAAATGTATATATGTATGTATATATTTAGAGCTGTCTCACTATTTTTTTTTTTTTAATTTTATTTTTGGGACAGAGAGAGACAGAGCATGAACGGGGGAGGGGCAGAGAGAGAGGGAGACACAGAATCGGAAGCAGGCTCCAGGCTCCGAGCCATCAGCCCAGAGCCTGACGCGGGGCTCGAACTCACGGACCGCGAGATCGTGACCTGGCTGAAGTCGGACGCTTAACCGACTGCGCCACCCAGGCGCCCCCTGTCTCACTATTTTTAATGGCTGCATATTATTTCAATGTATGAATGTTGCATAATTTATTGACCCAGTAGCATACCAAATCACTCACTTGCAATTTTTTATTTTTACAAACAAGGCCACAACCAGCATTCTGGTACTCTTATCTTAATGCACATATGCAAGTATATTGGTGGGATAAATTCCTAGAAGTGAACCTCCTTTAGTTGATGTTTTATGTAGTTAAAGTCATAGTGTCCATTCAATTTTTCAGCCTGGATATTTCACAATGGATATTACAGTAAGTAGTTTCCATGTTGTTATAAAGTCTCCAAGATTAAGGGTTTTGTCGCTTATAGTTTCGTGGCTGGCTTATGAAGGGGATATACTCAACCTTTCCTCTACACCGGCAGTTCAATATTTCTAAGTACTTGCTTCAGTAAATAATACAATGTCCATCCTCATGCACTGTATATTTCCCTGGGCCTCCACTCTATTTTTTGTCTCACTCCACTTCTACCCACATAAAGGCATCCCCCTTCCAGAATATGCCCTGAGTCCCCATAACCCTGAGATTCCTTGCCTAAATGGCATGACATATGCAACAACATGGATGGACCTTGAAAACATTATGCTTAGTGAAATAAACAATCAATTGTTTGGGAATTATAAACAATTTCCCAAACTGGATATCATCTTCAGAAAGTTTAAATGTTCAATTCAAATCTGACTCCAAGCTTCTGGGTTTTCCATCTTGCTTAAGAAGCTTCCCTCCTTCACTTCCACATTCCACCCCATCACATTCTGGAAATATTCTCCTATAGCTTTATTTGCTACATTTAGATATCGAGCCCATCCCACACAAACATGTATTTTACAAACATAGTAAAAGAATGCAGACCAAATGGCTAGCGTTGGTTATCTAAACTTTACAACTGAATCTTTTACAATATGTATCTTAATAAAGAAACAAAGAATACTGTCTAGCTCTAAAAAACCATAAATGTAAACATTACTATGTACACTGCCAAGCTGAGAAAAAGAATAAAATATAACAATTCATACAGGAGTATTCAAATGTACTCAGCAAAAGCCAAATATCAACTCAGACTCCAAATAACCAGGCCTTGTAAACTTAAGAATAACAACATTTTCCCCCTTCAAATGGCTTAACCAAATGGAAGAGGTTCACCTGAAGCTCAAGCTTAGGCTAATTAGTAAAAGGGGCCAGATCAGACAATAATAATCAGCGCAAAGAAAAAAGAAGCACATGATTAAGCAAGCAGATGGCCACTTGCAATTTAATGAATAGGTACTTTTCTGATTCAGATTGATGGCCCAACTAGGGAAGGTCTTTAGCTTCGGCTCTTCCCTTGAAAGGCCAGGAAGGCTGGACTCCAGTGATTTGTTCAGGTTCGAGCCCTTCTCCTCCCAGAAGTGGCCTCCATAATTCATAAAAACCCAAGTGTTTATATCAAACAAGCACAGACCAGGGGTGTTTGCATCTTCAAGATGGTATGCTAACAAACTCTTTCCTTCCAGCCACAGGCAGGCAGAGCAGAAGAAGAGAAGTACTTTTTTATCTTCCAAACATCTCGTTGAAAAAAAAAAAGATTGGGAGGAATGATACCTTCATTAAATTATTTTTTACATACACCTTAAGCCAATGTTAGCAAAAATTTTTTGACAGCCATGGCAAAGTACAATCAGGGCTCCGAACAGAGCTCATGGGTGGAAACGGGTGAACTCATTTAAGAAAAACCAGTACTGATTTAAGGAGTCAAAAGCATGCCTCTGAGTATTTCTCAATTTTGCTCAGAATAAGGACATCTTGTACCATTCATGATCAGCTCTATAAGGCCTTCCCTAGCATGAACTGTCCAATACAATAAAAAAAAAGTATCTTGTCTATTCAACTGCAAGTGGCTATCGGCCATCATCTATAACAAAGAGATCCCAAACAAAGCCATAGAGACTTCTGACAAGGTACAAGCAGAATACATATATCTTTAAGTATTTTCTTTCTCACATTAACATCTATAAAAACAAGGTGAAGAAACAAATGTGGACAGAAGGGGTTATGGCTCAGTCCAGCTTTGAATTTTTCCAAGGAGTTGCAGCTCTAAATATCTAAATAAATAAAAATTGGTCGTTTTTAATGTCAGTCTGAGGTTGTTGCCATTATCTCTTGGGTTTTGTTTCAGGTTTTCTTTTTCTACCATACGTACATATATATACACACACATACAGACATACATATAACTCTGATTGACAAGGGGATTAATACAGAGCTATAGTAATATCTATTGATATATACTTCTCTGTATTAATCCCCATACACATCAGTTTTCCAATTACTCTTTCTCCCAGATTCACTATCTGTTTTATTAGCATGAAGTTATCCTGCATTAAATTGAGGACTGACAAATTAAAACTCAAATCTTTTTTTGCTGTTTCCCAAATAACTGTGCAAACATGTTAAACAGGAAAAGGAAGTAAGAGCTAGAGACTGGGAGGCTCTAAGAATTTTTTTGTTTCTAAAGGATTGGATGTGGCTGCCAGCAATTCCGTGGTTTGAGCTGTTTTCAAAAGGAGGAATGTGATAATAGCTCCTGGGTGGAAGAATTTTGGCTGGACTTGATTAAATCTAAGCTTAAAACTTAGAGAACAGCTTGGACTGCCTTTTTTTTTTTTTTTTTTTAAGAAACGACTATGCATTTCATCTTACTGTGGCCTTGCCAGATTCAGGGTCTTTGGGGAGTCTGGCACTAGATTAGACACTAGCAAAGGGAGCTGTAATACCCTGGGTAATAGGAATTACATAACTCCAATCAACACGAATGAACGTGTCACACTGAAGTCCTGCACGTGTAATTTTGGAAAAGAGTCCTCAATGATTCTAAGGTTCTTTCCTTTCACAAAGGGCTATTATTTCATTAAGCTCCCAGAAGTAATCAGTCCAAAAAAGAATGGGTGACAAACAGCTGGCATTTTTTAATTTGTTTTCTAGTATCTTTTTCTTTTGATAAACCAAGTCATTTTACACTCCCTAGAAATCCATCTAGATTTTGCATCCAATGTCTTTTTTTTTTTTTTTTTAAGATTTTATTTGTAAGTAATCACTACACCCAACGTGGGGCTCAAATTTACGACCCAGAGATCAAGAGTTGCATGCTCTGGGCGCCTGGGTGGCTCAGTCGGTTAAGTGTCCAACTTCGGCTCAGGTCATGATCTCACAGTCTGTGAGTTTGAGCCCCGTGTCGGGCTCTGTGCTGACAGCTCAGAGCCTGGAGCCTGCTTTGGATTCTGTGTCTCCCTTTCTCTAACCCTCCCCCCCGTTCATGCTCTGTCTCTCTCTGTCTCAAAAATAAGTAAACATTAAAAAATTAAAAAAATGTTTCCGATTCTGTGTCTCCCTCTCTCTCTCTGCCCCTCCCCCATTCATGCTCTGTCTCTCTCTGTCCCAAAAATAAATAAAAAACGTTGA